>NW_013952460.1:1264583-1276846 GCF_001266775.1 Austrofundulus limnaeus
TTCTCAATGTGTATTTTGCGTGTCTTCTAATCTCTTTTTCACTCTTTCTCATTACATTTCACTTTTTTCTTTCTCCTTCTTTTTCTTCTATTATATAAAGAAATATAAGCCTATCTCAAACCTAATATGAATGTGGCTAAAAACTATACAAGGATGCCACATTCCACTCATACCCCCGATACACACTCTAAACCCCCCAGGTCCAGGACATGCACCCACCCCCTAATGGAGGCCGCACACACCCGAACCCAGGAGGTAGACCCAATCATTCTGAGGTGGAGAGGAGCAGATAGCCAAGGCCCAGGACGCCTGGCCAGTCCCCCGCCGCAGAGAAGCCACACCCATGACCACCCCACCACACCGCCAGCGACCAAGTGCACTCCCCCAGCCRTCCACCCACCAGAACCCAGCAGCCACGGGCCAGCGGGCCACCCACCGAAACCAAGAGCCACACCTCAGGAGACCAAGCAGCACCAGGGAGGACGGAGAGCCAGCCCCACCCCCGGCGACCGTCCAAGCCCCGAGCCCACCCACAGCCCAGGACCGCACCCGGCGGCCCGCCCTTCTTCAGGACCCCCTCCCCAAATGGCAAACAAGAAGGCAAATTAAAATTACTTTCTTCATTTTAATTTATCTTCCTCATTTTAACTTATCAGACGATTAATTGATTTGTTGTTTATTGTGACAGGACTAGTCAGCAAATACTTTTCATTAAATCTTGAAATAAAAATGCTCATAACAATATCTGCACTAACAAAATAAACCTTTGGGGTGAACAAAAGTTTACTAAACAATAATAAAAAAATAACAGATTAATAATATTTTAACAACTGAAAAAATAAACCAAATAACAGTTGAAAGTTCAGTTCAGTCTCTAAAAATATGTTTAAATCATACAAATATGTTTGTGATGGATGATACCTAGAAGTTTGGGACAATTAAGATACTGTAAAATGCAAAATAAATGACAAAAAGGTTATCATGAATTCTAACAAATGACGATATCAATGGGTTGAATGAGTTTAGTCCAGTAGTTTAGAGATAGATACAGATATATTGATGTCATATGCATTTCTGAAATGCAGGTACACAGTCAATGTAAACACAGCACTCAGCAAAATCTGCTAATAAAAAAAAAGCTAAAGTCACGTGATTGACCTACATGAGACACTAAAATACTGAAATAGTATTTTTTTTAAACATAGACACATGACTTTTGTGTCATTCGGGTTATTGTGAAGCTTTTTCAATTAAGGTTGTTTGCTTTACAAAAAAATCATAAGGATGTAGAAGAGTCAGGTTTGTTGAAATTTGAAGACCTTTGACCTGAATAGGGCTGCYACGATTAATCGATTAATCGATGACTAATCGATTATTAAAATAATGATGACTAATTTAATAATCGATTAATCGTTTTCTTTTTTTGTTGTTGTTGTTCTTTMCTTTGTTTTTCTCTCCAAACTGCTTTGACACCTTCCACTGCCACATCTGCCTTTCTGTCCTTGACACACATGCACAGTARTGGTAACYRGTGTAGGCCATGGAGGTCACAAGACATTATACAGACAGGCTCTGGTATCATGGCTACCTGACAACAGACCTGAAAAGTGTGGGATCATTTTACGAAAATGAAAGAGAAACCTGTGCAATATCTGCAGAGCAGAACTTGCCTTCCACAGCAATTATTTTTAGTTAGCATATAGYTAAAATCTAACCATKGTTATATAATAGCAGCTGAATTCTGACGTGATAAGCTCTGTTTTATATTCAATTAACGTATGATCCGATTAGTCGACTAATCGAATAAATAATCGGTGATTAATCGATTATAAAAATGATCGTTTGTGGCAGCCCTAGACCTGAAGCACAATATGCTATACATAAAGCCTTGATAACAACCAACCAACCACCCATGTATATAAGATAGGAGACAAAAATAAACAGGGTTATGTTTTAATCACAGCTAAAGAGTCACTTTGCACAAAGAAAGGACTCTCATGGCATTACACAGCTGTCCGACAAACATTTATATGAATTGGGTTTAAATTTGTTGGCCATTACGAGAATAATATCTGTTTACTTTTCATAAAATCAAACAGCATAGTCCTTTTCAAGCCAAACTCACCTTCTTGTGAAACAAAACTTCCTGCAGCTGGCTGGTTAAATAACAGTGAGAGGTTCACTTGCCCCTCAGAATGTAGGACTTATTAACACCAACCCATTTCTGACGACCTGCACTGGCATAAGATGTCTAAAGCTGTTAATTTGTACAGAGAGAAAGGGTCCAAGTAACCCCTAACATGCAAACATTTCCCTCCCTGAGTATTTTTGCTCCTGCAGGCCTTTGGTAACGCTGTGGCCTTGACTGGTGTTTTTTTTTTTTTTTCCTGCGTCGACCCCACTACCCTGCTCCTTCCCGGGGCTCCAAACTCACAGGCAACACGGAAGAAAGCTAAAAATGCTACCTGTCCAGCCAAAACGTCCAAGGTGAGTGCAAAGGCAGCGTCGCCGTGTCGCCTTCTCGCTGTTTCTTTGTGATGTTTTCCAACTCTCTCTCGTCGATGTCAATGTTGTTCTCGGGGGGGACCGTCTGGTCGCTCGGGGCGCCTCTGTCCATCTGGACGTCCGTCTGACCCGCGGGGACCGCCATTTTCAGCAGGGGACGCGCTAAAGTCCCTTCAGTCTTCCCTCTGAGTGAATCCTCGAAATAAAAACACCCGGTTCGGGCTTTATCCTCAGCTACCGAAACACACTACCGCTTTTCCGCCCACCCACTGCTGACGTCTCTGCGTCATCACCGAGCAGAAACGTCCCCACTCTCACCACTGCTTCGCCACAAAGATGGGAGGAAAAAAAGAGAGCTCACTCTGCTCAATTTTTGGTCGATACTTTGTTACAGGTACACAAGCTGAATTTATCCAAAGTTATCACTAAATTATACCTACAATACAAATAACTGTATAAAAACGAGCAACAGCAGATAAAAGATAATTATTTGTATAAAAAACCCACTTTTTCAATCAAATCTAGTGTTAGCAGTTCATATTTATTCCACTAGATGGAGCTAATCTCACCTGGTAGAAACATTTTATTTCAAACACATTTTACTTTTTGCCTATTTTTATGTTTTCAACTAATCATCATTTGCTAATTTCAAATCTTCTTAATTAAAGTGCTAATAAAGCATTTTGACCCTAATTAGGGCACTAACATGTCTGTAAGTATTTATGATGTGTTTATAATGTTCCTAACATTTCTATAATATTTTTGGTAAACGTGTCCTTTATGATGTGTGAAAATGTGATAACCAGGCAGATTCAAACTATATAACTCATCATACTGAGTAAAGTTGAAATTTAGGTCTGAGTTGAATCCCATGCATGTCTACTTGAGGTAATTATGTTGAATATCAGCCCCCTGAAGCTTATTGTCCTTGTCAAAGCAAAATAAGATTTTATAGAATTCTTGCATCAGGTTTGCTTTTCTGCACCTCTTTCTTGTGCATCATTTGCTGTGCTGTAAAACAACAGTTAGTTGACACAGATTTTTTTTAGAGTGAGTCATCTTCTCAATACACAATCTTCAGTTTGAAGCTTTTGGGTGTCAAGCTCAAAAATCTGGTATGTTTTCACATTAAATGAACTAAAGCTATATGACACACTGTACTTTATTTTCACATCATTTTGTCAATCTCTTTTTTTCAAAATCTTTTTATTTTCTGTTCTTGGATAAGCTGTACCATAAAGTTTCTGCTTTATACGCTCTTGAACCTCCTGCTGCAGTGACCCAGTTTCAATCTAGTAGTAATTATTCTGGTGTAAAGTACTTAATTTTTATACTTAATGACTTAATTACAATAATTACCCCCCTCCTTAACAGATTTACAAACTCTGAATATCAGCTTTTAACACTCAGAAACTCTATAAGAGTCTATAAGTGTTAATTATCCCACTAAAACTGATTACTGTGTGTGTGGGGGGGGGGGGGGTGCCATTTGGGGACAATTTTAAGACAAAATGCCTACCTTTGGGGACAACTGGTGAATTTGGGGACAAAAGTCGAGTCCCCGTTTGGTTTAAATGTCATTGGTGGGTTGGGGGGTTGGGTTTAGGACCAAGGTGTGAATTGAGTTTAGTTTAGTTTTGGGGTCAGGTAGGTACCTGTGAGGTTAGCCTTAGGGTTTGTGGTCAGGGTTAGGCTGTAGGAATGTAACGGAAGTCAATGGAATATCCCCAAATGGATAGCTGTGCAAATGTGTGTGTGTGTGTGTGTGCGCACACACGCATATTTGCTAATAAGGATAGAAATCCAAACCTGTGTATTTGAGGTGAGTGTGAATCACTGCAGTAGCAGCAGGGGAAACCTTGTCACATGACGGCAGCTTTAGTTCAAAGTGCACACGTCCAGCTGAGAGCCAACTTTGATTATTGAGCTTCTATTTCATCCTGGTTTTCCACCAGAAATCAGCAGGCGGTGCTGTTCACACTTTCCTGAGTTTTCACCAGGAACGTGTCAGGAACTATTTCCTGTTGCCTGGCTCAAGGGTTCAGAGTAGGACACATTTTTGTGGTTGGTCTGGAGAGATGAGCAGGCCCACATTCTTTAACCTCTACTCTACCACTCCCAAATTTTAGGATTGAAACGACAAATGGTGAGATCAAAAAAGTGACAGAGCTAGATGGTTTCCTCGACTCCTCTTCTCCATATTTGTCTGATCAGTGGGGTTGCAGTTCCTCTTGCATCCTTGTACTGGGCGGTTGTTACAAGATCCTTGTAGGGGAGACCGGGTAGCAACAAGGGACAGTTGCAACACGTCAATTTTCTCTAAACAGAAACAAGCTAGAGTGATGACACTCACACTGTACATGCTCAGTTGGATGCTCAACCTTGTAAATAAAAAGTAAACAGATTCAAAAACTGCTCCAGGATTTATTTGAAAAAAAAACCTGTTTTTGAGGTACCAAAGTTTTTTTTTTGCCCAGCTTTATTTTTGTTGTACTGTTGTCACTGTTTTTGTGATCCAGCTCAAACTTATATGGTTTAAATAAGTGACATGTTGACTTTTAACTAATATGGTTAACATGTATCCAGATCAGCTTATTTAGCTAACACATGAGGTTTTATCATGGCTGACAGGAAGGAACTGTCCCCATACAATAAATCCATATAAAAACAGATCATTAAAAGATGACATTAAGATGTTGAAATTAAGTTTACACTTAAAAGGGTATTGGTATTCATGGCAGTTTTATAGTTTAAAACACAAAAGTGTTTAAGATGTATTTTCTGCAGTTGTTGTTTTCAACAATGGTTTTAAAATCCCAGTTTCTTTCTATGTAAATGTTGCATAATGTAGGCGTACAGTGACAATAGGCAAAACAAAAGTTAATTGCCTCACAAATTGTTCTATTATTCTTGTCTCAAAAAGTCAACTGTATTTTAAATCAGTTAGTCTTTGACATCTGTATAAAAGGTCTACTCATCAAGGCAAATCTATATTYGTCATTTGATCAAAAAGAATAAATAAATAACACAGTAATATCATTATAACTTACAGTTTTCATTAATTTTGAAATAATATAAACATAAAAATAATAAACTTTTATTTACAGTGAAATATCTTGTATTAATAAAATGTTGCAATCACCCCCAAACCATGTTGCAACTGTCCCCGGTCCTGGGGTCAGTTGCAACATCTGACTTTTCACTTTCAAATGCAAATTGTGAAGAATGTACATGCTCTAATAATCTATAAATGATTTTGACTATGAACAGACAGATGTAAGTTTACTGTATTAAAATTTGGTTTGTCTAAATCAAACCATCTCTGAGTAACAGAGTCAAATGCAAAAAGTGTTGCAACTGTCCCCGGTCAACTTTTTAAAAATCTTGTCAGCTAAGTTCAGACATGAAGCTGATTGGTGATGGTATGGTTCAGTGTACACAAAGCAATTCCAAAATACCCTGTGGCTTTTTGTTTTCTGTCTGACAAAAGGCTTGAAAGCTGTGATACAAATTAAACCAAACACTAGTTTGACACATGACTATAGTGCCTTGTTTTAGGGTACCAATACTATTATTGCACACCCACATAGCTCAGTTTTTCTGGTCCAGTTCTGGCCCACACCATGTAGCAATCAGCCCAGATACCACAAAACATGACGGCCCTTTGGTGGCCCAGATGTGGTCTGCCAGAAGTGGCCCATGCATAGGCCAGCACCACATAAACCACACCACAATTGGACCAGCTGTGGCATCTTAAAAACAGGTCTATCACTGCATGACCTGTCAAACTACTTGTCATGGCAGTGTCAGCCTGATCTGGCCCACCCGTCTGCTATAGCGRGTAAAAATTAACAAACAATTGTTCATATTTTCTTTGTTTATTCTAACACATGCTCAAGGCGTGCAGCTATGTTGAAATATTGCTTTAATGAGACGTTGGAGCGCCAGCAAATTCAGCCTGCGGGTACTTTTGTTACATTCATTACAGTAGTCATTTTTTGCAACTTTGAATAATAATAATAATAATAATAATAATAATAATAATAATAATAATAATAATAATAATAATAATAATAATAATAATAATAATAATAATAATAATCCATTGGGTTCATTTCAACCATGCGTTGCAAAGATCCAGAATAATCACAGATGTTTTTGTTTTTATTTGTCAGAGATAAAAAATGCATTGCTAACATAAATATGTGCTGTTCATTTTGTTCGTGGAAAATCATCTTCAGACAGTTTGAGATGGTTAAAAAGCAAAGCGAGTGGTTGATTTAATCTGCCTATCAGCGCAGAGCTGCTGATCTGCCTGCCAACATCTCAGCCTCCTGCTGATCCCAGGCCTGCCTCCCCGGATCCGAGCGGACGTGCGTCGCATCGGTAAAAAGACGGTGCTGGTGTGACAGAACCCACCCGAGGGGAGCTCCGCTTCACGCGCACACACAACCGCGCTCCGGTTCGCTCCGGCCGGCCCGGTTCTGTTGAGTGCCTCACTCGCTGTTTTACTTTTGCTTTATTTTATTTTTCTTCTCTGAGAGGAAACTGAAAGAGAGAGAGAGAGAGAGAGAGAGAGAGAGAGAGAGAGAGACCCTTGCCGCTGCCAGGGTGGTGTGGGGAGAGATGCGCTTTGTGAGCGGGTTGGTGCTGAAGCTGCTGCTCGGAGGATCATGGAGCTTTAAACCATGAGAAATGAGGGATAAGAAGAGGAAGAAGAAGAAGAAAAAGGATTGTTTCTGGATTTGAGGCGGATGTTTTTAGCCTTTCCGGGCCTGGTTGTGTTGAAGGAAGGTAGGGGGGAGGATTTGATGCGGGGAGAGGGGCACGCGCTCTGCTGATGGCAAACACAAGTGAGTTCGGGGAGAGCAGCTCGTCCTTCCAGAACCACGCAGCGTCCGCGGCCTCTGCGGTCAAGCTGGCCTCCCTGGGTCTGATCATGGCCACGAGCCTGCTGGGGAACGCGTCCCTGTCGCTGCTGCTGCTGAGGGACAGCTCCCTGCGCCGGGCTCCCTACTTCTTCCTGCTGGACCTGTGCGCGGCCGACGTGCTGCGCGCGGCCGTCTGCTTCCCCTTCGTGATGGCGTCGGTCGGCGGCGGCTCCGCGTGGCCCTACGGGGCGCTCAGCTGCAAGATCGTCGCCTTCCTGTCGGTGCTCTTCTGCTTCCACGTGGCCTTCCTGCTCTTCTGCGTCAGCGTCACGCGCTACATGGCCATCGCCCACCACCGCTTCTACTCCAAGCGCATGAACCTGTGCACGTGCGTGGCGGTGATCTGCATGGTGTGGACGCTGTCCGTGGCCATGGCCTCCCCGCCGGTCTTCGACGTGGGCACGTACACGTTCGTGCGCGAGGAGGAGCAGTGCACGTTCGAGCACCGCTACGTGAAGGCCAACGACACGCTGGGCTTCATGCTGATGCTGGTGGTCATCGTGGGGACCACCCACGTGGTCTACATCAAGATGCTCTGCTTCGTCTACGACCACCGCAAGATGAAGCCYGCCCAGCTGGTTCCGGCCATCAGCCAGAACTGGACCTTCCACGGGCCTGGCGCCACCGGGCAGGCCGCAGCCAACTGGATTGCCGGCTTCGGCCGCGGGCCCACCCCACCCACGCTGGTGGGCATCCGGCAGGCTTCTCACCCCGGCAACAGGAGGCTGCTGGTTCTGGATGAGTTCAAGACTGAGAAACGCATCGGGAAGATGTTCTACATGATCACACTGACCTTTCTCGTCCTGTGGGCTCCGTACATCAGCGCGTGCTACCTGCGGATATTTGTGCGCGGGGCCCCCGTCCCCCAGCTCCACCTGACCGCCGCCGTGTGGCTGAGCTTCGCCCAGGCAGGGGCCAACCCCATCATCAGCTTCCTGTTCAACAAGGAGCTACGGGTCAGACTCAGGGCCTGTTTCTCCTGCTGCCTGGGCACTCAGACCCCCATGGAGCCATACTGTGTCATATGAACTCCGCCCAGCCAAAATACTGCCAAAGACTTATTTATATGCCACTTTTAGAATGTACACCCAAGTTTCCCCAGAAATATAACTGAGTTTATGGGACAACCTTTGTTCATCATATCAACCAGGGCTCTGCAACCCATGTCTCTGGGGCCACATGGGGCCCTTTGGACCCTCTGCAGCAGCTCTTTGGAGCTTTAACAAACACAGGAGCGAATATTGGAATTTGTAACCATGATATGAAAACAAAAGAAATATATGGCAAATCTTTCTGATAACACAAAGAATTAGAAGGAGCAGCTAAAAACGGAATAAAATTTGAAGTAAATGAAGGTGTCTGGCTTACCACCCAGCTGAATCTGCATGGGAGCTTGAGTCACATGACTGACCTACATTAGGTAGTCTGTGTAGGTGAACGAATGTGGTGAAATCAGACAACAGAGAAGAGTGGAAATATAAGAGTCAGTCTGCTGTTAATCCTGAAAACAAGAATGTGTTAAATAGTTGAGAACAAATGTCAGGGATCGAGCGACGGACRGCCAAAATAACAGAGATCAGCATTTGAAACACGAGCGGCTTTTGTGAAACTTTTGTCCGACCAGTACCRTAAGTTTACGGTTTGAACCCAACATGTTTTAGTGTACTCAATAAACCTGAGCATAAAATGTGTCAACACATTTAAATTGATAGATTCTTCCACCCAAAAACAGCTTTTCTTTGGACATCACTGTTGTCTACCGGGTAAATAAAAACACGTAGTTGGCATCCAGCGACCAATTATTAATTTAAMGACAACAACCATCAATGTGAAAAAAGGGCAGATTTTGTTTTTTAACTTTGAGATTCTTTATGACCTGTTTCAATGACTTTTCAATACCTGTAAAGAGAGGAGAACCTACAATCTACAATTTAATGATTTTTTTTTAATTTGCTCCAACCATATGCTCACTTTAAAGTGAACTACTCTTATAAATAATTTTCTACACTTTTACAAAATACTTGCATTAACTTTAATGTAAAGATTTGATCAAAGGGAATCACAAAAATGTTATTTCTTTGTTATAAAAGTTTGGGCTTTTTTAAACATCAAAACCCATCAACAGTTAATTATATGTTGATTAATTTCATAATACCACAAACTATAAAGTATGATATGCATAATTATTTATCATCCATTAAGTTGTGTTGTTTTTATTTCAGGCTTCAAGTATATTTTGCAGCAAATTCTCTGAATAAAGAGCAGGAAACGGTCATTTGTAATAATCCAACAAAACATTACATTTACCAGTATGTCTCGCTTTAAGACCAGGGGCGGAGCTAGAGTTTTTTGCAAGGGGTGGCGCAGCCAAAGTGGTATTGGGGGAGGGGGGGCACATATGAATGAATGAATGAATGAATGAATGAATGAATGAATGAATGAATGAATGAATGAATGAATGAATGAATGAATTGATCCCTAGGGGAACTTACAGTTAAATAAAGAAAACTACCCTGGATTTGACCATTCAAAATGGCTGCCGCAGCCAACTTCAGATGTCTCTACTTCAGTTGTTTTGACATAGTGAGCTGAAATTTTGTGATAGAAGCTAAGAATGAAAAAAAAAACATGCTAAATACTAGTCACAATTTCAAACCAGCTGCAAATGCTAATTTTACAAAAAGCTACAGTAAAATTCAACATTTTTCAGATAAACAAAACTGAAAATTAGTAGTAGCTAAAACAATCTTTACCAAATTTTAAATGCTAATCAAAGCTGGCAGCTAAATTTAAAATTGCTAAAATTAAGTCTTTTTAAGACTCATTGAACTCAGATTTGTTTTGGCGTAGTCAAGAATGATTTCTAGTCCAATTTAAGCTAACTGGTAATGCTAATTTTTCAAAAGGCTAAAATTTATCCTTTAAATACAAAGCTGAAAATTTATATTATAGKAAACAAAATTAGTCTTTAACAAAATCTGAATACTAATGCAAAATCCAACATGGCCACCAAACCTTATTTCAAATAGTTACATCTTAGCCATTTAAAAAAATATGGTGGGAGCCAAGAGCAATCTCCATGACATTTAGACATCTCTATTTTAAGCTAAGGGCTAATGCAAATTAAAGTAAGAGATATATTTCATCCAGTTTTAGACACATAAAGCTAAAAGTTGTCATAATAGTAGCCAGCAATATTCAACAAAATCTGARTGCAAATCAAAAATTCAAGATGGCCACCACAGTTAATTTGATTGGCTATCACTCAGACATTTTTACTACTACTGAGTTTAAAGTTGGTGTATGCTGAGAGCAAGCCCTGAAAGACTTTGATGGCAAATTAGAAATTCAAGATGATCATCAAATACTATACATTTGAAAATTTTAAGTGGAAATTTAGTGTGATGTTAGCCGAGAGGTATGCCCAACAGGTTCTAAATTCAAATAAAAAAAATTCAAGATGGCCACCAAAGCAAAGTCAAATGGCTACAATTCAGCTAGTTTTATACATACTGAGCTGAAATTTGGTGTGGTGGAATTGTTGCTCTGTATTAATTCTGTGGTTTAGAAAAGTGTGTTTTTCCCCACACACTGATGGTTCTTTACACCAGATAAGACAGCTGCTTGACAGATATTTACTGTTTTTGCTCTAATCTATTTTTTTATTGCCACATGTGATTCCAACCTTTACTTGTCAGTAATTTGGGGGTGGCAACTGGGGTGACCAATCAGGCACCAGCAATCCCTCTGGCTCCACCCCTGTTTAAGATGGTTCCAGGTTTGAAATATGACATATGAAACAAAAAAAGCTAAATTATTTTGTTATTTCTTCAAGCTATAGTTCAATTTTTTTTTAATTGGGGTTCTATGGAAAGATTATGAGTGATGAATATTTTACCTGTTGTAGGTAGCTCTTTGAACAAGCTCAGTTTGGAGAAGATAAACCAATTCTGACTAGAGTTAATAGCCAGTCTGAGTGAAATTGGAGTTTATAGGTTTATAAAATACCATTTGCATGAACCACAATGTGATTTTGGAGATGTTTTAAGACAGAAACAGTCAACTTTGGCCCCGCTCCAACTAGTCATTAGCTAGTCAGCCCAGTCAGAAATAAGGTTGTTCAAAGCTGTATAATTCTTGCTAAAATATGTATTGCTATATTTGTTAGTGTTAACTGAGTTCACAGTTCTCTCAACCAATTTCACAAAGACAATTGAATGAACTAATGCTGTAGCATTCCTTTAAAGAATTTTAATCACCCGTTCATGTTGAACATTTAAACTAAGATCATTTTACAAAGATATRTTATGGATATTCAGCAGTTACATTATAAATGATGTGCTTTTGCCATGCAATAATGTGTGAACTCATGAGATGTGTTAGCACTTAAAGTATGAGTTGAGGATGACTCAGCTACTATCACGCCAAAGTGTAGTTTGATATTTGTAAAACTTACTGTGTTATAGTCATTTTGGGTTTACAGTAGCTGATTTTGATAAGCTGTGGCTGCCATCACTAACAAAGTTGACTCCAAAAAAATGAAACATCAGWAGAAATGCATCCAGTAATTCGTTTTAGAGTTTGGTTAAAATCTATAAGCTGGTTTGTGAGATATTTTTCTAACACTCTAAACACACACACAGTCACTTGCAAAAACATTACGCCTTTTTGCATTGGGTGTTGTAAAAACGGCAGGAATAAGTTTTCTAGAATAAAAAATACCTTTTTTAAATTTCTTACCTACGTTACTGCATGAAAAATTTGAATGTAAACCATAATAAATTAAATACCCCCCCTCCGCCACACACACACACACACACACACACA
>NW_013952460.1:1284566-1285909 GCF_001266775.1 Austrofundulus limnaeus
TCCATTTTCTCACAATGTTTCTCACAGTGGAGACTGAAAGCTGAAATCTCTGAGATATCTTTCTGTATCCTTCCTCTAAACCATGACGGTGAACAATCTTTGTTTTCAGCTTGTTTGAAAGTTGTTTTGAGACTCCCATTCTGCCACTCTTCAGAGAAAATGCAAAGAGGAGAAAAACTTACTATGGCCTCCCTTAAATACCCTTTCTCATAATTGGAGTCACCTGTGTATGGAGGTCAAGGGTCACTGAACTTAACAAACCAAAKTTRAGTTCCAGTAATTAGTTCTAAAGGTTTTGAAATCAGTAAAATGACAACAGTGCCCAAATTTATGCACCTGCCTAATTTTGTTTAACCAATTTTTGCACACTTTCTGTAAATATCTTTCCAAATATCGCTGTGTTTGTCCTCTAAATGATATATTTTACTGATTTTTTATCCAAACAATCAATGATTTATAAAGGTAAATCAGGAAAATTAACAAAGCTGCCCAAACTTTCGCACCCCACTGTATACAGTATGTGGTAAAGACAAGTGAGGAGAGAAAAGGGTTTAACTGTCTAAATGTGGCTGTTGGAAAGGGAGTATGTGCACAGGAATTCAGAAAAAACAAAAACCATCCTTTAAAAAAGCTTATTGTGAGACTATAATTAATTTTTTTATTTGCTCTAGTTCAAAAACCAATCTGCAGCAGGTAAGATATTTTAGCTCAGAACCTTTTTTGCAATAAACTTACTTCTAAAAAATCTAAACCATCACTTAAAAAAAGAAAATTAAAGTTCTAGCATTCCTTGCATATCACCTGTCAACATGCCAGACGTTTAGCTTAAGTTCATCTTGAGGTGAAAAATGATGGAGTTCTAATGGTTTGGTCAAACTTTGTAAATGCTGTAAGGTCATGCGATAACGTGAGCTCTTGTGGGGTTTGAGAGCTTTCAGTGACTCTCAGCTACCACCACACTAATGCCGGGTACACACCAAACGCGTTTGGAGCAGCCAAAATGCTCCTGCCGCATGCGTTTGGCTGTTTGTCAACAGCTGGCCGTTCACACTCAACGCGCCTCAAGACGCGCAATGGGAGGAGCTTCTTGTTTCTTTTCCGGTCGGGTTTGTTTTTTTTCCGGTCTTTGAAATGGCGGACGTAATCCGAATCCGAAGAATAGCTTTGTGCTATTTAATCTACAAAGCAGCAGAACGCAGACGCCGTGCGCAACGACGGTTCTGGATTCACCCCACAATCCAGAGGCGTTTGGATTTTGGTGAATTTCACCATCTCATCCAGGAGCTGCGCGCAGACGAGCATCGCTTTCAGCGGTACTTTCGTGTAACCCGAGCCCAGTTTGA
>NW_013952460.1:1291434-1293108 GCF_001266775.1 Austrofundulus limnaeus
ACTTCCCGACGTTGCTTGAAGCGCGTCCACCATAGACTTTACATGTAAACCTGCTGCTCCTGACGCTGAAATCGCGTTCGGTGTGAACGCACCATTAAACCACAAATGACACTTCTCTGTATTTTTTTAACAAAGGTAAAACTGTAAATCACAATCATCTGTTCTTTCTACCTTGGTTGTAATCTGTTGTGTGTTTAATCCTTTATTTTTTGTGGAAGGGACAACAGACTCATGTTGAAAATAAGTAGCAGTTTTTTTTCTGCCTGTCTGTTGTGTTTAGAGGCAGATATATTCAGATCTGATGAAGGATAAACACAAAAGTTATTTTCTTTTAAAATGTCTGGGATTCTGAAAATATGAAAATGCTTTGAAGCCGGTGTTGGGATTTCTTAGCAAATAAACATTAAATGGATGATAGRATGCCTGGGCTCTATCATCTGTTTTAAACACAATTCTGTTTTCTGAATCATTTCTGTGTTGTAAGGGAATGAAATGTGTTCGGGTTTTTACAGCTCTGTTCTTGCATCCCACAACAGGTGATGTCTGTTAAAGTCACATATGATGAAATATATAAGGGCTACTTTTTAGAGTTTTGCTAAGTGTCCAAAAAAAGGGGGAAAATTTATTTTGTGCTAACTTTATATTTGCATACACTTTTCTGCTCTGATTTTTGCATCATAATTCCAAGTTTGTGCAAAGTTCTTGCATTAAGGTACAAATATAAAAAGAAAACAGTATAATTACATGAAATAGGTTTATAAATTTGAGAAAAAGTAAAAGTTGCACCCATCATTTAACAACTTGATCACTGGTGCATAATAAGATTGTATTTTCTGTAGGTATTGCACTGTACAGGTGGGAAAAAAATCTAAATAGCTCTAAAACAAGACATAAAGACCTCACATTCCTTAACTGAATGCATATCACCCATCACTTTAAATCATCTCATATTAAAGGGGCAATATTATGTGTTTCTCAGGCATATATTTAAATTCTATGCCATAATGGGGTGGGGGGGCTGTGATATGGAAGCTCCGTGTAGTTTACTTGGCATCTGAAAATACATTTCCTCAAAGGTATCTTGAATCTGAAAAGGGCTGCACTGAGAAGTAGCATTGGGAGCTCAGCAGACAGTTTCGGTAGTCGTGTTTCCATCAGCGTTTATTAATGTGCATTTTGAAGTATCGCATCAGAAAAGGTGAATGGAAATGGCATGATTTGAAAAAACGTCCTCAAATTCACGTGAAAGTTGATACGCTCGCTTGAGGGTTATTTTTTTCCGAAAAAGAGTTAATGCTCAAAAGGAGAGATGGAAACACATTTGTCGAATCAGTTCTGACGTAGCGAACATTTACCTCACATGGCTGATCAGTTGTTCTCTCTGTCTGTCCGAAACTGGTACCAGTACCAGAGCGACTGTAGCCGCGACTGCAGCTGGAACCTCCTCCTGCTGTCGGCGTCTTCTCATTTATCCCCGTAACGTGAAAAGAATTGCAATTCTTTCTCTATGTCTCCCGACCGCATGTAAAATTGCCAAAACTAGTTGATGACAGAATAATTACAACTTTCCCGACAGTAGCAACACGTTCCTGATAACTTTAGTAGTAGTAGTTCTTTATTCATTTCATTTGTAACACAGATTAACAAAGCACTGTATGTCCAAAGAGTGGGGGG
>NW_013952460.1:1294058-1296643 GCF_001266775.1 Austrofundulus limnaeus
GTGAAATATATTTATGTTTGTGGTTGTAATGTGACAAAATATGGAAAAGTTCAAGGGGTATGAATACTTTTGCAAACCACTGTATATACAAGGATCTGGCATTTTTACCTTAACTTCTCTCCGTTTTCCTGAGATGTGACTTTTACTTGCTGTTTACCACACATGCATCTGATTTAACTGATTCGCTTCAAGCCAGTTGATGGAAACACGTCTGATTCATATTTCTTCATTTTTTCCTTTTTGCGAAATTTAAAAAATTTGCTCAAAATTCTCACGGGCGGGGTGCAGTGGGTGAGGGTTGAGGAGGTGCTTCGTGATGAGGAAGCTCGGCTTGGAGACACAGCCCAGAGGAGGAGCTGATCCCAAAAGGCTGTTCCAGTCCCAACCAGTCGTTTCTGCTCTCCTGCCTGCTGCCTCAGGACACTACAGGATTTCTCAAACATGCATGAATGAGTCAAAGCAAAACTTTGGACATGTTTTTGATGAGAGGATAAGATTATAACATGAAATAAAACTCAAAAAAGTTGATTTTTACATGATATAGCCCCTTTAAGAAATGACAGTAAAACATGAAAACAACACTAAGTGTAATATCATCCAATATGATAATGCCAGTGACTCTCAGCTATGACAACACAAAAGGGTGACTCCAGAGGATCAGGGGTAATATGACATAAACATGCAAATTTTCAGTGTTTTGGTCAGAAAAATGGGGCAGGTTACTGAACATTTACAACTGGACAGTTTGATGGAGAGTTGATATGAAAGAGAAAAACAACAGAGATGAGTTTAGCATTTCTTGAAGCAATACATATCACCTGCTGCCAACATTTTAAAATGCCAAAGGTATAATCAAACATGTTCTATGACATGAAAGCCTCAATATCTGTAAAACTGACTGGGTTATGGTATTTTAGTGTTTGGTACGATTGATTAGCTGTGTCGGCCATCTTTAATTGGGTTAACTCCAGAACAGAAGTTAAATAATTGATGCAAATTGCACGGTTCCTTTCTGGTTGTTGTAATAAAATATATACAGTTGCTTATGAGATGGTTTGCTGACAGGCAGACAACACACAAACTCACAAACACACAGGCAATTACAATTTAGTTCACTTGTCATGATGGTGGGTGATACTGAATAAAAGATTGGTTTACATGCACCTCACTAACAAAAGACTGTTAACGTTCAATTATTTTTCTTCTAAGAAAAAGGCAGGCTGCCCAGTCATTTGTCTGCCTGGCTTTATAATTTGTCCAGAACATTCAGTCACAGGAAGTCACACAGTGCACACACAAAGGCTGGAGGTACAGGTAACAGTCTCTTTGGAAACTAGCAAAACAGCGAGGGGTGAGAGCTAAACTAGGCCTAGAGATGAAAGAAAAACTGTAAGGAGTCATATTCAGAAGTATTGAGCTACAGTCAGCCAACAAGCAAGAATGACAGAAAGTCAACAAATATCTGTGAGGAGCATGTTCTCCTCATGTTTGCGTGGGTTTTCTCCAGGTACTGTGGTTTCCTCCCACAGATAAAGAAACATGCATGTTTGGTTGCCTTCAGGCCCAGGCTTCGCTTGCAAAATAGACGTGTGATCTCATTGGGATTAGCCTGGTTAAATAAATGTTAATACAATAAATAAAAGATAGCCAAAGCTTAGCTTAGGCACAGGAATGATAAGACTAAATCAAAGACCAACTGATATCTTTACTAACTGCTGAGTCTTTTCTTAAAGGGATCCCTGATTAGTGTAACATTAGACTTTATTTGATAAACATATTTTAACTGTAAAATAAAGACTGTAAAAATACTGTAGGCTGTTTAGTTTTGTAAATTTTCAAAAATATATTTTAAGCATTTCTCCAACTTGTCCTAATTTGCATTATTTAAAGTTCATTTATTGTCAACCGCCTGTTATTAAATTAACTCCTGCTTCCAAAGCAAGACCTCGGGGGGACATATGCGGCACATGTTAACTAGTCGCAGGGGACGAGGCTTGCAATGTGATGCTGTTGATTTTTTGGGCCATTTAAGTTCGTTAAATTTTGACTTGTTGACTTTGATTATTGACTTACTGAGTCAGTAGCACTTGTTCCTTTTACCTTGGTGTTGAGGCAGTTTATAGTTACTTATTTTATATAATTATTTCTTCCCTATTTTAATTGGTTAGTGATTAATCAAGAGGAGGGAGTGTGGTGGAAATATATTATACAATCCTGCCTAACTGCTAAGTTCACATTACCTTGACATGTCCTGTTCTGTATCTCTCTTTGATTACTGCCACATTTGTATAATCTGTTCTCATGTTTCTTAAAGATGCCATTTGATGTCTACAAACTTGTACTCATTTCATATTGCATGTGTAACTTGTAATTATTTCATTGGCCATTTGATACAGCGGGTAAAATAAGTATTGAACATGTCACCATTTTTCTCAGTAAATATATTACTAGAGGTGCTAATGACATGAAATTTTCACCAGATGTTGGTAACAACCCAAGTGATCCATACATACAAAGAAATCAAACTTATCTAATACTTTGTACAAAAGCATTTGTTGTCAATGACAGCTTCAAGATGCCTCCTG
>NW_013952460.1:1299591-1301692 GCF_001266775.1 Austrofundulus limnaeus
CAGGAGGCATCTTGAAGCTGTCATTGACAACAAATGCTTTTGTACAAAGTATTAGATAAGTTTGATTTCTTTGTATGTATGGATCACTTGGGTTGTTACCGACATCTGGTGAAAATTTCATGTCATTAGCACCTCTAGTAATATATTTACTGAGAAAAATGGTGACATGTTCAATACTTATTTTAACCGCTGTATCTCTCTACCATTGTGTCATGCTCTGATTTGTTCTTAAGGGCCACGCCTGGAAGTTATTTATATGCATTTCCTGTCTGTGGCTGAGCAGTGGTAACTTGACAGAACTGGCTGATTTCTCTCTGCCCGGTTGTCACTCAATCTCTGCATATATGCAACCTTATTAAATCATTTGACAACCAAACCACGCAGTGCACCTTCTCTTTTATTCACGTGTTTCTGCCTTAGTGGAATATTTTCCACGACATTTAGTTTTAACTTTTAAAGAATGTGGATTTTAACCAGAAAGGGCAGACGTCTCTCAACAAATTCAGCCGAAACCTCAGGTACGCTCAGTAACGGTCAGCCAGTACCTTGACCGGAGATAGTTTCACCACCACGGCTCAAGTCAAAGGAAAGATCGTCCAACTGGTGAAGAACTTCTTGGAACCTCATCCACTCGGACGCTTTCGAGTCGTGTTTACTTTGCTGCTTCAGCGTTTACTTTTGGGCTGCTGCTGGAAGATCAGGGACGAGGCGCTTTTCGGTATCCGTCTCAAAAATAGGAAACTTCAGCTCGGAAGTTTCAAAACAAAAGTTTCTCTGTGATGAACTTTAGTTAGCTCGAAATAGACAAGACCGAGTGATGGTCTGTCCAGGCTGAGAGGTTCCCTTTAATTCCTGAATTAATCCTCGCGGCAAGGCTGGTTCTCCTCGGAGCTGGCCGCGCTCTCGTGAAGCACCAGAGCGTTCGCTTTCCAACAACTCCACAGACTGACTGACTGTGTTAGTTAGATGTTAGTTTAAAAGTAGGAAAGTTAGAGAAGGACTGCCAGGAGTTGTTTGTCTTAAACAAAAATTGACGTCTGCACAGTGTGTACAGCTTGTACTCTGGTGAGACACTTTAAAGAACACCTAAAGAATGATGTACTGAAAACTTAATAATGAATTATTTCATATAGAACACTCATTATAATGATTCAGATAAGAATAATTATAAAATGTTTCAAAATAAAGCTCAACTATAATGCAAAGTTTAGTTAAGTAAAATATTTAAACTTAAAAATCTATGATCAATTACCGTGGTTTCACAGTTAAAGTTCAAGCAGTGATTTATATCAAAGCACAATAAAACATTTTAATAACATTCTTTTTGTGTTTTCTTTTTTATTCATTGATAAAATTATGAATAAAAGAAGATTATTCTGTTTATTATCAGATTAATAAAAAGAAAATGTCTCTTTACTGTTTACGAAAACATGTTATGGCTTTAAATGAACAGAGTTCTGTCTCTTTAAAGGAGGCCTTCTGTGTCCAAGGTCAAAGACAGGTGGAACTGTTTATTCCACCCTTAGGTGACAACTACAAGTCCATTAATGTTAAAAGGTGTAAATATGTAGGTAGAGTGGGGTTTATTTTCTTCTGGTTTTGTATTTTTAGTTGAAATATTTGGTCTAATTTACCAAATTGCCTTTTTCACAGAATTGTGTAGTTGGCATAATTGGATGTCTTTTGTCACATAAGATAATAATCTGTATCTGCAGTATTAAACTGTAGGAGTCCATACATTTTCTGTGAAACCTAATTTAAAAGTGAGCCTTGAAAAAGATGCTTTGAATAGCTTGATAGTGAGTGATTTCAGAGTTGTTTTGTCATTCCAAATACATTTCAAGATGAACTGCTCTGAAGGCCAAACCATGCTTTATTGACTAATGCTAATTAAAATGTTAGCATTTTTTTCTTTGTCCCTGTCATGGCTAAAAAAGCGCTTCACATATGAAATCCTTGGTACAGTATTTGTTTAGTACATCATTACTGGAGAAATTACGCTTTTCCTCTAATTTCTCTGTTGAAAGCAGCTTAAAACTAAAAAAAAAAAAATTTAAAAATAAAAAATAAAAAAATTCAGCACGTTGAGAAACCTTACTGG
>NW_013952460.1:1305428-1308453 GCF_001266775.1 Austrofundulus limnaeus
CTGCAATCCTCCTCAAGTTGACTTCATCATTCTGATCTGTAAGAGATCCATTTACATTTGTTTGGAAACATTTCAAAACAAGAACTCACCTGAACTCTTACTCTTTTTCAGCTCCCCTGTCCCGCTCCATCACCCGTCCTGTAAATAAAAGAAATATTTATTTTTGTAACTTTGTTCTAGTAGTCTGTTCTTTACCAAATCCGCATATCTTTGACTCCCTCGAAAAAACCTGACAAATGTCCAGACTCACCTGTCTTTACTTCAAAAGTGTTCTCTGATAGGTCAAATATTAAATCTGGAGCACAGCTGCCAAACTGTTTAAGTGTATTGAGGCAGGTACAATATGGACGAAGGTAGGCAAAGAAAAAGTGTGCATGGCCTGGAACAGGGTTATTCTACTGCAGCCTTGCTAACATGTGAGTGACTTCAGTTTGTTTTCTATTAAACAACAAATATTTCAGTCAGAGTTTCCTCTGACTCCTGTTATATAAATGATCTGTGACAGGACCATGCAACTCAGTCGGCATGCCAATGATTTTGCTGATTATAAAAACTTGCTTCAAATCATAAAAAATTGATTCTTTTTTTCATTTAAAATCAACAGAATTTAAATTAGATTTTAAATCAGAAAAAAATAGAGTAGTAGTATTTATTTAACTGCTGGATGTCCGACCACTGAGCTGTTGGTTTTCAACTGCCCTGAGCAGTTTAGTTGACGGCAACCCTGGCCTACATGATAGATTTACGAGCAGAATCCTTCTTTGAAGGAAGACCTTTGAAGATCCATTTATTTCAAAGAGCCATCCAGCTTTGAACAATCATTGTTGTCACTACGTCACTACAAATGGCCATATGTGATGACGTACAACACAAGGGACCACCCCCATCTCCTGAGCTCCACCGCCCTTGAACTGCTGCACTCCTGACTGGTCACTGAGTGTGTGTATAAGTCTGTGTGTATATACTGACAATATTTATGAATGTAGGCATGTATGTATGTGTATCTTTATATATGTATGTGTATATATTTATATATGCCCTCCGTGTATTTATCCATTTATTTTTCAGGTGAGCGGACAGATGTTGGGTGTGTGGTCCTGTGTTTTGTTGGTGTATATTTAATATACTTCTAATCGCTATTTCTATCTTTCAATCTTTCTAATCACTTCTCTCTGTGTTTTTCTCTCTTTCTCTATTTTCTCTTCACTTAAAAAAAGGTCACTGATGATGAAGAAATAAATAAACTAAATAAACTAATATTTAGTTTCGTTTTCTACTGAAGTGACAAAAAANTCTGTTGAAAGCAGCTTAAAACTAAAAAAAAAAATTTAAAAATAAAAAATAAAAAAATTCAGCACGTTGAGAAACCTTACTGGCCTTTTTTAACACAGTCAGTTTCCATGAATATTTCAGGTGCATTAAAATTATATATCCATCCATTATCTATACCCACTTCTTCCTTTCAGGGTCACTGGTGCCCATATCCAGCAGTCACAGTGCGAGGGGCGGGATGCACCTTGGACAAATCGCAAGTCCATCACAGAGACACACATAGAGACAAAGAGGCAAACAACCATTCACTCTCTCACTCACACCTAGGGACAGTTTAGTTAACACTTAACCTAACAGTTRTGATTTTGATCTGTGGTAGGAAAGCCCAAGTACCTGGAGAAAACCCATGCATGTACGGAGAGAACATGCAAATTCTGCCCAGAAAAAGTCCCCGGACCGGGATTCAATCCAGCAACCTTCTGAGAGGCAACGGCTCTGCCAACTGAGCCACAGTGCAGCCTTAAAAATATATGTAAAATTTCAAATTAATTTCAATGAGCACATTGAATTTTAGTTAATCATCATAAAACAATATACTTGAACACTAAAGTGTTGATTTGTATTATTTTGCGWGCTGACAAAGCCTAACGTTTCAGTAAACGAAATAATCAGACATGATATAAACTTTAAATACATAGATTTAATTTAAGACAAACCAACAGGATGACAAATTACAAAAAGTATCTCTCATGAAAAAAAAAAACAATGTGAAAACAGGTTCTGATGCAGGAAGTTTTGGTCCTTAGAGGAAGTATTCTGGATACTTGTATGGTGACAGRCATTTGGACTTGCCCCTATCGATGGTAATACAGGACAGATTGGGCAGGCAGGGGCAAGTATGATGAAGTCTCTTCCCAAAGAAAGGGACCTGGAGGGGAGATAAAGATAGACCTCTGGTTTGAAATCTAGACGTAGCAGGTTCAGCAGAGAAAACATGGTAAAAATATTATTTCCAATAAACTGATCCGATCAGATCAAATCAGAAACAAGCATTCTGCTGTTTTCATTCCCATGACCAAAAACACTGACAGACAGCTTTTGGTGAGAAATGAACAAACGAACAAACAAATAAATAAATACAGATAAAACAAACAAACAAACAAATAAAAGAAAGATAGATAGAAAAACACTTTCTCAGTAGGAAAACCATCAGTTTATTTTTCACATGCCCAGTGTCACTACATACCCTGGAACACTAAAGTCATCTTTACCATCTTGCTTTATCCTGATGATTAAACTTTGTGAGCTGAAATGCCTACAGTGTCTCACTATAGTATCTATAATTTTTCAYGAGGGTTTTTAATCTCCAAATGAGTCAACAGGCATTTTGAGCACGTTCAAACAAATTTGCTAAACTATTTTTCTCTAAAACAAATTTCAGAACGTCGTTGCAGCTCAAACCTTTCTCGATTCTTTAATTCTGTCAGTATTTTTCTGTGAATTGTTGCCTATATTTATTTGCTGCTGTATGGAAACATTTGCAATTTGACTTTATTTGATTGCCTGTGTTTAATTCCTGTTTTGATCAGGACTGCTATTTAAAGTTTATTTAGTCGAGTTCAAGAATTGTTAAAAAAAACATGGTCAAGTTTAAAAAATCCACAGCAAGGTTAAATAAAAAGAAAATTGTGGCAATTGGAACTTTTCTTGTTGATTTTTTGCTGATTGGCTGAAGCGCTTAACAAGCGCAGCT
>NW_013952460.1:1310050-1313870 GCF_001266775.1 Austrofundulus limnaeus
CTACTGAAGTGACAAAAAAAAAAACTGCTGCACTCCTCCCCTTTGCCTGTTCTTCTTGGTCTCAGTGAAAAAGCAAGAAAGGAGTGCGTGTCTGCATCTGAGGTAGAAATCACATCCAGAAGTGGCTCCCAGTTGCCTGTGATTTGGTCCCTTTTGTTTCTTATTAAGAGCCGGAAAAGATTTGGATCATTTGCAAGCAAATCTCTTTTTTTCAAACCAAACACACAAAAACAGGCTGTGATTTTTGGCTACAAAGTTATTATTATTAAATATATATATATTAAAAAACTCATTTATCTGTTTTTTTCCCAGTTACGAATTCTCTTAGATAATTTTAAATAAATCTGTGTGTGTGTTTTTGAAACTCCTGCCACATAACTATGTCCCTTACTGACAGCAGGAAGCAGAGAAGCCCCTCACCTTGTGGCTCAGAGGATGACAGTCGTCTCCTTCTCGTCCCATGGGCACACACATGCGCAGACTGGGGATCCATAAAGTCACTGCACAGCACATTCCTCCGCCACACTGGGAGTCCCTCTCACAGGCCTACGCATATTTAAATCCACACAATTACACAACATCAACATTTAGAAATGACAACTGACAGTAAAAACTTTTTCCATCCTTACGATTTTTTTAACCAACTTCTGAGTTTTTTTTCTTGCTGCAGTGCAGTTAATATTTCAAGACTTGTCAGCTGCTTCAGAATTCAAGAATCACACTCCACAGTTCAAATGAAATACCTTCAGCTATAAAACAATTCACATATCGAGTGCTGCGACGAGACGCTTGGTGACAGCTCTCACTTCAGATGAGATGAAGGGAACACTATGAAGAGGACGGCAGTGATTTTGTGTGACAGACGCTGATGAAAATCACTCTTTGTTTTATAGCTCCACGTGCCTCAATTCTGCCATCAGCTCAAGGTGCCAGAGCTGTCACGACAGACACGACTCTCTGTCACCACAGGTTATAAATGTAATTTACATTTATAGGGTTATGTTAAATAAGATATGCATTTTAAAAATCATATTTCATTTTTCATTTTTTAATTGATATAAACAATACATGCAATTTATGTGTTATAATATACGATTTTTTTATTTATTTTTATTTTTTTCAGGAAAAGACAAAATGTGAAAATGTTTTCCCATTTAAATTTTCAGCTCAGAACTTACATATTTGTTTCATAGTTATTTTACATAACTTACTTATATATTACATAACTTTTACCATAACCTAAACCTAAACGCTACTTCTTTGTTTAATTTGAACTAATATTTTCAGCAGGAGAGAGGTACACTTGGCTTTTAGGTAAAAACACATTAAATAATTACTGGTTTGTCGGTCCTTTGTTATTATGACATATTGGGATTTTTTCTTCTTCTTGAAGATGTGAAAATATTCATTATTAAAAGAAATGCATGTTCAACACATTTAGCCGTAATACAAAACAGAAAACATTGCACTTTTTAAACTGAGAGCTTCCTATTCCTTTGAGGTGTCTCCTTACGCGCCTTCACTTACCCCTGTGATGACGGCCGAAGATCCACGGGACACGAAAAACAGGGAGAAGAGAAGAGGAAAGAAAGACTTCATGATGAAAATCTGTCTTTGCGTTCCTTTTGCCCTCGGGCGTGAGCAAAAAAAATAAAAGGATGCTGCGGCTAACGGACCTCACTGCATGTGCATCTGTGACAGGACCGCAGAGCAAAGTGGCCTCCAAACTTGTGTGATGAAGGCTGGTGGAAGGTTTTATAAAGCCAGCCCGCCTTTCAAAACTATGTGACTCACTCACACTAGCCTTTCCTGACAGGAACGGCTAAAAAAGAAGACCAAGGTAAACTCTGACACGACAATGAGGCTGCTGCTTTCATGCCAGTAATGAAGTCCCCGAATGCTAAAGCTGACCAGGGATCAATGCTAACCTCTTCAGTAATTACTTGTATTCTTACAGGGCATCATTTGTGTCCTCCTTTTACACATTTTCAGGCTTCAAGGCCAGTTTTGAAATAGCCTTTGAAACCTCAATAGTCCTTATAATGAAAGCAGCTGAAAGGATATATATTCTGCAATCAGAAGGCTACTCAGTTCAAGAATACATTATAGTACTAACTTATCATTTTAAACTACAATTTCTAATGATACTACATCATACTAAAGTCTTATAAGACATATAACAATGAAAAAGTGTATCAACTCTTTACAATGTACAGTATAATACGAAGGGCTTGTTCTCTCAGTCAGTCCTGGACATCTGACATTTTTTTGTGTTATAAAAACTGGGATACTTCATTTGCATGATTTCACATTTTAACTGAAAATGACTTTAAATATTAACATTTCAGAGTCATATTTTTTCTCAAGTTTCTGTCAGCAAATCTACCTGCACTGTTGAACTACAGTAAACACTACCATCATAATTATATTAGCTTCACAGGGTTCAGCTTTCACATTGACAAAAAACAAACAAAAAAAAAAAAAACAACAACTCCCAAATGGAATTAGGCAAGTAAGAAAATTATTTTATTCTGAAGGATGCAGAAAGTGGTGATTTTATTCATCTGCGAAGGGAATTGAGGTTAGGGTTAGCAGATCAACATACAGGTAAGTTGATTTAGTTGTACTTGGCTACAAGATAACTAGCTCATAATTAACTGAAAGTTTATTGTGAGGCAACAATCAGACCAACAATATGGTCTAAGGCAGCTCTATTTATATGGCAATTAGCTCTYATAGGAAACAGCTGAGGAGGACCCCAGCCAGCCAGACAGTCTCACGTTCTGAAAACAAAAAGAAACAAACCAAAATACAGAATTTTAACATGATAAAAATGTTTGAATCCTAATGACAAGGGAAAATTGAGAAACAGAACAACTCTTCTGGATCTTGGTATATTGAGTGAATTAAACGATGGAACAGAATTGCCAGATGTCCCGTGTTTTTGACCAAAGGCACTTCAAAAGTAGCTGACATGGCCAATCAACTGTTTGAGGGCTGAAATTGTCCTCATCCTCAACTTGGCAGACTGACAGCGACAAGTGAGTCGTGCAGGATGACAAAGATACATGCAGCCACATCTCATAAATGTTTTCTGTTTTAGTACAATCACTGTATAGACAAGACAAGGCCATGTCAAATCCAAATTCTGAGTCAATGGTTTTCCACCAATAAAAGTAACACTCCCTTCATGTTAGATTCAACAATGTCTAGCTGTAGACCATGTGAGGAGACTACCTTTCAGAAACACTTGAACCACATGTTAAGGTACCAGGTAAGTATTTAGGGATTAAGGTAGGATAAAGTAGTACATGATACTGTTATGGACTAATTATCAATCTGTGTCACTTGTTCAATGTTAATCTGTGTTGGCCCAGACAACAGGACTCCACAACGGACTGACCTCTCTTGTTTGAGAAGACACTCTTTGAACTGGGAGCCCTGTGATATGCTGGACAGTATATTAGACGATCTGTGATTGGTTATAAGCACGTCATATGATGTTATCATGGTGTATATTTTTGGCTGTGTCCGTTGACGTGTCAGCAACGAGCCGACAGAGCTTCCTGATTGAGTCCTATTTGTTTGTTGCTCAGAATTAAATCATTTATGACGACCATACACGCAGACTTTTCTGGCATTATTCCAACGTGTTTCTGCTTTCATGCAGCGACAAAAATTGGCGTTGTCGGCAGGATGATACAAATGCATGTTTAATACTGGTGTCTTGTTCAAAGCACCTGTCCTTTTTTTATTATTATTTATTTTTATTGATGGCCTCCCTTCTCCCCCTATAGCCATCCTCTCTACACCATTATTA
>NW_013952460.1:1314061-1315629 GCF_001266775.1 Austrofundulus limnaeus
AGGCCGCACCCCCCCCAGGCCAAGGCCCGATAGGGCCAGGGGGAACCCAGCGCCACCGGGCCGAGCCGGCACATGCCCAAGCACCCAGCCCCGGACGAGAGCCCCCAGCGCGCCGGCGGGCAAAGGCACAACCCACCAGAGGACAGCACGGCAGGGGAGTAGTGGGCCCTCAAATGAACCCGAAGAAGGGGCCGCCCAATTCCCAGCCTGACATAAATAAAAGCATACATAAACCCGCTCACACAGTCCCACCCTCATCCTCTCACCCACTCATTCAAAGACACACAAGATGGACACCACAATCCACTCATACTCCCCATACATACAATTCAAAGCACCTGTCCTGAGTGAGCAGAGACGTGTTCAAACACTAAAGCCAATACACCATCACCCCATGGGACTTTTGTATCTAAAATCTAACACTGTATTGAATGTTAACATGTTCGCAGCATCGTTATCATACAGACATGCCCAAGATGTGCATGTGACCAATTTCCTGCTCTCTCCTCGAGAGAAAGAGAGAGCTGCCACAGAAGGAACAGCCAGTGTGGAAGTGAACCCTTTTTGAATGTCTCTGGGTGTGATTCTGTTTTTGCTGCTGTAGTTCAGACTAAATATAATTACTACTAAAAGATCCCTCCATTAACTCCACCCCCACCCCAAAAAAAATTTTTTTAAATAAATAAATAAATAATTTACAATCTCTTTGAGAGTAACACAAAGTTCTGACCAATTATACGACACAAACTGAAATGTTCCGTAAGACAGAGTTTTGACTCGGGGCGATGTACAAAAAAAGGTTTCAGCAGAAGATAGCAGATTGAAGTTATGCAATATTCATCATTTAAGATTGTAAGCAAGACGTGAGAATGGAAGTATAAATTGTTCAAAAGTATCAAACAAGAAAAAAATACAAACTAAAAGTAAGTGTGACTGATTTTTTTCTCCTAAACTCTTCACTGAGACGACTACCAACAGCATTTGTTTGCCAGCTACTTTCATGCTAACAGTTATCTGATGAGGAAAGAGAATCAGAAATGAGTGCTTGCATCCAAAACACAAGCCAGTTCTCTTGATGAATACTCAGCAGGGGTATATAAAGAGTCTAAATTATAATAGGAAATGTTGAATTTCACAAAAGCTGTGATCAAGCTCTCATCATCTGGCTGTATATTTCCCTTTCCTTAAGTCTCGTTAAATCTACATCTGTGTAGTGAAAGTCAGAGGCATGGGGTTTATGTGGGATTTTGTCACCTTCTTTGATGCCGTAATATCTCTGCACTGTTTTCTAATCCTTCTCCCTTGTTATATGTAAAATGTTGTTCACAGAATTTAATCTGATTATGTTTTTCTGCAATAAATTGGGTTTATTGCTGGTTTCTGAGACCCTGTTTCAATCTGAGTTCAAAGGAGAGACTTCAGACTTTAAACCAGTTATCAAATTAAAGGAAAAAAATTGTATAGGTCCTCTGGACGGGTTCTTCTTTAATGAAACGTTTCGTCTCTCTTCCAAGAGACTTCTTCAGTCTGAGAGTTTTTTACCTGGATTACTGAGATGCATCAGGACA
>NW_013952460.1:1316555-1332414 GCF_001266775.1 Austrofundulus limnaeus
TTGATAACTGTCCTGATGCATCTCAGTAATCCAGGTAAAAAAGACTCAGACTGAAGAAGTCTCTTGGAAGAGAGACGAAACGTTTCATTAAAGAAGAACCCGTCCAGAGGACCTATACAATTTTTTTCCTTTGATTTTTTTACCTGGATTACTGAGATGCATCAGGACAGTTATCAAATTGTGTTGAAAAGCCAAGTACAACTGGTGTTAGAATAACTGACCAATCAATTTGATACACGTCGTGAGCAGGAAACACAGGAGGTAGTTTCATGGAAAAAAACACCACAATTCGCTGTCAGTTTCCTCTTTTTCATGAACTAAAATAAATATAACCCCTACAATCTCTTTTCTGACCGAGGCCCAAAATTATTTGTCAAGCAGCAAAAATCTACAGGATGAATAAAATAAAAAGATGCAAAGTTGAATGAAGTGTGGTGGTGATGAAGAGACAGCAAGAGCAGGAGAGAGTGATTCGATCACTTAGATATTTAGAATGATTTAGAGATGGGGTGTGGTTTTGAGTCAGTTTAGTCAGTTTTAGTGAGTTTGAGTTAAAACAAAGAGACAATATTTGTACATGGAGCTGATTTTGGAGGTTTGTGCAGAGAGCAGAACAATGCAGGCCGCACCTGCTCCAGAACCACGCTGGCTGGGCCAACAGGACTAGTTCTGAGTCAGTCCTGAGCTCTGCAGAACAGAGCAGGATGTTTATGTTGCCCCAGAGATAAGCAGGTTCCAGCCAAAGAGAACACTTGGAGTCCAGAAAGATCCAATTTCCCATCAGAGTTAAAAAATATATTTTTTATTTCATTGTTTTAGTCATAGCAGTGACCTAAAATATTTCTGTTTTGTCATAGTTTAAAAACATGTCCAAGTTTAATAACGTGTGAAAAAGACATGTTTTTTTCTTTATTCAGTCAGTATTTAGTACAACAGGCAAAAGATGTGCTTCTTTTTTAATTCAGCATAATCTAAAAAGATATTAGCCCTTTATGTTGTGGAAAGATCCTCTTGACACAAGAGAAAACTCAGGTTTTTAAGAAAACGTCACCTTTTCAATTCATTGTTAGTCKATCGATAAGATTAATCAACTTTAGATTAATTCATTAACTGATCACTTGAATCCCTAATCTATACCCAGAGCCCAGAGGTGTCAAGTAGCAAAGTGCAAATACTTTATCTTACTTACGTAGAAATGTTGGTGTAAATATATACACTTCACTTTGGTTAACATTTGCCTAACATTTTCACGCAACTATCTGTACTTTTTAATCCTTACATCTTAAAGATGTATTAAATATTTCCCTTAGATAGATTAGTATACACATAAACCGTTCTGACACCCTGTTGGTTTGGTTGTATCTAGTATCTGTACTACTTGAGATGTGAATATTTTTGACACCATTGGTATAGTTTATACCTCATAATCAGAGATGAGGGCTGGGACATAGACAGAAACTGAGAACTTTGCATTTCAACTCAACTCTTTCTCAACCCCATTAGATGGAAGCAACATCTTCATTACTGAGAATGAGGCCACGTTATGTTGACTCATTATTTTCCTCCTCATTCATCAGGACTCAGATGCTTTTACAGTACTTCTCCACTTGAGGCTGAAGCTCCCTTCCATTCCAAAGGCAATCCATCTTATTTCCAGTAGAGAACCATGACCCGAGGAGCTGACTCTCATTCCAGCTGCTTCACATTCTCTTCCTAAATACTGTATATATAAGCAAAAAATTACAATTTAAATAATGTTCACAAATTCCGTGCTTTGCCTTTATACTTTACCTCTAGCACTGTCTAATATTTTTCCTCTTTTATGCTGTAATTAATTAGTTCACAAGTAGATGTCATTGCTAAGTTTAGATTCAATTTAGGAACTTGAGAGTCAAGTTGGAGCTGGATGGTTCAGAAATAAAAGTCTCACCTGAGCAATATAACTTTTTATTAATTGGTATTTTATAATGTATGTGGATGGTTTTGTATGGTGCTCTGAGATTACTTCGTTGCTAAATAAACTGAAATGAATTGAACAGAGCATTCACTGGCACTGAGATAACAAAAAAAAGGCCTTGCAGCTTTTCAGTATGTACGAGGCATTTGCACCGCAGGAACAGTCATTGAAAATTCAATGGGAGTTTGGACTGCAATTATTTTTCTTTTACTTTCGGTCTGATTAAAATTTTTTCAGTGGGCGAGTGGAGAGAATGATTCTGTGCCGTTGTGTAGTTTTTAGCTGCCTGGCTGAGTCAGTTGATTTGGTTCTTTTGCAAAGAAAAGAACATTAAAAAAAACAGATCTAAATTCATGCAGAAAAAAAATAAGAAAACCCAAGATAAGTAGAAATTAAAAAAAATTCTGTTAAATATGTATATTTTAGGGATTTATTTTCATGACATGCAACAAGACAATGTTGCCAACTCTTTTACTATTTGATGCTGGTTTATTGGAGTTCCTATGTAATGAAGAAAATAATCACAAAGCAATTAAAGGACATCTTTAGAGCAAGGGTTTCAAACTGTGGGGTGCACCTCTCCAGTGGTCTTCAAGGGAGGCATGAGGTGAATCAGGAATTAAGGAAAATAATGTAAGGCTTACGTTTACACCGCAGGTCTTAAATTAGTTTTTTTTCTCAGATCTCTTTTTTGTGTAGTGTATCACACAATTTTTAAAATGTGACTTCATTGTCTGATGCCTTGACTTTTCAGAATTATGTTTTGTATAATGGTATTAATTTATATTTTCAGATCTTCCAAGGTGCCAATTATGGAACTCTSTGTGCATTGYTGCCCAAATCAAATTCTGGAAGTGGTCATTCAASTAGATCTGTTACAAAAGGACAACTGATATYACCAACTTTTAAAAACTGTTACGGCCAGAGGTCTTTCTTCTATGTTTATACTAAAGCATGGAATGACATTCCTCAAAACATAAAGTCCATTTCAAAACTACAGCCCTTTAAGAAGAATCTTGACTGCCATCTGCTGGACACTTTTTGTTGTGCTCATATTTAGACATCCTATTTTGCAAATGCTGCCTTTTAGAAATTTGGTATGCTTGTTTGTCTTTGTGTCTATGGTGTATAATGATGTGATTGTGATGCTCTATTTCTGAGTGTTTTATGTGCTGCAGAACAGGAACCTGCTGTAAAACAGCAATTATGCTGAGTCAGGCTTGATTTTCAGTAATCTTTTCCTGTTGAATCAATAAATCAAATCAATCAAATCAATTATAAACCGTTTATGAACAGTTCAGAGGCAACCTGTTATGCGCAGAAGAAGAAGTGACATCACACGCATTGGGCTTTGTTTTTGACCTGCTTGATAGGTCCAGCATTTACATTTAATCTTGCCTTTTGACAGATTCTCAGGTGCAACATTTGATTTTCGAGGTGAAGCAAAAAGCGGAGGGTAAAATAAACTCAATATCAATCCCAACCAATTAGCATCAACACTCTGACACTAGCATCATCTGTTGCTGTAAATTATTAGTCATCCTGGCAGTGGTGGGCACTAATCCCCTAATGTGCTAAAGTGCAAATTGCGCATTTTAATTTTTTGTTGGCACTTTTGAAAAGATGGTGCTTCGAGTTGTTGTAAAGGTAGCTTAGATGCAACCAGTGACTCCACCCCATAGCCAATCAGTGATGAACAGTGTCCTGATGTCGCATTTTGGTGTCGACTGGGACCACTTGGAACCACAAAGAAGTAGGTACTAAAAAAGGGCTGGTTCCAAGAATCTGGCCTAATGGAAATGGCTTGGAACTGTACTGACACTACACTGACACTAGTGGAAAAGGGGTTTTYAAAGTATATGAGCATAAGCCCTCCCTGAGATAGCAAACAAACAACTGCGCCCCCACCCCCCCTTCAAAAAAATACACACACATGTGCATTTACACTACTCACAAAAAGTTAGAGATATTTGGCTTTCAGGTGAAATTTATGGAAAATGTAAAAAGTTCACGTCACAGTGAGATAGCATGAAAGCAGGACATTTAAATAGAAGGATGCACTGGTGATTTCCTCATCTCATTTTATTCAAACAAAAGTTAACAACAATGGTGGGTACACCACAACAAAAAATTTCAACGTCTCAATAACTCGTCATGTGTCCTTGAGCATCAATTACAGCTTGACAACGACGTCTCATGCTGTTCACAAGTCGACTTATCGTCTGCTGGGGCATGGTATCCCACTCTTCTTGAACGGCAGCCCTCAGGTCATTGAGGTTCTGTAGTGCAGAGTTTCAAGCCTCTACAAGGCAACTCAGCTGATCCCACAGGTTTTCAATGGGATTCAGGCTGGAGAAAGTGCAGGCCATTCCATTTGAGGTACACCAGTCTCCAACAGCCGTTCCCTGATGATGCGACCTTGATGAGCTGCAGTGTGGCTCTGTACCAGCTCTTCATGGAGAACAATCTGCAGGAGACCTTCAAAGACTGTGACTCTGCTGAAAATTCTCATCACATCTCYTCTGACCACAGCTGAATCTGAGAGGAGCTTCAACACTGAAGACAATCCAGACTTTCCTCAGGGACAGCATCACATCTCACTGCACTGACCATGCTATATAGAGAAGAATCTGCTTAAAACATCCCTGACTTTAACCAGTCATGAAGTAATTTGCTGCTCAGTTACAGAAGAGCAAAATTTATGTACAAAAAATAACACACTACATGACATCGTAATGCTGTTTTATGAATTTAATTTGTTTAATAAATACACTTGCATGATACAACTTAGTACGTTTGATTGCTTTTTGGGATACATCTATTTTGGAGTTGTAGCCCCCAATGGAGAAAATTCCACCAGTCGCCACTGTGTTGGCRCTATATAAATTAACTGAATTGAATTGAATTGAATAGAATTTTGGAGGCTTGAAGATTAAATTTGCACAATATGCACTCAATACTGACTAATCAAAAGTACATAAACTACAATGACTTGTTGTTTTCCTGATTTCATTCTAACTTACCTATTTTATTAATTTACATTGTATTATAGTCATTTTATCTAATATTTCTTTTTATATGCAACATTTCCCCAGACACCTAACAGTCAGATACAATGCTTTTTAACTTTATTATAAACAAAAGAACGTACAGTTTGTCGAATACAGTGCACTTGTGAGCTGTGGCAAGACATATTTGTGAATTTGAGCCTCTCTAGAATGCAATTTGGGTGTGTACAATAATTTTCCTCAAAATATGATAACTTTGAGCTGTGGGTACGATAATTCAACATTTCCCATCTGGCAACAATGAACCAAAACAGGCATTGCTGTTGTCTAACACTCCTGTTGCCCCTGGTACCTATGGAAGATACCTTCTTCACAATGTCTTTAACACATAATTAACATTATGACTCACATATTGAAAAAACTTTTTTCTTTTACAAAAAGAACATCCAAAGCCATTATGTGATAAATTTTGTTCAATCGGTACATAATTTGTGTGATCCATCCTATTATTTTTGTATTTGCTGATGTAATCATACAACCTTCAATCAACTCTGGTGGCACCTGGTGTGGCCAATCAGGCTTCAGGGATCATTATTTCCCAAGCATTAATTTGTATTAAGGCTTATTAAGTAATGACCAAAGTCTTACATAAGATGTGCTCTTTCCACTGTTGTGGAGCATTTTTTAGCTTGTCTTTATGTTTCTAGTATAAAATGTATGTATTGGTTTGTAACATTATAGCACAGTTGTAGATAATTCCAAGACATGCTCCAAGGCAAGAGGTGAGCAGCATAAACCCCAATTTACACTACTTGCATTCCGTCTCCACTACGCTCCGGTCCTGCCTCCGCAGCAAATATGCACCCATTATAATCAGTGAGTGTGTTTACACTGGCTGTGCACGGCTGCGCAGGACTATGAAGTGCCAAAGTGGACAAAACCTGGAAGAAAATCGCGAGACCGATCAGAGGACACAGTGCACGAGACCGACTGAGGTCTCGCGATTTTTGTCCAGCTTTTGTCCAGTTTGGCACTTCATACAGGGCGGCAGTGAGCGGACGGCGATCCGTCAAAATTAGAACAGATCCTATTTTTGCCGGACACCGGAGCAGCGCCGGAGTCAATTTTTAAAGACCAACAGGAAAAGAAACGAGCACAACATCCGTATTTTCAAAATAAGACACTTTTAGGCTGGATAATTTGTCGGAAAAATGTCGAAATTGCGGCTTTATTAATATACGGAAATATTTCTGCACAAATGCTGTCAGAATGTATCGTTCTGTTTGGGAAGCAGATGGAAACATGTAGCATGAAGCTATGTGTACAAACGATACACGTGGATTTAATTTTGAAATCAGAAGTTTCAGAAAGACGACAGTGAGACAGTTTCAACCATAGATACCAAAAGCCTTTATATTGTTGTTTTCAGCTGTGTTTGGAGTTTGTCTTTCACAGAATTAATAATTTTTTGCTGTGACTTCCACATTTATCACTGAATTTATTGCGCGATCTGCTTCCTGCACGTCTGTCGGACCGGAGCGGAGCGGAGATAATGTAAACTGGACTTGAAATGCACAGCTGCGACCTGCGCAGCGGAGTGGAGACGGAACGCAAGTAGGGTTGGGTACCGAAACTCGGTTCCAGTATGGCACCGGGTTGAAGATCAACGGTAGTACTCAGACTGAAACACAACTCTAATTTCGGTTCTTTATTTCTGTGCCTCAAAGAAAGCTGTTAATTGCGCCCTCTGGTGTTCACTGTGAACAGTGACAGCCTCAGCACACAATCTCCACAGAGTGCCAACAACAATAAGGGTGCGTTGTGAACTTTTAATGTGTTTTAACTGTCTAATTTAGCTGTTTCTGCCTGCTGTGTCGGACTATGAGTGGTAGAGAGAACAGCTGTGTGTTTAAGTTTCACTTCGAACGGGAGTGCAGCGTGCACCATGTTTTTACTTTCGGTTTGAAACCGCTCTGTAATTAGCATGTCCACGTTGTTTTTCTTTTAAAAAATGCTGGAGCTGCTCACAGGAGGCATAGAAGAACACTTCTGTTTTTCTCCCTGCTGGATTAAAATAGAAAGCTCTCGGTCCTTTTTCGCTGTTACGTTAGAGCTGCCGCCGTGCAGCAGACAGACGCTGCAGATCACGTTAGCTCTGACTGCAGTATAAAAGTTGTGATGCAGTTTTCCTTCAGTGAACATTTCAAACTGTGCTCTAAACTTAACCTCAGCTGGTTTAAATGCATTTTTTGCCTGGTGTAAAAAAGCGGGTGCAGACTGAGGCAGACTATGAGCGCTGCACGTGTGTGTGTGTGTGTGTGAAGTCCTCACAAATATAGCAAGATGGATGATGGATGGATGGTCAGACAAGGCTTAGTTAATAAATGGTTTTGTTTGATTTGTTTTTTAATATGTTCGTCAATTTCAAGTTTGACTTTGCCTCAGAAATAATCATTGCTTCATAAACCTCTGTGTGAGTGTGTGTGTTTTATTTATTTATTTTTAAAGTACCGATTTAAATACCGTTTAGGAACCGGTACCGTTCTGAAAGTATCGATTTAGCACCAGTATCGAAATAAACCCTTTCAATACCCAACCCTAAATGCAAGTAATGTAAATTAGGGGTAAGTCCTGGATAAACCAATGCTCCTCAGGCAGTCCTCCCAACATCATGGATCTCATGAAAGAGCTCTCCAGCTTCAGACAGTCAGAGAGAGGCAGAGCACTGAAGCTGTGACTGGGTGTTCTTTCAGTGGCTGTGTTTCATCCCGTCTGGATCTTTTTAGTACTGAATCTTATTGTCTCATCTTATACTTGAAAACTTTCTCTCCTCAAGCACATCTCTTTGAAGTGGGATAAGAAGACAATGCTATACCCTGAGAGGCCGTGCCGCATGTCAAACAGTCTGAATGAGTAAACACGTAGTGTCCTTTGGGAGAACTGGAACAGCTCCTGTTGCACATAAATATGCAGACGGGTACACAGAAAAGCTCTGCAGGGTGTTAATGAGAGGAGTGAGACACATGTGGGGTGCTACAGCAGCTCAGTCTGGCATCTTAATTACAAAGAAAACAGCAGTCATTTGTGATGGGAACAAAACAAGATGGAAGCATGAAGCAGCAGCATGTATTGTGAATGCTGAGGATTTGTTGTACAGCAACTAATAAAACATTCTGACACTGATGCTACACCTGCTGGTTTTTGTTGTTGCAAAACTTGGGAATTCACTTTAAAACCAAAAATGTTGTGCAGTGTCAGGTATAGAACAAAGTAAACTTGTAATATTATTCATTTAAACAAGAAGAGTAACTATCACACAAAGATATGTGAATTATCATACTAATGATATGATAAAAATCCAAACAAGGACCTAGAATTACTTGAAGGAATGCATTGGGGTGCACCAAAAAATTGATTCACATCAGAATCATGATTTTCATTTACAACGATTCAGAATGAATTTAAAATGTCCCAAAATTGATTTTAAAAAACAATAAAGCAAATCCAATGGCTGTCTGCCTTCATTTTGTAACTACGTGTGATGTTCTGATGTCACCTCTCAGCTGGTATGCATGCACAGAGAGCACCAAAACAAAGAGGAAAGTACCAAACTGGAGGAAAGAGAGATTCAACTGGCCCTGTCTTCATTGAAGGCAAAAATTTAGGCTCATTTTGTTTTTTACTGAATCAGTCTGAGTTTGACACGAGGTTCACTTTGTGCAAGGTTTGCAAAATGAAGATGAAGCACTTTGGGAACACGACGAATGGACTGAGATGATCAATTTTTATTGAAAAATCAATTTTGAATCGAATCGTGAGAAAGTAAAAGATTCCCACCCCTAGAATGCATACCCACTGCTTTTTGTAGCCATTTTGATTAAATCTTCAAATTATGTGTGGTCTCATGCAAAAGATGTCATCATCAGCATATGTGTTGTGAATGAATCTAAGCTACTACCACTTCAAAAGTTTACTATTATCTAGGTGCATTTATCAATGTTGATATACTGTACATCTCTCAGCACAATTATTGGTGTCCAAATATGCAAATCAGCCGGTGATGTTGTAGGAGTTTTGGGTATATTCTAAAAATGGATAATTTATGGAGATATTTAAATGTGTTATATTTAAATATAATTTCCTCGAGGCACCACGTTCTTTAATTCGATCAAGGATTGACCCAGGAAAGAAATGAAAAACTGTAACTTTATTGTAATCAGTCTCACAATAAATTGTACCCAAAATGATTTTTTGAGTTCTTGTCTTATCAGAACCAATAATATCTTTTATCAAGACACAAAAATGAGATTAGCTTATGTTGGCACGTTCTCCACGGGCCATTTATTTACAGATTCAATGTATTCTCATCTCATCAGCATAGACTGCACTGTGGTTGGCCTTTCTAGTGTCTTTATATTTCAGTGGTTTGTGTGCCAAGCAAGGCTGCAACATCAGCGGCAACCTAGAGTGGGTAGAATCCACAACGAGCAGCGAGGGCTTTTTGTTGATGACTATGGACTTGAAAATTTAATCAAAATGGCTACAACTGGCATGAACAGCAGCAGGCATACATTCCTTCAAGTAATTTTAGGTTTTTATTTGGATTTTCATCATATCATTAGTATGACAATTACGTATCTTTGTGTAAGTTACCCTGTTGTTACATGATCACAAAAAAATCATATTTTTTTCTGTTTATCCCTATCAATATAATCTCATTTTAGTTTCTACCTGTGAGAAAATTATAAACCATTTTGGCAATTAAAATATATATAAAATGGTTCAGTCAAACAAATAAACACTTTGATTCTCCTTATTGTCCAAAGTTTGGAGTTATTAAGTTGACTGTTGGGAAGTGACAAAGTCCTTATTTTGTTGCTTTCTATTTCTTTTTTATGTTCAACACGATGCTGAAATGTCCACTATCTTCTTCATGCTGTGCTGTTAGTGTCACAAGACAAATCCTGGATGCTCAGAATTCAAAAACAGTCTTCGTATTTCCCTCACACAGGTTTTTATGTTCAAAAACTTGCAGATAAATGTGAAGGACCCGTAAGGATAACTGCTGATCTATAGTCAAGGGTCAGAGTCTGCATGGCAGATGTGCCAATTTGACAGTGAGGTTTATGAAAATGGACAGAAAAAGTTTGGGATGAAATAAAGGAGCTTATTTTTTCTTTTCTTAGCTTTCCAAGTGCTTTTTGTCAGTGCCATTACAGTTCAAGGAACCAAGGATAATTCCCGACAGATATCAACTTAAAGCTACTTATGTTGAAACTGACAAAAATATTATAACTCAAACTTTAAAAATGTCATAGTGGTTCAAGCAAACTGTATATTCTGTGTTTTTGTACAGCATCAATTCAGACATCTGTTTTCACTGTTAACCGAACAAAGTCCTTGTAGCTTCAGTAAGTCTTTCCTGCTTAAAACATCCTTCTACTTTTCAGCTGTGACCAACAGTTACTTTTCTAATTCCAAAACCTGAACAAAAAACACACAGTTGGAGAAGTAAAAAGTAAACGTGGAGGGGGCCAGAAGTTTTCTCCCTAAACGACTCTGAACCAGCCACCACAACAACATCAGATCCAGTGAGGGTGCCACATTCTCCCCCAACAGGTTTGCAGATCAGATTTAGGTTTCATAACAACCACATGCAAAAGTTAGAAGATGGAGACATGCCAGGGAGCATTATGAAGCAATAATGATGAAAAATTGGTTGAAATCTGTTTTTATAGACTTCACCAGAGTCTGTGCATGTCAGACAAATCCTTGAGTCTCTTGTGGTAGACATGTGTTGTGGAGCTAAAAGCTTGCTGGTACAAAGCACCACCTATTTGTACAAAGCTTCTCCCTGGAGCCCCAAAGCAACACTCCTGCAAAGCATTGTTTGAAAATGTGCTCAAGGTAACATAGATACTTGATTGTGGTATAGAATTGATGTGCCTATGCCCATGTGCCTGGAAAATACACAATACCCCCCAGGAGGTTTATTTTCTTACAAAAAGTGCATGTATCTGTGCCTGCRCCCAGTATATTACAGTCTAGACATAAATAGATGTTCCTTCTTTAGCTCTGTAAGATGTGAGTTTGCTGCTCACGAAGGCAGTGATTAAAGACCTAGCTTGCCGTTTACTCCACCCAGACTCATTTCACCTGCCGCAAGCCAAGGATATCACCTCTAATGTGCTTCCTTTTTTCCAAACGATAATCTGACTTCCTGCCTTTTTTATCAATGTCACTTAAATGCCTCCCGTCCCATTTATCCCCTCCCCACTCCCACGTCAGGTAAGCACCCCTACACCATCTTCTGAAAGCCTATCCTTGCATCAGGCATCGCTCGAAGCACATTGAGACATTCTTTAATGGGAAAAGAGCTTTATATGTCTTTCATGTTTCAGGGATGAGCAGGTGGTTTTATGACGCACTGATGATGACATCTCATTCTTGAATTTATCCTTTTGGAGCATAACTTCAAGGACAGGTGAGCACAGGAACCTGAAAACACAGACTCTTCATCAGACAACAGATGACAATCATCACCTGCTCAAACGCACAAAAACAGTTGGAATATTTAATCAGACACTGATGAATTTGTACCCTTTGCTGCCTTATTGCATTTTCTGTGAGTCGTAATTGAATCACAGTGTAATCAATCAATAAATTGGATTAGACACAAGGTGAACTCACTTTCCATGCCAGCTCTGCTTTTAATTAGATAGTTAATTAGACTTGACTTTATTGAATTACAGGATGTGATCAGCCTCCATTTCATTAAGCCAGCATGCTGTTCAGATTCTAATGCAGTTCAACAATGGTGTTATCTTACAGTTCAGGAAGGCTGTGAAGATTTGTCTTTAGATAAAAATCTTTGCAACATGAACAGTAATGGTTTTTTGTGCCTGTGTGTGTGTGTGTGTGTGTGTGTGTGTGTGTGTGTGTGTGTGTGTGTGTGTGTGTGTGTGTGTGTGTGTGTGTGTGTGTGTGTGTGTGTGTGTGTGTGTGTGTGTGTGCGTGCGTGCGTGCGCATATGTTTGTGTTTCTGTTTGTTGCCAAGATATTTCATGAACCACAGTCCAGGTTTTAAGAAAACAGACATAAAGAACTCATTGAATGTACTGTACATCTACAATTTTTTCATTAATTTTCCATTAACTCTTTGGAAGAAATCTCTGGACGAGTTTTTCTTTGTTAAACTGTTTCAGGTCTTCTCCAAGAGACTTCTTCAGGGTTGCATGTAGACAGGGTTTTGGGTTAGAGTAGTGATGGAGGGGAAACTGGCACCACGCCAGCCTCTGCCTCTTCTTCTTTCCCATTTTAATTGCTCTATAGAACAATGGGGGATGGGTGGCGCAGAGGGTAGAGAAGCTGTGCCTGTGATCGGAAGATCACCGGMTCGACTCCCTGAACCAACAAGCCCCACCCTGGGCCCCTGAGCAAGGCCCTCAACCACCTGCTCCCCGGGTGCCGAAATTGGCAGCCCACTGCTCCACGTGTGTTCACATGTGTGATGGGTTAAATGCAGAGACTCAATTTCCTCTCGCCGGATGATAAGGGTCAATATTTATTTATTTAACAACACACACCAACAGTACATCTGGGGGGGGGTGTCAGGGGCCCCCCCCCCCACCCAGGACATGCTCCTGCCCCCTATAGAGGGTAGCTCGAACCCAGGAGGTAGACCCATTCAATCTGGGGCGAAGAGGAGCAGACAGCCAAGTCTCGGCCTGGGCCGCACCAGGCTGACCGGCCAGCCCCCCCGCCCCAGCGAAGCCATGCCCTGGACCACCCCCACACTTCGCCAATGGCCAAGCGCACACCCCCAACCGACCACCCGCCGGCGTCCAGCAGCCACCCCAGCCAGCGGGCCAACCACAGCAACCAGGAGCAATACTCCAGGAATCTGAACAGCCCTAGGGAAGCTGGAGCACCAGCCCAGTCTCCAGCACCCCTCCAAGCCCCAAGTCCGCCCGCAGCCCACGCCCCACCAGACGGTCTGCCCCTCCTCTGGACCCCATCCCCAAAAGGCCAACAGGGAACATCCTCAGATGTGCTGATGATGCATGTTGTTCTATAATGCAATTAAAACAGGGAAGAAGATGGGGCAAAGGCCGGCACTGTGCCAGTTAACCCTCCACCCCAACTCTAAGCCAAAACCCTAAATGTCTAAAAGCAAACATTGGGAGAGGGCACAGGCATCCGTGGTGAGAGTATTCCATCCTGCCCCTTGCATGCCATAAGTGCCCACCCCCAAGTTCCTATATGTAAATGTAATGAGGATGTTATGATGTATGTTATTATGTTATGTATGTCTAAGGTGTACAGTAAAATTGGAGCCCAGGTGGTTATAGAAAATAGAGATGTAAAACTGTTGGTCTTTGTAACACAGCTGCGCCCCAAAAACCCTACATGAGTGCAGTTGAAAATGAAGAGGGTAGAGGTGTGTGGTGGGGATGGAGAGAAAAAAATGACTGAAGGAACAAAATGCTCCAACAGGGGGTCAGCTCCCCCGCTGACCCCGGTAGGCTGACCCCCATTTCCCGAGACCCACCCAGGGAATGAGGCCCCAATAGCTCTTCCTCCAGACAGACTGCCAGGCCTGGAAAGACCCAGACCACGGAGCCCAGAGGACCGCCAGAAGCCGGGACCAACTGTCCACCCGCCCCAGAGCCATCCAGAGCCCCACGACCCGAACCCCAGCCCCACAGCCAGCTTGCAACTCAAAGAAGCCACTACAGTATTTTCGCATAACACTTTGGCATTACTTGCCTCTGCCTGTGTGCCCCCGCAGAGCAGCTGTGGCTACAATGTAGCTYACCACCATCAGTGTGTGAATGAGTGAAGGATTGAAAAGTAAAGCACTTTGGATTCTATAGGGACTTGATAGGGTGTTATATAAGTTCAAGCTATTTTTTTCAACATTACTTATTGGCATCAACCCTGTTTGTCTGTTAGCAAAATATCTCATAAACCACTAGACCGATTTCAATTAAATTTTTTGAAAGTACCGGAATCGGTGGATGTACATCTACAACTGATTCACTTCCGAAGTACATCCAAATCAAGACGGCCATCACAGCTCATCAACGTTTGGACACAACAATATCTGTAACCCTTTCAGTTTAGTGACATCTTACAATATTACATGAGATTGTGTTTAATGTTATTTTCAAGGTTTGACTAAGCAGCTCTCTTGAAAAGATTTTGCTCAAAATGTATTCCTTCAAGAAAATGCCAGACATTTAATCCAATCCTTTTGTTGTTTTCACAATTAAGAACTCGTCTTGGAAACATTTCTTATATATTTCCTTTTTTATTTTCAATAAAAAAAGGAATTCAAATACATTATTTAAATGATCCATGCATTTACGGGAATAACAATCTTTCCTGTAATTTGTCAGCTTTTCATCAGATCAGACAAAACTAAAGATGAGACCAGATAAACTGCTGGACTGCTCCTTTACAAATACGGTCCAAAGCTGAGCTCAAATGGAACATGATATACAGCAAGAAAAAAAAAACTGCAGGCTTTCAGCAAAAATGACAATTTTTTTGAAGCTCCAAAAGATGAAGGCTGTAAACCAAAAGCTATGAAGAGAAAATATTTTTAAAAAGCTGTGGGGAATTAAAGCTCTTCTAAACTTGTCCTTTAGCTGAACTGATATTGAAGGATTAAAACATCCCACTTAGTTGGTTTACTCTTTTATTGCAATCTGAGTTTTTAATCCCCTGCCAAAYATGAGATGCTACCAAACTACTGTAGAGTCTGCACAGAGCGGGGGAGGGATTTTTTGCTTTTATGAGTCAAATTAAAGGAATAACTAATGAACAATCATCTCTTCCTTCTGTTGCTTGTTTAATAACAACCATTTATTTTTCTGGGTTTGGCCTCTTGGGAGATGCATAACCAATGATAAATGGAAAACAAAAAGAAAAATCTACTTATTTAATGGTTGTTGGTGGTTGAAGACTTAAAGGCAGGAGCAGGTTTAAATTTAAAAATAAAACCTGACGTTACATGTCACAAACTCCAAGGCAGAGGTTACATAAGGGTTCGACACTGAGTGACAACAGGATCTTAAATACTGGGAGAGGTGATGAATAAACGGAAGAAGATGAGTAAAAATACAAATTGACAGGTGAGTGTGAAACTGAGRGAAACTATGAGCGGGCGACACAAACCCAAAACTACTGAGAAACATTCAGATCAAACAAKGTCACTGAAAACGTACATGAACTGAAACCCGTGGATTTACAGAACTATTAAGAAGGAAAATAAATCAAAATACCAAAAACAAAAAAGGACAGAACTGTGGAAATAAATTCTCAGTAGTTGGAAGGAACAAGACAGGCAGTCAATGCACATACACCCCATTCAAACTACTCTGGATATTTTTAAAAGCAGAAAAGCTCTCCAGTCCACACAGATCCACTATGAACAGCTTAAACCACTTTGGTCTGGTGTTTGGGAGGTCGCCTTGTATTTGGAGAATTGGTGGTTTGATCCTCAGTCCCTGCTGTGAGGCTAACTGAGGCTGTTCAAAGAGCTGCTGTAGCTACGACACGAGACATTAAATGTTCAGAACCTTTCTACAGAACTCCACTTTAAACCATCTGATCCGTTCCTTTAATGTATTATTTCCACCGATCTTCTGAAACAACAAAGCTGTGAGCGTATCCTCACGTCTTCACTGTTCTTTTGCACACCATTTTGGATTTTTTGTAATTTGGTTTGTGTGTAACTGAAGATTTGCTCTCTGCTCTCATTTTTTCTTTGAAGTTCTTCGTTCCTTCTTTTGTTCTCTGCGTTTATTTATAGTGATTTATTCATAGACAGAGCCTGCTCGTAAACTAGACATTAAAAAAAGGCTTCGATCTCGGGGGGGGGGGGGGG
>NW_013952460.1:1338060-1343063 GCF_001266775.1 Austrofundulus limnaeus
CGCACACACACACACACACACACGTACGCACCCCCTGCGCGCGTGCGTGACAAACACGGACTTTAAACGTGAAGTTTTATAACATCCACACTGGCGARGTGGATGCGCCCTGCGTGTGTATCCAAAGCGTGACTTTGTAACGTGACTTGTAGCGTGACTTTTTGCTATCCTGCTAGGGGAGGGGTCTGTGGGTCGGGGAGGGGTCTGTGGAGAGGGGTCTGTGGGTCGGGGTGGGGTCTGTGGGTCAGGGTCGTCTGAGGAGGAAGCAGATGAATGGAGTTGCACACGGGAACTTTTATTTAAGATTTAAGTTTTTTTATTTCAAAGGTCCTCATGGCTCAGCAGCAGAAGCATAAATATTATTGTTGAGAAAGCTGATGATAAAGTTGAATAAAAATCTGATGAAGGTAAATTAATTTCTGACAGTGATCATTACACAGTGTGGCTCTAATTCCTCACTTCACCATCTGTGTCGCAGTTTCACGTCTCCAAAATGAGCGTACGCATTGGTCAAAGCTGGCGTGAGGCACCGCACATTTTCACGTCAAGTTTGGATTTTATAAATCACAACCTTAGCGTGAAAAGTGGCGTACGCAAGTTTCTGGGCTCAAATTGTGGGCACGCCAGTTTTATAAATCCGACCCCTGGTCTTGACCAAGTTTAAAGTGAAGCTTATTTTTAATCACTTCACTGCAAAAATTGTCCATCTAACGAAGTTGTACAAAATTTAATCCAACCAAAACATATTTTTCATCTTGTTTTGAGACTGCAGCAGAGCGTTTGATTATTGTTCTTGTTGGACTGGAAAACTTTACTTATTTCAACTAGTCTTACCAAGTGCAATTGTGCGGAAGCAGACGTGTTCTGCATATAAATGTTTCCCCTCGTCATTTAAGATGTCTCCATAAATGACGAGGGCTGATATGAAAGCTCTGTTCAAACTGTAATTTCAGCCTGTGTTATAATAAAGTAAACTTTATTGGGGACCGGCTGAGGGGACCAGGCCATCTCCATGATYACTGAAGGATGTACAAGAGGAAAACCCTAACTCGTTCTCTCGAGAAAACGCTGATGGTTATTTTGTGATAACATAATATGGCATTATCACAAGAAAACCAAGACAAAAAATTATATGCAGAAAACATCTGCTCTTACTGCACTGGTAGATTAATAGTTATTTATTTATTTATTTATTTATTTATTTATTTATTTTACCGTTAATCACGGTTTTCAAGGAAGGCCTGAAGGCAACCTATTGTACGTGTTTTTAGGACTGGGGGAAACCGGAGTACCCGAAGAAAACTCGCGCAAGCACAAGGAGAACATGCAAACTCCGCACAGAAAGACCCCAGGTGTGAACCAGGGATCGAACCCAGGACCTTCTTGCTGTGAGGCGACAGTGCTAACCACTGTGCCGTCGTGCCGCCCATTATTATTAATTTGAGAAGATTCTGATTATAATCTAGAAATCAGTGTTTTATACAATTATTTAATGCAGCTATTCTTGTTTCTTTGCATTAAAATATCACAGAGTAAACACATTAATATCAGATTGTCCATAAAAAAAGAAAACAAAAAAACTCAGTTTTAAATTTATTTTACATCTCAGAGACAGTAAGAACATGTTATGCCAAGTGACTAACATGTTCATAGTGGATCATTTGTTTCGTCCACCAAGACCTCCATCTCCACGGCTTTAAACTTTATTTTTTCCTTTATGGCCACACTGCTCCACCAAGCTCTCCATGGTGATTACCAGCAACACACGCACAATCCTCTTTTCAACAGGGCACAGCCTGCACCACTTTTGCATGTTACCATTTGCGCAGCAATCTTAGTAGACCACCTGTAACACACCCACTAATAACACGTGCATTTGTTTTAGTTTGCACATGCAAGCTAGCGCTCGTTATTTAGTAGATCAGACTGTGTAAATAATATCTGTGACTTATAMAAGCTGAAGAAGGGTTTCTTCAAAATTTATAGTATTTTCTTCTAAAAGGGGCTTAATCCTGTACCAAGCAGATGAATGGMTGAATGGCTGAATGGATAAGTCCATTCACTCATCAGGCTCTGTGTCAGTACGTGTAAATACTGTGTTGTTTTACTTCTCTCTGCATAATCTTGTTACAATTATTCATGTTTCATTAGTTYGGTTCCTGAACTTGTTTTTAGTTTGATTTCATTATTTCTGGCTGAGTTCTGTCAGTTGGATTAAGAAGTGATGTTGATACTGGGAGACATGACCAGACGGTGTGACTACAGTGCCTTTCAGAGCTCTTCCCTCTCTGGTGTTGGGCCAACCACCGTGCCTCTGTGATGTCCAACATCACAAACAGTCTGGACAAGAGCTGAGTTAAAAAAAAAAGAAGAGATGATTTTTGTGGAACAGCAGATGCTGTGCAAGTTCAGTGGGGGGAGTGGAAATAATAGAATAAAAGAAACAGGATGAAGGAGAAGCTCCCTGTGAGCTGATGTGCCTCAGCTTTATCTATTTCTTACAAATAAAAAGAAGACACTCTGAACAAATGCTCAAATGAATATAAGTGATTGTTTTGATAGAAACGGCTTTTCAAAGTAAACWTTTTGTTATTTCCACACACTGGCTGGGTTAATATTTCTACATCATTTTTGGTTTGTATGAATTTTTCTGTTTCATGTAACATGTTTATTGTATATTTGCTTTTTAMTTTTGCCGTTTTCACTTAAAATCACTTCTGCAGAATGTAGCACCTGTATATTTACTGTTTGCTTTTTTGTTGTTTATTTATTGTTTTTCACGTTAACAGTCACAAAAACACATGATGACTTCTACATTTAACACTAACTTTTGATGTTAACCCAATCAGCATTAGCTAACATAAATTGCTGTAACTCATTTAAATTTAAATATTTTAGACATTAAAATAGAGTATGGTTGCACATAAGAGGGCAAAACAACACTTTTTTAGAAATTAGTTGTACCCCTATAAATGTTTGACTTATGGTCAATTCAAAATGGCCGCTCCAGTGTTTTAACCTTAGTCAACACACAAATTAGCTATAGATCAGATAATTTTTAGCAATATTGAGCTAAAGCTTGATGAATTTGTAGCTCAGAGTCATTCACACACACTAACAGATCTCATGAGATCTAGTAATATTACTCAGAATCTGTTACAAATGATTAAATTTGTTTTTTGGCCTTTTATCATCTTGACCTTTTTATCCTATCYAGCCCCAGAGTTCTTCAGAAAGGTGCTGCTTTGATATGGAATGATTTCTCAAGCAACTCGAATACTTTGAAAACAAAAAATCTTTGATTTGATGTTTTGTTAAATTTACACCATTGTGTGATTCTCACTGTGTTTCATAGGGACAGTTTTAACTGTCAGACAGGCATGTGCTGCAAAAGATGCAAAATAAAAAGAAAATAATTGAAGAGGCCAAATGTTTTGGACTACATCAAATACAAGAGATGCCTTCTATTTTTTTTTAATCWATGTGCCACAATAGCTCAACATCAACGTAAATTTTGTAGAGATGCTCCAAGCAAAAGAAAAGCTTTTTTTCCCACAATGAGACAAGCAAACAGATGCAGGTCACTAAATCATTCTGTATAAACTGAGGTAAAGACTTGAAAACTGTCCATCAGAATAAACAGAACACATGGAACACTGTGTCTTTATGTCCAAACAACTTACCATCGACTGTGATGGACTTRCAACCTGACCAAGGGGAAAACCCCGACCCTGGCACAATGAGTGCTGGACATGGGCACCAGTGACCCCCCTGACCCAGAAAAGAAGAAGTGGGTAAAAGGTAATGGGGATTCAGTCTTTTGACTGAGTTCTTGGGATAAAATAGCAAAAGGCTGCTCAGACTCTGAGTCAGTGATTTCATCAAGACTTAAATGCCACAAGAGTCCAGTTGTAGTTTATTTTATTTACCATTATTTAACCAGGCAAATCCCATTGAAATCGCAGATCTCTTTTTCAAGGGCGGCCTGGGTCTGAAGGCAACCTACTGTCATGATCTGTGTTCTTTTTCCTTCGTTTTCTAGTGTTTCAGTGTTCCCTTGTGTATCTCTGCCCTGCTCCAGCCCCGCCGTTGCTCACCTGTCTCCTCTTGTGCTGTCTCCAGGTGTTTCATGTTGTTCTTGATTAGTTTGCTTTATATTCTGTCTCCTGTCATCAGTGTTTGTCAGATCATTGTTTCCTGCTTCCTGTTTCGTCTGCGTGCCTGTAAGTTTTTGCCTCTGTATTTCGTTTTTTTTGAGCTGCCTTGCCAGCCCTTTTTTGGTCATATTAAAGCTTTTTGTTACCTTTTGAACCTCGCCTGCGCCCTGGGCCTTTTTCTGCCTGAAACGTCACACCTATTGTATGTTTTTGTGTTGTGGGGGAAACCAGAGTACCTGGAGAAAACCCACGCAAGCACGAGAACATGCAAACTCCGCACAGAAAGACCCCAGGTCCGAAACCAAGGATCGAACCCAGGACCTTCTTGCTGTGAGGCGTCGGTGCTAACCACTGATCCGTCGTGCTTTTATTTTTTTTTTTTGATGAAGATGTAATGGAACTAATACTTTTATGTTTAAGCCAGTAATTCATGACATCCTTTAATGACCTAGATTTTCATGACATGCTGTTCATCTGCAGATAGAATGATTRAAGTCAGAACAAGATTTGCTAACAACAGTCATTCTTAGATATTACGTGTGTTTATCTTTGTGTTTTCCGTTGACCTTGTATCAAATCTTGCTAAGATGACATAATGGTTTGTTAATATATATATGAGGCCTTTCGAGTGAGTGACACAGTGGACAGTGGGCAGAGTGACAGTGACAGAGAGAAGTAGAGGCACAGAGACAGGGCAGGTTGTTCTCTGTGTTTCCTGTTGTTGCAATAAAACTCAGCTGATCATCTCAYGGAGTACCTTCATTCTTGGACCACGTATTTCTGTCTCTGTTAAATAAATATTGCCATAACAGTTGGCGTTGTCGCAGAGACCACTAGGAGATCGAC
>NW_013952460.1:1343187-1345448 GCF_001266775.1 Austrofundulus limnaeus
TTTTAAAGGTATTTTTTCTTCAAGTGTGTATTATCGTATTGTGATCTGAAGATCAGTGTTAATTGAACTATTTGTTCTTCTTTTTGTCTCCTGAGTAGAATGAAACAGCTGTCTGAAACAGAGTCTGTTTGACCACGACACCACTCTGTCCAGTAAACAAATTTCTCCCAGGAAGAAGTATTTTGACTCCTGAGACAAGAGACTGGTTATCTTACTGTATGTCATTTTTGATTATGGCAAATGAGAATTTTTGCAGACACGGCGGGGTCTGATAAGGCTGTTTTGTGATGGGAAACCAAGCTGTCCCCRACGGAGCTGCCACCTRCTCGATGTGAGGACCTATGGACAGTTCTTGAACTCCTGTGGACCCAAGGTCTATGAGTCCCCAGCCAAGCTGCCCACCTCCGAGTCATGCCTGTCTACACCTGGGTGAGATATAACTCTATCTTTAAAGCCCTCACTCAGTGGTTCACAGATCAACCCTGGTTAAACAGCTGAGGAAAACTTGATAACTCTTCCTTCTGCAGTAATAAAATTACACATTTTTAATCTGACCCAGACCTGAACACCTCCTCTTCAAATTGACTAAAACTTATAGGTTTTAACCTGGTTCTCTTGTCAATTAATGAATGGAAAAAAAAAATATTTTCTTTGGGAAAAATACATTTTCATTCTATAAAGGTGACCTTAACTTATAACATCAAGTCTGCAATAATTTTCATCTTTAACTGGTAACCTTTGTTTTTGTTGTTATTTTACTGTTTTTATTCATGTTTCAATGAAAATGATTCTTGCTATATTTTTGTAATAAATTACCATAAAAGACAAAGCTGGTTCCTCATCTTTGAGTATTTTGGCCTGAGATAAGAATTCCCTGCTTATCATGCAAATCTCACACTTCGGTAAACATGAGTGATTCAAAAGGGTGAAATATTGGTCAGTAACTGACCTGGTGCTTCAACAGGTTATAAAGTGTAGTGCAGGACAGAAACAGTTATCACCCTTTCTGTTTTCTCCTACCAGCTCATTAAATTAAGTTGTAGCTGTTTTAGTTTTCTTTCTAGCTTAGTAAATTGGACTAAATTTTGTGCTGGGCTAAGGCCAAAGTGAGTCGCAGACAACTCTCTGTTTTTTYCACCTCAGATGCAGACACACACACACACTCCTTTACTTTTCCACAAAGACAAATAAAAGAAAAAGGGAGGGCCATGCCTAGTGACATCACTAATGTTCACAACCGAACCGCTCTTTGAAACAAACTGCTCTTCCAAATCCAGCTCCCTCCACAGAGCTGCATATCCTCTTGTAGATGAGTTCACCTTGACTGTGAATTAGCAGCTGGGTTTCAAGGAAACTTGATGTAAAGTGTTTCTGAGTTCAGTGAAAGTCTGCTCAGCCTTAGCAGTCTACTATATAATGAGGAGGTTGTTACAGACAGATGAGATTTCTTTTCAAAGTCTCTGGGCAGGTCCTGGTACCAGTTTTAAGGAGGTGATAAAGAAGCTTTTCTGCATTTGTGCCACACACAACCCCTGCCTTCAATCCTTCTTGCTCCAGACTTAATGGWGGGGCCGTAAACTGAAAAGCCTCCTCAACATTTATCTCAAAGTCCCACTCCGGCTCTCCTTTTCCTCTGTGAAATTGCATCTGACATTACCCTGTAATGCCGCTCCTCAAACAACCTCAGCAGCCTTTTACTAGAAAGCATCGCTTCCAGGCTGGCACAAGTACTGCCAACCAGGATTAACCGCTTGATTCTCTGCCACGCTCAGAATTCAAGCTCACTCATCGAGCTGCCAGCCACTTTGAATAAAAGAAAGCACCAAACGGCAGCTTGTTAACGTTATGTGCACAGGAGACGAGCAGCAGCCGGTGCATTGCATAGTTACTCTGAACATTTCATGTTTCCTTAATTGACTTGGGTTCGCAGTTTGCCTCACAGTTCCAGCTGACGCCTTCAACCAATTAAAATTGACAAAGATTTCCACCACCCCCTCCGTGCTACATGTGTGCATCTTGGAAGAGTTAGCGCGCAACAGATGAATGTTAATATACAGTACGAGGCTGCTGCCGCATCAGCCTCTGTTTATGCAAGTGTAAGAGTGTTTGCATACATGTCTAAACGGTGGGGGCATGTGTTCGTACAGCAAGCTGACTTCACCTTATGGCTCTGTCAGTCGGCCTGGCAAAAAGCGAGGAGGTACAGGAAGACAGTGAGAGAGAGAGAGAGAGAGAGAGAGAGAGAGAGAGAGAGAGAGAGA
>NW_013952460.1:1346336-1349947 GCF_001266775.1 Austrofundulus limnaeus
GAGAGAGAGAGAGAGAGAGAGAGAGAGAGAGAGAGAGAGAGAGAGAGAGAGAGAGAGAAATCTGACTCCAGGCAACAGATGGACAATTAGCATATCCCCATAATTAGGACGATGTAGAGGGATGACGATGAAGATGTAAGGGCACAGCTGTTGTTGTCCGTCTCAGGCAACACCAAGCAGCCTGAATATTCATGTGACATTTTTTTTTTGACTTTTCAGTCTCTAGCTTCAAATGACGATGATGATGCCGTGTTGTTTTCCAAACTGTATGACCTCAGAGCCTCTCGTTCATTAAAGCTGAAAGGGTCTAATTACTTTAAAATTAAAGTGGACGACAGTGTTGAGATAGCGTAATATGGGAGGATTGTGCCGAGATGAAACCCAGTAAAAGGCAGGTCACCGAAACACATCTTCATWAACATGCCATATTCTTTGTGGTACAGTTGCATGCTTGCATTTTAATGGTGTGAAGTCTCCTAAAACACTTTAATATGTTGCAGATGTGTGCAAATTTGAAYCTGAATAGCAATTGTTTTGCWTTGAGCAAGTAAGGAGGAATAATGAAGGACAAAAAGTAGGGAATTGCAATCCCTGAATAGAWATTAGCTTAGCAGCCAAGACTGGGCCGAAGTGCATTACCCGCTCGTCTGTCTTTGTCAGAAACCTCTGCTCCAGAGACTCCAGCCGGCAAAACTATCAGGCTTTTCTTCAGGTCCTTGTGATGCAGCRGCTCACTTCTTAAAATTCTCCATCAATTATTCAGATAGGTTTCCTATAAATACCAGTCTGTTAAAGGGAAAAGATGACCGGGGTGTGTAAAGTACCACACACTCTCAAATGACTCTTTTTTTAGAAGTTTTATGGTGTTTAACCTATTGCAAGATATATGGCTTTTTGAGAGCTCACATTTAAAATTCAGAACATTTAACTTATGGATTTGAAGTCTAAAACTGGAGACTCATTTCTTAGTTATTTTAGGAAAGGCAAAAGCGTGAAAAAATGTTCCTATTGTGAATTTTAAAACACTGATGTGCAATAAGTTCCAGGTACTACAGGTTTAAAAGATTCTCACAGCTACATTGAACATCATGTCAACACGACCAATACTGACTTGATTATGTGTAAGTAAGGTTTTGTCCTGAGAGTCAAAGCACTCGAATATGCAGTAGCTCGTCTTCAGAGTGACATTTTAGTGTAACGCCACAATTGACTTCCATTCCTCCTTCTCTTCCATGGCACTTGTGATGCAGAGRTGGCTCTATCAAAGGGCCTTACAGAGCAGACTCCAGTTCAGAGTGGGACTTCATWCTCCAAGATCTGTCAGATTTCACTGGCCTGATTGTGCCTAAGGTCAATTATAGTGTGGCTGTAATTCAATTTAGTATATTTACATAATGCCTACTTACAACAAAGCATTCACGGTCTACGTTCCTACCCTCATCTATGGTCACAAAATTTGGGTAGCGACCAAAAGGATGAGATTGCAGATACAAGCGGCCAACATGAGTTTCCTACGCAGGGTTGCTGGGCTCTCCCTTAGAGATAGGGTGAGAAGCTCAGTCATCTGGGAGGGACTCAGAGTAGAGCCGCTGCTCCTCCACGTCGAGAGGAGCCAGTTGAGGTGGTTCAGGCATCTGGTTAGGATGCCTCCTGGACGCCTCCCTGGTGAGGTGTTCTGTGCACGTCCCACTGGGAGGAGACCCAGAGGAAGACCCAGGACACACTGGAGATAAGATATGTTTACATGCACAAAACTTTTTGATCGAATTGAAATGTATTCGGATTAAACAATCCGAATGTACTGTTTACATGGACACAATCCCATCATGAAAAGTGTTTACATGCACTAAAAGTCCGGACATGAGCAGTGTTGTAAACTTTCAGCTCTACTTCCGTGTTACAAACGTAAACAAHGCTCCTCTGTGCGCTCAGGACGGACCCGTGTCAGCTTTTAATAACGTTAGAGACATCGTTACTCCCAGTTGAGTTGCAGATGAAACAATACGTGCTTTTTATTTTTATTTTTTGCGAAGCAACGTCTGCTGTTTGTTTCCTTTTTCATCTGTTAAGAGAACGAGAAGGAAAAGTTCAGCGCGGTGCAGCGCAGCTGGAGTGCTGCTGCCCCACCTGCTCTAAAGAGCAGAACCGGGTGAATGAAAGTCAGCAGACGTGCACACAGGTCAGTTTTCTACAATCAGAATAAGATGATCCGATTAAGTGTTTACATGAACGTCATTCCGATTATCAATCGGCATAACCCACCCAACTCATTTGGATTAAAAATTCATTCGGATCGAGCTCARTCGGATCAGAATAATCCGAACGGGCTGTTTACATGATGCATTTTTATTCCAAACGACCTTTTAATGCGATTAATTATGTCCATGTAAACGTAGCTTATGTTTCTCAGCTGGCCTGGGAACACCTTGGGTTTCCCCCGGATGAGCTGGTCCAAGTGTCTGGGGAGAGGGAAGTCTGGGTCTCTGCTTAGGCTGCTGCCCCCACGATCCGACCCCAGATAAGAGGAAGAAAACGGACAGACGGACGAATGGACTTTGTACAACAAAAGTTATTTCAGGGAGAAAACAATTCCATCCATCCATCCATCCATCCATCCATCCATCCATCCATCCATCCATCCATCCATCGTCTATGCCTGCTTCTTCTTTTCAGGGTCACTTGTGCTTATATCCAGCAGTCACTGTGTGAGGGGCAGGGTACAGCCTGGACAGGTCACAAGTCCATCACAGGGACACAACCATTCACTCTCTCACTCACATCTACAGACAAAACCTGGAGACCTGGAGAAAACCCACACATGCATGGAGAGAACATGCAAACTCTACCCAGAATGGCTGGGATTCAGTCCGGCAGCCCTTTTGCTGGGAGGCAAACAGCTCTACCAACTGAGTCACCGTGCCGCCCGCAATAATTTTATTTTGTCAAAATATAATGATAACCTTGGGTCTTATCAATGTATCATTTGAATGAACTATTTTAAACACTCAGTAGCAACAAAAAATATTTTAAACAAAAATGCTTTAAATTTGTTATTTCAAAAAATTGTAAGCTAGCAAGTCTTTTTTTTTCTTTCCATCTGGAGAATCTCAATATCCAAAATACTGTTTGAGGTTTCTGCTTTAAAATTACATCTAAAATTCCTCATTAGAATAACCTAAAAATTGGATTCAGACTAAATATCAAATTTAATATTTATATAAAATATACCCAATATAATAGTATTATTGTGATTAACAAGATAAATTAAACCACATTTTTGGAGCTGCTCATGATATCAGGATGATCCAGGTATCAACATGTAGTTTAAAAAAGCAGGAATCTAAAAATGTCCTGAGTTTTTTTTTTAAACCAAATTTGCTGTAACCCTCAGTTTGATGCGATGGGTCATATATAATTTATTCCCATTCATACAGTTGATTATGAGATGTCACTTAGTAACAGTAAGGAGACCAGCAGATTGCATTATTTCATCACTTTGTCACAGTCTTCTATCCTGAGCAACACATTTGGCGACAAAGGAAAGGATAGATGTATTTTCAACAGAATCATATTTTAACAGACCATTTTGCCTCAACAGGCTGGGGTTACAG
>NW_013952460.1:1351094-1353232 GCF_001266775.1 Austrofundulus limnaeus
TGTGGCAACAGATGTTTTGAACCCAGTCAGGTTTTACTTGCATGACCTGAACCTGCATGTGTGTCACATGGAATAACTCCTCAGCCTGCCTGCAGGAAGAATAATATAAGAATAATGTTTTTATTGTGTTTGTTGAATTTCACACAGAAGCTGTCGGGGTTGTGCAGCAGAGATGCATCCGTTTCTGCAGGATTGAAATCTGTTCACAGTTTCATGTCAACATGTTCACCAAGGCTGCTTTGATAACTAAAGATCTTCAAGTATAAACTCTTGTTATCACCTGCCTCAATAGGAAATAGCGTTTTTTTTATTGTGTGTGTTTGTCTATAGTGTTAGCAAAATATCTCATGAACCACTGGACAGATTTCAATAAAATGTAACTGACTGGCTGGTCTGAGTTGTTCTCTGTAAAACAGATCTTTGTGTCTGTCCTGATGGATTTTCATTTTGGTACTTTTAGACTCTGGAACATCTCCTAACTTGAAGGTTGCACAGTTTCTTACTCAGATGCCCTCATCAATGTTAAACCACAGCTTTGGTTCAGGCAGGAAGGGATGCACCAATCTGTGGCTTTCTAAGAAAAAGTTTATAAACTTATCTAAAAGCTTCAAAAAGCCTTGCAATCAGTCCACATCTTCACAATCCCAACTTTTACTGGGTCAACTTTGGGCCTTTGGTTAAATGGGCTGTAGCAGAAGGTGGTCGCAYGTCAAAATGTGGCTTGAGGCCTAAAATAGAGGAATTTTTAATGTAACATTGACCTGGATGGTTAAATCGACGGAGTTTGAGGTTTTTATTGTTGCCTTCTAAAGAAACAATAGCAGCATCTGGATATTGATCTAAATTCTTGTATCTGTTTTTATTTTATTTTTTTACAGGTTTTTTTTTTAAAGAGCACTGTCCTTGTTAGCAGAGATAAGATATTCACTATAGTCAGCACACTGCACTGCAGCTCTCTTGGCAAAACAATGGTCTGCACTTCATTGTATTATACTGCACAKCTTCAGAAGCTGACGGTGATATTACTGTCAATGATCCAGGACTGTTTGATGAAGATTACTGTTCCTCTTCCTTGGGCTTGATCACATTTGAAAGCATTGAGATTGGCTCTGTGAGCAGGGTATGCTGCCAGTGTTAAATCCACATCAGGAGTTCTYTGTATGAGTCAGATTGCATAGAAATATAAAACAGAGTACTCCTGACTGTACTTCTGTGTATTCATCCAAATAAGAAGATCCTCTTGTATTCCAGAGCCTGGACACTGGCCAGTCAGAATGGTTATCTGACAACCAGTTGGTGGACTCTGTTCTGTTCCTGCTGTGTAGTCGAATGTTGGCTCTATGTAGACTAAAAACACATGAAGAAAGTAAAAACAAAATCCTCAACTAAGAGATCTAAACTATGCAGGACAGAGAGATGTGTTCTAGCTAAATCTAAAGATCCATAAAAAAGGATATTATTTTCTTATTTTAAGATTCACAGACAGTGAAGGTTTTAAAGATAAAAAAGCAACGTAAATGAGTAAGGAAATAAATTCAGGGACTTTAATCATGAGCTACAGAAGGTCACTGTTTGAAAAAGCTGTGAGTCATTTCCTGTTTGGCACTGAAAGTCACSTCTGAGTTGTTGAAAACCTTGGTCAGCTGTGTGGCAGATATGAGGGATGTGTCTCTAGCTGCGTTTCCATTGCAAGTGTGCACAAAACTTTGTTGATATTCTGTTAATGTCGAAAACCACAGTTTTGCAATTGCGGTGTTTCCATTAAGTAAGAAATGCTATTAAAGTCACGCGTGAATACGTTTGTTCTCGYGATAAGTCATTACAAACATGGCGGCGATGGATGTAAACACATGCATAATTGCTACCATGGTACTAGCGCTCATCATCGGCCATCAGAAGAGACGTCGGCGTCTTTTCGAGGCTTTCAAGCAACAAGCCCCTTACAGTTGGGAGCAACTACTGTACGTATGCGGCGTTTTTTGGAAATTGTAGTCAGTGAGTTTACTACTTTCTTTTACAACTTCGTTGATTTTACTACTACTTCTGTTTCCTGTTGTCTTTTTTGCCAGTAGAATTCCCTGTTGAAACTGTGAGAGTTAATAATGGGGACATTCACTCGGGCTGTTTTTTTTTTTTTT
>NW_013952460.1:1354526-1357927 GCF_001266775.1 Austrofundulus limnaeus
TTCTTCCCCATACTGATGCTCGGTTTGAACTGCAGGAGATTGTCTTGACCATGTCTACATGCCTAAATGCCAGTGCATTTAGGCAGGCAACTCAGTAGTTGCCGCCATGTGATTGGCTGATTAGAAATTAAGTGTTAACGAGCAGTTGGACAGGTGTACCTAATAAAGTGGCCGGTGAGTGTATAAATTAGGGGAAAAGCAAAAGCATCAAATTCCACCAGGAGGACCACAAAACGTGCTATGGTTTTTATAACAGTGACTCAGGATACATCTATCGTCCCCACATGGAAGGAGTTTTTTTTTTTGTTACTTTTCCCAAGCTAAGATGCTAGGCTAACAGCTGGATTCCAGCGATGGGTCGAGCTGAATTTGATCAGAAAAAAGGGCAACCATGGACTTAACGTCTGCTCCAAACATTTTATCGAAAGTAAAAGACCAACACTGGACCACCCAGATCCTATCCCTATACTTTCTGTTGATAAACAGGTAGGCCTACAGTAAACCTTATTGTTTTTATTGTAACATATTGCTAGCTTTACTTGTAACATCTACATATATGCTAGCCACACATACAGCACAGTGATTTACTGCAGTCACTTATGCATACGATGATAATATTATACTTAAAACTTACACAAATTCTAAACATCATCACTTCTTTAAATGATGCAGAAGCGGTGGCTCGAGTGATAAATATACACACTTGCACGCACGAAAGATGCAGCAAGCTAAGCTATAAAAGATTGGTAAATACACCAAGCTTTGTAACAATTCAACTAAACGTTCCTGTGATTCCTGAAGTCAGATTTGTCAAAATTTGCTCTAGCAACAACTTTTACTGTTATGGTAWATGACTCTCAGTAGAATCCACTCTGATTTTCCGATCATTTGAGAGAGCAGCAGATAATATATGCATGATGTCACAAGTGAAAGACCACATTCAAGACTTACAAAAACTGAACAGTGAGTAAAACTTTTCTATTATTTACTTCACATTTAGTCAGTGGTAAATGTAGTACTTTTCAGAGTTCATAAATAGATGTGTTAAAACACTGATTATATGCAGAAAATGTCAAGTTTTTTTTCATGTTTGTTAACAGTGCTCAGTCGTAGMAATGAGAAGAGGCAGACGAGATGCTTCATGTTTAAAGTTCATTACAACTGGCTCTTTGAGGGCCACCATAAGTTTGACATCCCTGAGCTAAATGATTTCATTGAGCAGTGAAATATTCTTCAAATGTATAACTTTGTAGTATGTTATAATTTATAATTTTTTTAAATATTGTTTAGTTTTATTTGATACCAATCTTCTAGTTGTGGACACTTGATAAATTGGCTGCAAGATGGCTTCATGCATCCATGTCAAATCTGTGATTTTTGTTTATTATTTGGTACTCTTTTATATTTATTTGTCAGGTTTTGTTTTGTGAGTGTTGAGTTTACTTTTGCTCTTTTGTCTTATTTTCCGTTTTTTAATTACATTTCCTCAGTTACTTTCTGGTCCTCAGTCCTGCCCCACCTTCACCTGTTCTCTGTTAGCATTAGGCTACCTGTCTCCACTATCAGCCTCAGTTAATTCAGTCTTGTAGTCTTTACCTCACCTGTAGTCTAGCATTGTGCTTCCATGCCTTGTCTGGTTCTCCTCTGTTGATCTGTATCTATCTACCAAATGATGTTTTTTATTATCTGTGATAAACCCGTCTTTTAGTTTTCGGTTGAGCTCTTCATGTTGGCCTGCGTTCTTGGGTCTCCTTCAAACTGTGACAGACAGAAGGTGAGCTGGCACTTCCTCTGCTGGTGAGTAGAAGAAGACAGGATGAGAGGAAACAGGATGAAGAACCTCCTACAGATAGAAGCCTGCTCTGCCTGATGCTCTGCACTAAGCTGCCAACAGAACCTCATCCTGGTTTCTAAATGCGGACATGACTCCTGATGTGTCGTTCTGTCACACTGAGTCACACTGAAAGGATCAAAACCTCGGAAGCTGAATTTGCTTCATTGATTTTTTAAAAATTTTCTCACCAAGATACCTCAGTGTTCAACTCTTGTTATCACCCACCACCATAGAAGAGAGGTGACAGTGTTTTTGCCTGTCTTTGTGTGTTAGCAAAATATCTCATGAAACACTTGACAGATTCCAATGAAACTCTCACAAAAAATAATCATTTAATGGACATCTATAACTGATTCACTTTTAGAGTCAGTTCCATTCAAGATGGTGGCCACAGATAAGCAGACATAGCAAAACCAGCTGTAATTAGGCTGATTTTCCAGACCTTGAGCTAACATTTGGTGTGATCGTAGTTGAGACACATTCCCATCACCTACTCCGAGCACCGGCTGATGCTGTAAGGTCTGTTTTTAAACGTTGCCATTACCTATTGAAGTTATCTGTGTCTGTCTGTTAGCAAAATTTCTTAAGAACCATAGGACAGATGATAATGAGACTCTCTAAAAATAATCTCTTAATGGATATCTACAAGCGATTAAATTTTAGAATTAATTCCATTCAAGATGGCCACCATAGCTAAGCAGACGTACCAAACACTTAAACGGCTGTAACTAAGCTGATTTTATAAACATTGACCTAAAAGTTGGTGTGATGCTAGCTGAGACATATTTCCATCACATATTCAAAGCAGTGACTGATTTAGCAAAATTTCTTACAAACAACTGAGTTTTAATTTGTCCAAATTCAGAGGCTAGGTCCTCTGAAGGACGCGGTCTGCCTGGTCTAGGTGGGCCTGGTCCTTGGTAGACCACGAAGACTGGGAAAAAAGAGGTTGTGAATTTGGACGGTCAAGCCTCCCATCCTTACCCCGGCGTACGTCCTGTCGCCTAGTAACTGTGACGACTCTAAAAAGAAGCAAAATTCAATCAAAATTAGAAAAATATCAATTTATTAGCATTATTATTTTCACAAAACAATAAAATTAACTTAAAGGCTAGTAGGTGCATGTTTATTTCACTCATTTTATTTCTGACAAAAATAATATTTAAAAACATGTCTATACAACACAACCATTTGAAAATTATTTTTATACCGCCATATTTTTATTTAAAACAAATTATTTTCTCTCGCTTCGTCCGTCTGTATGGGCAGAAAAAAATCTCTGGTTGGCCCACAATGCATCATGGGATATGGTGTGGAAGGTGGTTTTTAAAGAGATAGAGGCCAATTTCAAAGCATTTAGAAGAGGAAGTGATGAGAAGATAAGTTTGTTTTCTATTTAAACATAAAACCGCATTTTAATAGCAACTAAAGGTGACATAGATACTTTATTATTTAAATGTACAGTGGGTAAAATAAGTATTCAACACGTCACCATTTTTCTCAGTAAATATATTACTAGAGGTGCTAAAGACATGAAATTTTCACCAGATGTCGGTAACAACCCAAG
>NW_013952460.1:1359958-1364323 GCF_001266775.1 Austrofundulus limnaeus
ACATCTGGTGAAAATTTCATGTCATTAGCACCTCTAGTAATATACAGTATTTACTGAGAAAAATGGTGACGTGTTTAGTACTTATTTTACCCGCTGTATGCCTGAGAAACACATAATGCCCCTTTAATTAAACTTATATTGAGAAATGATTGAATGTACAGCTACAGCTGACTTCTGAATGACCCCAGGCAGCTACTCTGTGAGATGAGCTGCTTGTAGCTGAGTCCTCCTCATCACTCTGACTGTGGCAGATGGCTGAGCTGGTCATCTTCACTTAAAACTCTGAGACAATATGCCTTCATTAAAGGAATGCTAGACCTTTTAATTTGACATTTCTTCAGAACTGTCATAAAAACCTTGTGCACCATCTGAAAGAAGCTTTAGTCAAGAGTCAGAGTGCCCTCAACAGCATCACAAGTGGCACATAATGACAACTAACACGCCAATTAGACATCTGCTGTGTTTCCGAGGCCGTCTTGAGAAAAATGTGTTGACAATTAGGAAGGCATCTCAAATGAGCAAAGACGTACACATCATCTTCTTAAATGGCCAACTCTCAGTAAGAGGTTGCTGATTCAGGCGGTCGACCCGCAGCAGTGATCGTTTCATAAGTGGCGTCCCCCCGGGGAGAGTGTCGTATGTGATTAGGTGGAGGGAGCTGCAGAGGCCAAATGAGCTGAGTGGAGTGGCGAGACCGAGGATCGACACGTTCCCACTGGGTGTCACCACTGATCACATCAGATCATCACTGATCATCACTCTCCTCCACCCCTGACAACTCAGTCCATGACTTCTTATGAGTTTCTGCTGTCACAACAAGCTCCAGAGCTCAGAGGATATCCAGACTGCGGCGCTGATTTGATTTATCCCTGGAGGAGGAACTGAGCTCAAGGGGGAAAAAATCTTTTTACCATTCGTTTTGGACCACAAGATGGCACAGTTACACTGTAAAATGTGACCAGTGGCTCCGTCTCTTTTTTTATTCTGCTGTTTTTGTTCTGCCATTGTTTCATGACAGATCCTAAAGTTTGTATGATTCTTCATCAGCCTCTGAGAGCTGATGATGAGATTTTAAAATCTGTAGACTCATGTCTGTAATTCAGTATGTCAAAAAAAGCAGGACTAAATAAAAACTGAAACTTTGTTTTAGTTTTTTTCTCCTTTTTTTACAGCAGTATCTCATCAAGAGAAGTGGGTAATTACTGAAGTTCTGTCAGGCTGACTTGTGACAAGTTTTTTTATTGATTCCAAAGTAATTCAGATGTGTTTTACAGATACAYCCTATCAATTAGATTGTCACTGAAAAGTTAAGTCATTAAACACAGAGTGTTTCAAGTGTCTGTGTTTGTTTTGATTATTAAAAGTCAATGAAAATCGAAAGTTTCATTTTAAAACTGGTTTACAGACTAGGCTGTAGATCACGGCCAAAACTAGAAAAACATGTTTAACAAGGCGTGGAGTCACCAGACCCTGGGTTCCAACAGTCCCGTTCCTTGTGTCTCACCAGGACTGAAGACAAAAAGGACTGGACTCGGTGGTCCAATGTCCAATGACCTGAGGATACATGTCATTGCTGCAGCTGTAGGACCACTGGGTTTTATCAACGGCTGAAGGCCATTATTGAAGCAACCTGGACTTCCTGTAGTCCTCAGCAGGGCCGCAGGCTGAAGGCCTCCATACAACACTCATATTCAACTGAGTGCAAATACTGGACAGGACGTACTTTTCAGTGGCCAACTTTTCTCCAATAAAATTATTTTTATTGATCTTTACTCTAGTTTTCTCAGAAATTAACTTTTGACTTTGCGTCAGCAGCAAGTTGTGTTTCTCATATTTATCAGAAATAAATGCCATAAGTTTTTAGAAAAATCTGTTGACTTGAGTCCCTGAAAAATGAACTTTTCAATGATTTTATAATGCATTGAGATGGCTGTAAATGTTTGCATCCAAAATGTGCCAACACATATTAATCACAAAATGTCAGCTTGTAATTCAGATGTTTCCACACTGATTATAACAGGAAATCTTTTATGCTAAATTAGATTATTTTATCTATTTATTTTATTTATTTTTGGGTGGAGGGACTTAAAGTCAACAAATAAAGTAAAATAAATGAAAATACTCCCCTGTGTTCTTCAGTCTGAGTTGTTGTTTTTTTTCTTAAAGTGTTTATTCTGACTTGTTGGATGTTGGCAGACCAGGCGTCTGGCTCTGACTGCCCCCGGAGCCAAAGTGAGTTTGTTTCCAGCTCCCCTGCTGTGCAGGCGAGAATGATTATTACTGGTTGGCTGCTAAACAAACACAAAGTCAGGTCGACTGGGCTCGTCTTGTGTTGTCTGCCTCCTCCTTTAGAAGGCTGATGAGCAGAAATCTGCCAACAGACACACTCTTGAGGAAATGTTTCCATCTGCCAGGTATGCTGTCTGTAAAAGTGCATCTTGTTTGTGACGGCTGAAACAAAGGGAGCTTTTTATGGCTCATTTACAAACTCGGTCTGACTGACTAACKCTGAAGATGTTTGGAAAGCAAAAGACATTCACTGAAGTGTAACACATGTTTAACAGCAGGGCAGCTTTGTGTAGTTATTGTCAATGACTCTCAGCTACTACCACACTAAGTCTGAGCTCAGTGATTATACAGACAGGATTGTAGCTATTTTTTGTCATAATCAGCTTTTTTAGTGTTTATTCTGCCTCAGTCAATTCTGCTTCTTATTCATGCCCCTCACCTCACGCCTGTTCTGTGTTTTCATTATTATTACTTTATCATGWTATCCCAATCCCCACTTGTCTTCAGAAGTCATTTCACTTTTTTAATTGTCTGAATCGGGTTTGCTAGCTGATGAACAGCGCTGACTCCAACATGTAATGTCAAAGTTTTAGAAAAATGTTGAGCAACGTGTAGAACTGAAAGTGTGTAAAGCTGGGAGAGTTAGAGTCAATTTTATGTTGACAAATGTCAGTGAGTCAACGTCCATTTCTCCTTTTACTCCACTGGTTTCAGAAACACAGATATTTAAAGTAGACATATCCTGCTTTTAAGTCCTTCCTACACACATTTAAAGAGTAACTTACCCCAAAATTAACTTTTTAGCTGATGAACTGTCTAGAATGTGTTTAAAATGTTATATAGTACTGTTTCTGTGCTAATTTTGATGTTTTTGTGTGTATTTGTTCAAATCTGGTCACTCTCCATGTTGCATCAATTGTGCTAATGCTAGCTGTTACGTTCTCTCGTCCTGGCCACACCTCCACTCTCTAACCCCCCTGCCCCACCTACACCCCCCCCTACCCACTTTGATGCATTTTTCAAATTTCGCCTTGGGGTGGATTTATCTTTTCACAGGGGGGTAAGATACACATTTAAATCATTCAGTTACACTAGAACTACAATACTTTAGTCTGAATTCATTTTTATTCTAAATTAACCAGCCCCTCTTTCAACTCTTTCCTGATGTGTGTCTCAAAGCAGTTGGATTTGGTACTGTTCCTTTAAGATGCTTCAAGCCCCGCCCCCCTCCTGCTTCCAGGTCGATCCACTCTGGTTTGATTGAGGGGGGTTTAAGTTTTCTAGCGATGCAGAAACATATGTTTAACAATTTAATTAAAAGATGTCAACAACAGAAGACTTGTGCATCCAGCCTTACATGTTGGAGCCTGAGTCTGAGCGGAATTAAGATGGGAAATTGTAATTGTTCAGTCCCGACCTTATTTGGTAATTCTGTCTCAGATTATTTGATGCAATAGTTCAAAAAATGTCATAGAAAATATAGAAAACTGAACGGACTGAAAAATCCGACTTAAACAGAATATAAAGTTATCTAYGCAGCTCCAGGAGAGACTAAATTCAACTTTTCTGTACTTTTAGAGACTCCAAGTCCACAACAAAATGCATTTAACAGCTAAAAAAGTGAATTTTGCACGACATGTCCCCTTTAATAATGTCAGTGCAAAAACATTAAAACATCCTCATTACTGTTCTGCACTTTCATTTTCTAATCTGCATTTCTCTCTGCTAGCCTGAGAAATTTGTTGTAGTTGAGAGTCATTCCCAACAAGGATGGACTGCAAAAGACCTGTGTCAAAGGAAATTTGTTTATTTGGAGTCAACTCTGTCTGTTAGCAAAATATCTTGTRACATTRGATTTTATTGAAACTTTCAGGACGTAATTCCTGAATATATCTCTACAACTGATTAACAATGGAGCTATGCTGACTCAAGATGGTGACCAAAGCTGTGTAAATTAATAATACATAACTGTAAATTAATATTTTCTTTGAATATATTCTGGGGATAAAAGGGGCAGATGTTAGATTTATTCTTCTTCTGCTACCTTTCATTTTATTTTTATTTTTGATTTGTGTA
>NW_013952460.1:1365103-1367702 GCF_001266775.1 Austrofundulus limnaeus
CATTTATGGTTTGATTTCTTTGTATGTATGGATCACTTGGGTTTTTACCGACATCTGATGAAAATTTCAAGTCATTAGCACCTCTAGTAATATATTTACTGAGAAAAATGGTGACGTGTTTAATACTTATTTTACCCACTGTATGACCCTGTTCAGAGCGGCAGCACACGCTGTCAGACACACACTGATCTAGATATCCATTCWTCAGAATCTGAGCAGAGCAAGCAGCCTGTTGGTGTGAAAATATCACCAGAAATGACTCTTTGGAGACATTCCTCCTTGATCTTCTGGGAGCAGGAGATCCAGAAAAGACCCAAGAATTACTGAACGATCCCGCTGCCCTATAATCCAATTGCCCTTTTAACCTGACCCTAGTACTCAATAATGTAATGCGTGTCTGAAAAATCCCTGTGGGAGAATCTTAATGTGGGGTCAAACAAGGAAGGGAGAGGAGAAATCATCCCTGAATAAGCAGCCTGGTGACGATCCTGCGTCCCTGCAGAGGAGGGATTCTTCACGGAGCTGAAAGAGATGGTTTGGTAAATAAAYACAGTGTTTTCTCTTTTGCTGTTTTGAAATAAAAGAGTTTATGTCTACAGTGATGCATTGAAAACACAAGCAACATGTCCCGAGGACCAGCAGTGTCCCAGAGACAACCTCTAACTGACCCTCGTGTTAAGGCTGGAGACGTATTGATCCGGTGTTCCCCGTCAATCCCGATACGTTAACAGAACTTTAAATGTTTTTCTGAAAGTCTTTTGTTTTGGGATGTTTGTATCAGAGGGTGGATCATCTGCTTCCAAATCCAAACTCCACTGGCATCCTGCTGGTAAACAGCTCTGGACTCACATGATCCACGTGTTTGCTCTGGCACAAGTTTTACACCACATGCTTTCACCATTTATCCGGGCCGAGGACCAGAACCACACGGACACAATAAAGTGCCCGTTTAGTGACTGCTTGAAATATTTTGCTGGAGCTGATTTCATCAGACTTTTCAAGTGACACCAACACAAAAATCAAACTTTWCATAACGTTTTTTTCACTTACTTTTAACTCAGACATTTTATTGATCTTTGACCAAGATAATTATTTTAATGCTGATGATGCGTTATTTAATTTTCATTAGATACTTTTGACTGTTTTAAATATTATTTTAAATAAATATTAACTAGAATATTTTTTGTACTTTTAGTTGCTCTGTAAATGCCAAATATGTTGATTTATTGTAACTCAGGATTTTCTAAAATATACTTCGGAAAAGGACCATAAAGTTTGGCTTGTTGGTTTTTGCATTTTACTGTAGATAATAAAACACACTCAAAAAACAGATATAATGGATTTAATCAAAAATTATGTCAACTGTTTCTATGTCAGTTCATTTTATGTAAATGTGTTACCTTTATTTAGTTTAGCTGAGGTAACCAGATCACATAATTGTTTTAAATTAAATCCATTATATCTGTTTTTTGAGTGTAGATTAGAGTAAGCAAACTATATATGGGGCCATCACATCGAACCGAGGATTTGGTTGTAAAATGATATGTGAGGATTTAGGCAGATACATTGTTTTGGTTAAATTGTTTGCAACTCCTCACACCACATTTAGTTAAAATATTATCAATCTAATCTTAGCTAATGGTTGTTTAAATAAAATCTCTGAAGTGTATTATTAAAGAATCTTTTGAAGCACTTTTTGAGAAGTAGCTATAAATAACACGATTTTGAGAAGAAAGCATTAAATATTTGTCATTTTCCCTGCGAGCCAGCAATAGTATTTTTTTCTTTTCAGTTGATAAATCCTAATATCCAAATTTTGTTTGAGGTTTTTTCTTTATAATGACAGCAACTATTCTTAATCAAAGTAACCTAAAAATAGAATTTAGACCAAGAAATATCTCTGGAACTGCTCATCAGGATGATCCAGGTAATGAAAAGTAGCTTAAAAAGCCAAGATTCTGGAAATCTGCTGACTTTTTAACAAATTTGACTTCTAACAAATTCTTAATTTTGATTTGATGGGTCACGTGTTGTTGGAAATTACTCATGTTACACATGTTTTCCATCCATCCATCCATCCATCCATCCATCCATCCATCCATCCATCCATCCATCCATCCATCCATCCATCCGTTTTCTTCCACTTATCAGGGGTCGAGTCGTGGGGGCAGCAGCCTAAGCAGAAAGACCCAGACCTCCCTCTCCCCAGACACTTGGACCAGCTCGTCCAGGGGAATCCCAAGGTGTTCACAGGCCAGCTGAGAAACATAGTCCTTCCAGCGTGTCCTGGGTCTTCCTCTGGGTCTCCTCCCAGTGGGACGTGCCCAGAACACCTCACCAGGGAGTCATGCAGGAGGCATCCTAACCAGATGAACCACCTCAACTGGCTGCTCTCGACGTGGAGGAGCAGCGGCTCTACTCTGAGTCCCTCCTGGATGACCGAACTTCTCACCCTATCTCTAAGGGAGAGCCCAGACACCCTGCGGAGGAAACTCATTTTGGTGGCCTGTATCCGCAATCTTGTTCTTTCTGTCACTACCCAAAGCTCGTGACCATATATGAGGGTTGGAGTGTGTGTGTGTGTTAGCCTTTGTTAGTC
>NW_013952460.1:1368120-1373855 GCF_001266775.1 Austrofundulus limnaeus
GGGGGGTGATGATGTAAGCAACACTGCAATCCATGACTCCTGCAAACACAACTCATGCACACGTATTCCTCCTCCTGAGTCTCCCTCGCAGCACATCACAGCGTGTCACACAAACACCGGCAGGGCGGAGCGGGAACATAAACGCCTCTCTGGCACGTTGGCTSCGAGGGGCCCGCCGTGGGCGCTGCAGGAGAGAGTGCTGTTTGTGCCAGCTGGCAGTGGGGCCCCAGTGGGTTGGCACCTCTCACGGCTCTTGTAGGTGCTGTCATCTTCAACAAGGATTGGAACCCCCACCCCTCCCGCCCACCACCGTTCTACCTCCTCTCCTGACTCCTGACTCCAGACAGCCGTCCTCAGCAGAGCCTGAAATAAGACTGAGGCTCCTTCTCACGGCGCTCCATCTCCTCCTCAACATCTCATTATGCTCCCTGCTGCAGAGCAGAGGGGATTGCACCGCCGCACATGAAGCCCCTGGAAAATAATAACGCAGTAGCTGAGGCACTTCTCCATCACACTGGTGCAGAACAGCCTCTCACTTGTGAATTAGATGTCTCAGCACACACCCCTTTATTCTGCCTCCCCTCAGATTTCTAATCCCCCTCCCTTTGGCTGCAACTCTCGATTCTTCATCTGCGTCGCCTTCTTTATGAGCTGCTGTTAGGTGCGTGCACATCAGAAGGCTTTAATGTGACATTTTACCATCACAGTCTGGGAAGCAGATAAGCATCAGGGTTTTAACCCTGCGACCACTGACACAAGTCCTCGTCGAGCCGCAGCCGAAGCGGCAGATTATGTTATCCTCCCCGCATCGTGTGTTTAATGAAGTTTTCTCCTTGAGCGTCGAACCTGTGAATGGCACTCTATTTACCAACTGTTGCCACGCAGTTTGATGCACAAAGCTGACAGTTTTCCGGCGCCGCCGAAGCAAAGATGTTTAATTCACGACTGGAAAATCCTGCCTGTGACTGTTGTGACACTTGGCTAAGAGGAGGCAGGTTTTTCGGTCTTGTAAGAGTTTAATTTGACAGGTGTACCAGCGGCAGCAACAAAGCTGTAGGTGAAAATACAGCTCGGCAGCAGAGATTCCCCCAGATGGAAAATGAGTTAAAAGCCACGCTTTCAGCACTTCGTTATTTCATCTGTGAGCTCAAACGCCGCGTAGCAAAGCTGTCAAACCCTTGTTCTTTATGTCTAAGTAATCTTGTGATGTGAGCATGTCTCCGAGAAATGGTTAGACCTCATGGTGGATTTCTTTCCCCTGCTGGGATGTTTGAATTCCAGGTTGAGGGGGGAAAAAATCCTTAAGCCCCTTTCCTTGGGTTGCCCTGAATGAGTTCACGTTAGCATAACTGCAGCTGCCTGGATCGCTTATTAGGAGCTTGGCTGAGCTCTCAAGGTTTTGTTTGGATGGCTCCCAAATGGAAACGCAAACTTGGAGCCGTGCCAAGCTGTCAGCACTGGAGAAGGAGTTGCCGTGTGAATGATGGCCGGATGCTAGAGCGGAGCGGTCCTCTGGAGCTGCGGATGGATCAAACTTTGGGTTTAAATTAGGGAAACGCTAATCACACAGAGCTGCGTGTTCAGATGCAAATATTCATTCAAACCAGGCACAACACTGACGCCTAAACAGGAAGCTTTTCAGGTATTATTTCAGATGAAGCAAATATCTAAATATAGATGTGTAATTAGCTAACATGAACTGTGGATTTATAACAAACACTGAAGCTATCAAAAAACTACGGTGCGGCGAGTGTAAAACGAAATGCTAATAATTTCACTGACATTATTTGTCATTATTTAGCTCACTTTTTGAGTGTTAAAATTTTTCTACTAACATTGTTATTTAGCTCACTGTTCTAACATTTTGCTAATTTTTACTAATTGTTAAAAATATTTAAATATTAAATCCCAAATCTAAAGGTTTAAACCTAAATGTAAAATTACGTTCACATTTAGGTATTTTGAAATGGAACTCAGCCTTTGCTCTTGGTGCTGGGTTCATGTTATGACATCATCATCCTGAGACAATAGCAACCACTGGCTGTCCAAAACGGCAGGACGGGTCCTCCGAAGGTCGAATTTGTCGGCCGCATACGTCACAGCGCCGCGACGAAGGATGTCCAAAACCGAAGACTCCTCCGATGCGKCCGACAAATRYGTCCTTCCTTTGGCCCRAATCGAAGGACAGRTCYGATGGATCCTTCCCGGCCCAGCATATCCCATTGCGGCCCGACCGGAGATTATTTTATGCTAGTAATGGCGGACGATGCGAGAGAAAAGAATACGTTTTAAATAAAAATGTGGTGATATAAAAATTAAAAAAATAGCGGTTGTAATTCTAATACTTTTATCATTTGTACGGATGTGTTTTTAAATATTATTTTTTCGTCATAAAAACGCGAAATAAACATGAACCTACAGCGGGTCAATTAGTTCTTCAAATGATACTTTTAAGTTAATTTTATAGTTTTGTGATATTAATAATGCTAATGTATTGATATTTTTCTAGTTTTGATTTAAGTTTTCTTGTTTAGCGTCGTCACAGTTGCTAGGTGACAAGACGTACGCCGGGGTAAGGAGGGGAGGCTAGACCGTCCAAATTCACAGCCTCTTTTTTCCGGTCTTCCCCGTCTACCAAGGACCCGACCCACCTCGACCGGGTAGTCTGGGTCCTCCGGAGGACCCGTCCTGCCGTTTTGGACACAGCCACTAGCTCCCCAATGCAGCTAAAGCTTCCCTACAAGACATCAAACTTGTATTTATGGCTGGTTTCTGAGCTGCACTTCAAACTGTTGGACCGCAGGAACCATCAATACTATTTTTTATAAACACATATTCAAATTTACATTTTTATTATCTTCAGCAGCGTTAGAAGCAGCGTGCGGTGGCTAGCAGCTAGCCATTGTTGATGTTTGTTGTGGGATGATGACACCATCCTGGTTATCTGATGCTAAATTCTGCTATCATTTCTAACACTGCTAAGGATAATATTTAAATTTTAAATTCAAAATGTGTATAAATATGTATGCATCGTAAATCTATATTTTATTAATCAAAATGTGAAAAATATTAAAACTGTTTTCAGAATATACTGTAGCTAATGCACCTTTATAAATAAGCATAGAAATAAATATTTTTGTTTTTTTCCCCCTAAATCGAGCACATTCCAGAAGTCTCTGATTTAGCGCATGCACAAATGAGATGACAGTACGGATTGTGCTACCGGGATGGATTGGGCAAGCTGCACTGGAACGCTAGCAGTTGTTATTGTCTCAGGGTGATGATGTCATAACACGAGCTGAGCACCAACGGCAAAGGCTGCATTCCATTTCAAAATACCTAAATGTGAAGTGCAATATTTAAGGTTTAACTTTTACATTTAGATTTAGGATTTAATATTTAAATATATTTTTAAACATTTAAATGTAACATTTAATAAAAATTAGTTAAATGTAAGAACAATGGGCCTCATGCAAGAACCGTTTGTACGCACAGATTTGTTCTTGAGTTGTGCGTACGAGTGATTTAGGAGAACTTGTGGCATTCATTAATTTTCTCGTAAGATTTTCTTCAGATACGAACAAAATTCACGAGTGGTCCATACCTGTGGTATATTTTACGAGCAGTCAGTCTGCTGTTATCCAGACAGATTTTTCTCATTAATAACTTTATATTTCATTATTTTGACGATATTTAGAGTTGAAAATAAATCACACTCCATAATTATGTTGACAATAGGTTATTATGTTTGAACTGGAATTATAATTTTAAATTTAATAATGTAGATTAACGACATAAATTGGTTAAATAAAATTTAATTGGCTATTAATGCTAACACTACAAATCAATATGAAGATCTCAAACTACAAACCAACTTATATTATGCATTAATTCAAGTTTTATTTGTCTTGGTATATAACGAGCTTCATATGCTGTTTTCTCCAAAGTGCCAGACATATTTTGGGGACATTTTAAAATGTTTTTTAGCATGGGCACCAGGAAACTTATAGCCTTATATGGTGTTTTTGACGTGGTAATTATGCTAATCTCCTCTAGGAGCACCTGGTTATGAACAAGTGGCATTCATCAGGTGTACGCTCCTCATTTACACACTTTTCCTGAAGATAGAAGAGTTTGTTGAATCTGACATGTTCGTACTAGCCCTTCATACGAACAAAAGTAAGAGAAATTTAGGATAAGAATACAAAAATGTTCTTGCATGAGGCCAAATGAGCTAAATAATAAAATGTTAGTGAACATTTTTAACACTCAAAATTGAGCTAAATAATGAGAAAGATTTTAGTGAAATTTAACATTTCGTTTTACACTTGGCACACTATAAGAAATGATCTGCATGTAAAACAGTATTGAGCTAAACTAAAACAGTGCTGTTAGGTCAGTCTGATGGCTTTCCCATTAAAAACCCTAATAGTGCATCAAGACAAACTTTATTGTTCTTATAACTCTTGTGTCTGCAAGAAAAAAGGGAMCTCTTTGTTTTAAATAATTCTGCAGCACATGCTTGTATTGATTTAAATGACTATGATGGACTGGTGACCTGGCCATGGGGGAGTTCTTGCTTATTGACTTGTGGTTTAGACACGAGCCCCGCGCTACACTGAACAAGATGAAGTGGCTACAGAAGCACAGTGATTAGTTTAACATATATGAACACTAGTGTCACTGCAGAAATAAATTTAAAAAGTAATGTCTCATGAATGGTTGACGCCAAAAGTAACCATTTGTCAGAGTCTGATTTCCCCCCTAATTATCCAAAGGTTATTTTCTGAGTTTCACTCAACTGTTCACAGGTTCCTGAGATATTTTGCTAACAGACAGACAAAATGAATATTGGTCCTAACATGCCTTCAGCCAGACAATGACAGACAGCCATCTCAAGCCACACATTTTGTTAATTTTATGCAGCTCCTTGGCTGCAGTACATGAATTTTAACAGGGTGTTGCTTTCACAGTTCAAACATATTCACCCAAGTGGGAGAATTGTACAATGCTTCACACTGAATTTGCTGTAACGACTGCATCATTCCCTACACTTTCACAGAATATGTTCAGGAACCAGTGAAATATGTTTAAAACATAAAACTGATAGATTTGCTGTTAATTCATCCAAATGAATAAAGGACTTTCAAAACCCAGGTCTAATTCAGCTTAGACTTGACAACTTTTTCATGTGTGCGTTTTATGGAGAATGTGTGGAAAAAATTGAATCCTTATTTCTCTGCATTTGCAAGACACTCCTGTAATTTTACATTTTTTGTTGAGCAAAAACAAAATCCAAAGATAACAATTTGATAATGATGACAGGAACTCTGAATTGCCCCTAGGTGTAYGTGAGAGAGTGAATCAWTGGGCCTCATGCAAGAACATGTTCGTATTCTTATCCTAAATTTCTCTTACTTTTGTTCGTACGAAGGGTTCGTACGAACATGCCACATCAGATTCAACAAAAACACCATATGAGGCTACGTTTCCTGCCTCAGATATCAGGAAGTGTCCATTCATGAAAATGACAGCGAAAATTAAAAATAAAAACTTTACGAGTTCAGAGATTGAAGTCCGTCTGTCAGAGATCCAGAAAAGAAAATCTGTCATTTTTAGCAGGTCAGCTGTGGAATAAAAAGAGCTAAAAAGAGCTGCTAAAAGTATAAACAACTGTGTTAAATCATTTTCATTTATTCAGAAGACACAGTGCTGCGGTCTCAGGTGGTCTCAGA
>NW_013952460.1:1375874-1377658 GCF_001266775.1 Austrofundulus limnaeus
GATATGAACAGGTGGAATTTACGCAGCTCAATTAAACCCTTTTCCTGACGATAGAAGAGTTTGTTGAATCTGATGTGGCATGTTTGTACGAACCCTTCGTACGAACCAAAGTAAGAGAAATTTAGAATAAGAATACGAACATGTTCTTGCATGAGGCCCATTGTTTCTATGTGTCCCTGTGATGGACTAGAGACTTGTCCGGGGCGTACCCTGCCTCTCACACGGTGACTGCTGGATATGGCCACCAGCAAACCCTGTGACCTGTAAAGGAAAAGCAAGTAAAAATAATGAATGGATGTTAGAATCATTATTAAACTCTGGGTTCAGAAAAGTTAAGACTCAAAGCTTGAAGGAAACAGACAAGTAAAACTGACTTTGTAAGGAACAGGAAGTGAAAAAGTCACAACATCAGAGTGGAGGTTAGGTGACATCAACAAGTCTATTGACAAATGGAAGGAATCTTACTTCTTTGCTTTTGAACGTTTCCAGGAGTAGATTATTTTGCTTCTGTCTTTTTGTGTGTACATGGTGTATCACACTATCTATAAAATGCGACCTCCTTTGGACTTTAGTATCAACCGTAACAGATCAGAGGTGACCTGTTATGAGCAGAAGAAAAAGTGAGGAAGAAATCATCTCCATCTCCATCTTCTGATGCTTATCCGTAGTCGGGTCATGGAGGCAACAGGTTCAGGAGAGACACTCAGACATCTCTCTCCCCAGCAATGCTTTTCAGGTCATCTTGGGGACCCCGAGACGTTCCCAGGTCAGAAAGGATAAATAATCCTTCCAGCAAGTTCTGGGCCTTCCCCGGGGCCTCCTACCAGTGGGATGTACCCAGAACACCTCTAAAAGGAGGCTTCCAGGAGGCATCCTAACCAGAAACCCAAACCACCTCAACTAACTTTTTTCAGTGTGGAGGAGCAGCGGCTCTACTCCGAGCTCCCCCCGGATGACAGAGCTCCTCACCCTATCTCTGAGGCTGAGCCCGGCCACCCTAGGAAGCTCATTTCATCTGCTTGTATCTGGGGTTTCATCCTTTCCATCATGATCCACACCTCGTGACCACAGGTGAGGGTCGGAATGTAGACAAACCAGTACATCAAGAACTTTGCCTTTCAGCTCTTTCTTCACCACAACTGACCAAAGCAACGTCCTCATTACTGAGGATGAGGCCCCAATCCATTGATCATCTCCTACCGTCACTCATGAACAAAACACCCAAATACTTAAACTCCTCCACTTGAGGCAGAGACTGTCCCCCAAGTCAGAGGGGGTATCCCACCCTCTTCTGGCTAAATATCTTGTAAAATCAACTTTTTTTGAGTTTTATATCATGTTATAATGTTATCCTCACATGAAAAAACATGCCCAGAGTTTCACTTTGACTCATTCGTGAATGTTTGAGAAATCCTGTAGTGTCCTGAGGCAGAGAGAGAAAGCTGTTGTGATGATGTGCTGAAATGAGCAGGACGAAATCGGAAGGAGGTTCCTAAAGAGACAGAGGCCAATTTCAAGGTGTTTAGAAATGAATAAGATGTGTTCAAAGAACGAGATCCCGGATACAAGCGGCCGAAATGGGTTTCCTCCGCAGGGTGGCTGGGCTCTCCCTTAGAGATAGGGTGAGAAGCTCAGTCATCCGGGAGGGACTCAGAGTAGAGCCGCTGCTCCTCCACGTCGAGAGGAGCCAGTTGAGGTGGCTCGGGCATCTGGTAAGGATGCCTCCTGGACGCCTCCCAGGTGAGGTGTTTCGGGCATGCCCCACCGGGAGGAGGCCCCGAGGA
>NW_013952460.1:1379776-1380865 GCF_001266775.1 Austrofundulus limnaeus
GTTTGTTTGTTTGTTTGTTTGTTTGTTTGTTTGTTTGTTTGTTTTGTTTTTTGTCTTGGTTTTTGAACACTGGGTTGGTTCCTTACCGTTCCAAAGAAAGTACATGGTACTTTGTCCAACTGATCTGTGTTTTTTGTTGACTTGGAGAAGGTTTATGACTGTGTTCCTTGTGGTGTCCTGTGGGTTACTTTGAGATTATAGAGTTTCAGGCCCCTAAATGTTGTTTCTGAACAACCAGAGTGAGTGATTGGTTCACATTTCCAGTAATGGTGAATACAAATGTTGGATTATACCAGTGTTGTTCTTCGTCACTGATACTGTTCATAACTTTTGAGGAGAAAATTTCCTGATTGGATCTCTGATTTTGTGTCCAGCTTGGGTTTCAATGGAGTGCATCACTGCTGTTTGTAGATGAACTGGTCCTGCTGGAATCATTGAGCTGAGATCTGCAGCAGGTTGGATGAAGAGCAATACCTCCAAGTCTGAGGTCATGGTTCCCAATCAAAAAGAAAAGGTGGATTTGTAGCTCTAGGTTGGGAATGAGGCACTGCACCAAGTGAAATCATWGTTTCTCAAGGTTATGTTCACAAGTTGCAGTAAAATGTAGTGGGGACAAACAAACCCCTGGCAATTATGGATTCACCATCTTTTAAGCAAAAAAAAACTATGTAGAAGAAAATCCATGGTATCACTCAAATCCAATAACTTTTTTTTGAAGCGTGAGAAAAGCACGGCCTTATTATTATTTTGTTGCTCTGCTAATGACAAACAGACTTCATCAGTCTGGCTCCAACTGTCTCCTATTGCTGTTTACGGATCAGCTCTGTAGGTTAGAGACTTGTTATCGACCATTTTCCTTAATTTAAAGATTTTCAACTTGACTGAGATCAGGAATATTTGCAGGCCACGCCTTCCTCCCATAAACGTTTCCTCTAATTGACCTATTAAAATTATGGCTGACTACAACAGTTATATGTCATGATTTTAGCATATTCTCTGCCAAGTCAAGCCACAGCCAAGCTCTCACTCATTGTCTCACCCCTCCCATCACAGAAATCCTAATCAGCGTCATGTCACTCACCTGTTCAC
>NW_013952460.1:1381018-1383121 GCF_001266775.1 Austrofundulus limnaeus
GGGCGTGTAAGTGTCCAGGGAGTAAATGTCTGGGGGGTTATTGTTCTGATACCCCCAGATCATAGCACTCCCTGATGGGAACATCCTCAAAGACGATGGGTCCTCACTATCCTTCCAGTTTCTAATGTGTAGGACAGTTCTTAACCCAGTGTTAGTAGTCTCTACAATCTCCTTAGATGTTTTCTCTGCTTGATGCCAATGATCTGACCCTTCTCAAACAGACTGACATCTTTTCCACAACCACAGGATGCGTCTTTCCACATGGTTGTTTAAGAAATGAGAAGCAACTCATTGCACCAGTTGGGCTTTAATAACTTGTTGCCAGCTGAAAGATAATCACCAGTGTAATAATTTTCCAATAGGAGGCTCGTACCTATTTGCTTAGTTAAAACCAGGTGGTGACTTTTTTATGGCCAKGCAGTGTATTTGGTTTTAATTTGTAATTGCTGAAGTCGGGCGTTTTGGTTGAGGTCTGGATCTACAGTAATACACAATCTTAATGCTTCAGGATATTTTAGACAATGTTATGTTTCTAACTTTGTTGCAGTATTTTGAGAAAAGTCATTTTCTTTTTCAACATAACTGTGCCACAGGATCACAAAGCAAGACCTCTAAGAACCAAGGTTTGGTAAGTTGTGGAGACCTCAACCCTATCGAGCGCTTTTGGTCCGGAACTTGAACAAAGATGAGGGCCAGTCCTTGTCATCAAACCCATGGAGTCTAGGAAATACTACACAGAACAAATGGGTACAAATTTACACAGGAACAATCTAAAGCCTTGAGGAAAACCTTTCAGGAAGTTGTTATAGCTGCATAAATGGGACCAGCTACAATCCCTGAAGATATGGTCAGATATGGAGAAAAACTTGTCCATTTAGTGTGTTTCACTGCTAACCAGGGAATGCCTCAAAGTCCCTTTGGATGGGCTGGAAGAGGGGAAGTAGCTGAGATGGCTGATTTGGGATATCTACTCAAGCTTTTGGACAAGCAGAAAGAGATGGGTGGTTTTCCAAAGCTCACATGTTACATTAAATGGTCTTTTCACTGTGAACTCTGTCATACACATGAATACTTATTTGCACAAGATCATTTTAGTGAAAACTGTTAATTTTCCACCCAAAACACACTTTTTTCTTCATTCCATTTCTCAAAAACTCAGGGTTGTGTACTCAACAACGTTGTTGCCGTCCATCTTATTTTACTGAACAGAAGTATGCTCGGCCATGCGCTGCCCCCATTCCCTCACTCCACTCCACTTCATCTTCATTTAGATTTTTTTGACATCGCTGGGCTGTGCAACTGCAGTTATTAGCAGCACAAATTAAATGGGTGGTGCCTCTCACGCGCGCACAGTTTAATCCTATTAATAATTAAGCAGGGCAAATGGTGCGCAGATCATGTACTGAAAACACGGAGCTCAGAGCGGAGGTCAAGAATGATTACACAATGGGGGCTGACAGGCGGCGAAAAACCATTTGTTCACCAACAATTAGCTTAAATGATAAAGTAACGCACCCCCATTAGAGAGAAGCAGAAATCTGCAGACACAACATCCTGTGCTGCAGATAAAGGGATTCGTTTAATGAGGACTTCTAATTTTCAAGTTCAGTTCTGTGGATAATGCAGCTGATTCATGTGCTGCTTGTCTGAAACATAAAAAGTATAAATCCAGCAGCTTGTTTTGAGTTATTTAAATTTTCAGTGTGATGTCCAAATTGTGTGAAAGCAGCTCTGGGGACGTCCTGTGACAGGCATCAGAGTCTTTGACCCTGCAGGTGAAGCGTCTTTGCAAGCTGCCCAAAGCAACTGGGTTCATCAAAAATTCACTGCTGCACCAGTCATAACAACACCATCCTTAAGAGCACTCATTACAGCTAAAACACACACACACAGTTTCAAAATGCATGCAAATACACAGGTTGTACATCTCCAGTAGCTCTCTGAGGGAAGACAGCACTTCTCGCTATCTTGTAACATCTTGACGAGCAGGTAATAAGAAACGGAGCAGTGGTGCTTGAGATGCCTTCACACTTCTCAAGATGCATGTGATTGTCTGCAAAGAGCTTTTCTTTCTCTGTTCAGCTCTTGGCACCGAATAAGGGG
>NW_013952460.1:1383698-1385492 GCF_001266775.1 Austrofundulus limnaeus
GTGTGTGTGTGTGTGTGTGTGTGTGTGTGTGTGTGTGTGTGTGTGTGTGTGTGTGTGGGCGACAGAAATCCCTTCACTCTACAGGCAGGAAGAAGAGCTAAACTTCTTCCACAGCCATTCGACTGTTTCACTTTATGAGCGCCGAGGCTGCTGCTCAATAAATCCTTTATCGCCGGCGCTTTTATTGGGAGATTTGATCTCAGCAGGAAGATGAGAGAAGTTGGGGAGGAGGGAGGGTTTCCGCACCATTTGAGGAGACAAACGCGGCACAGTACAAGGAAACACAAGTTAACTCGAAGCCTATCATCATGTGGGTGTGATAATGCTTGTTGCTGAATGATGCTCACTCGTGTGGTGAGTAATCACAGCCTGAGAGGAGGTTCCGTCGTAGAGCTCCTCAGCTCATGCCACGAGCGCTGCGGCGTGTCACGAGTCTGATTGAGTCGTCTCCAAGGGCTCTATCTTTATAACATCATCAAACGTAAACCACTCAAGTCAATAACTCAACTGACATCACAGAAATGACTCATCATTGCTCAGCCTCAATTACACAGAACTGTTTAAAATGCTAAATTCATTATGTTTTAGTAGAGTGGGACATAGTTTTGATGAATGAGCATCAAACAGCTTTAGAAGTTAAATATTGCTGAGCTAAATGTTAGAGGAGTCGTCCTGTAACCAGTGGGTTGCTGATTCAATACCCCATCCTTGCCTAGTCATGGTGGTCAGAGGGTCCAGTGACACCGGTGTATGTCAGCCTCACTTCTGCCAGCTGTGGCTTTAACGTAGCTTACGGCCATCAGTGAATGAATGAGTGGATGAATCACTGAAACGTAAAGATTTTTGGAGTCTGTAGAGACTTGATAAAGCACTATATAAGTTCAGTCCTTTATCAACTCTTGTYAACTTTGAAAACTGTTCAGAAGTCACGACAAAGCGCTTTTGYAATCATGTCTTCATGTTTGAAGCTCAGTCTGTCGCCACTTCATATTTCAGAAACAGGATTATTCAAGAACTGTTTGACTGCACCAGCCTGACCTGTTGATTTTTACCTGTGTCTGACTTGCAACTATTCATTTTTCTTTAACTGCATTTCCTGTCAGGGTCACTGATGCCCATACCAAGCAGGGTAAGAGGCGGGTAGAGACTAGAGAGGTTTCAAGTCCATCCCAGGGCCACAAAGAAACAAACAACCATTCACATGCTCAGAGATCATTTAAAGTTACCAATGAACCTAACACGCATGTTTTTGATTTGTGGGAGACAAAAGCCATGCATTTACGTTCCACCCAGAAGTGTCCCATAACCAGGGTGCAATCCTGTGACCTTCTCATTAAAAGATGTCAGCTCTAACGACACCACTGTGCTGTTCAGTGTTTGACTTTGAAAATTAAATGCAGAAATCATGACCATTATGTCCAACACAGAGCCTGTCTAACCTTCTGTTGGCTGCTGTCAGTCATCAGCTGAAATGATACAAAGTTTTGATGGTCATTCCGTATGTTGCGGGAGTTTCAGAGAAACTGAGATGTTTATTCTATAAACATGACGTCCCAGTGCTTTTCAAACCCCAAAACACATTACAGCAAACACTGGTTCACCCCAAAGATCCGGTCCCCCAGCACAAACAGAGTAATATTGTGTATGCTGTTAAACGCCAGGAGGACTGTGATCAGTTATACATCGGAGAAACAAAGCAGCCACTGTTCAAAAGAATGAGCCAGCACAGAAGAGCAACATCATCAGGCCAGGACTCTGCAGTTTACACTCATCTACAGGCCAGGATTCTGCAGT
>NW_013952460.1:1387647-1389144 GCF_001266775.1 Austrofundulus limnaeus
CATCTACAGGTCAGGACTCTGCAGTTTACACTCATCTACAGGTCAGGACTCTGCAGTTTACACTCATCTACAGGCCAGCAGTCACTCTTTCAGGGATGAAGGTGTTCTCATCCTTGACAGAGAGGAACTTTAGTTTGAGAGAGGAGTAAAAGGAAGCCATTTTTGTGAAGAAAAATCCTTTGTCGTTAAACTATTGTGGAGGTCTCCATGTCCAGTTGTCCCCCTCTTACAGCGTATTGCAAGTTATTGCTATTATTATGTTTTTATTGTTATTGCAAGTATGACTCAGCACTCTGTGAGCAATCAGGGCCCCAACAATAGTCGGGTGGTAGGTGCACATGATCCCCTTAAAACAGTAGGTGTTAATCGGGGCACTAATGATTTATTGTCAGGCTGAGGGATTTTTTATTTATTTTTTTTGCATGTGAACAAATAGTTTTGATTCATTGTTAAACCTGTTTGTCCACCATGTGGAGGCAGTGCTTAAATTAAACTCATCAAAATGAAGATGTCTCTTGGAGGAGAGACAAAACGTTTCATTATAGAAGAACTGTCCAGAGGACCTACTATACTATTTTTTTATTTTTCTTCTTGGATTACTAAGACGCATCAGGACAATGTTTTAATTGTTTTCTCTGTCTTTTAGAAGAGGAAAAATACAAGCTGTTTGTGCTATTTTATCTGAAATTCTTCAAAACAAGACAAAACAGAGCTGTAAAGGAAGCTAGACTATTTTTATACTGACTGTACCTTTAAAGTCTGAATCAGATGTTGCTGTGAATTAAGGGTGTCCCGACAGCAGTTCTTCTAAAACCGAGTAAGAGTATGAGTACTTCTGTGTGTACTCATTGATACCTGATTACCAACACTGAATACTAACTGAGAATTTAAACATTACACAATGACTTTAAAAACACATTTCTTCCTTCAAGGCCAACCGTCCCTCTGACTGTCTCAAGTCAAATCTGACATACAGTATACTATTGGCCCAGTTTCTATAGAACGTGTTGCAGGAATCACATTCAAAATGAGTGAATATGTGCAAAAAAGTAATAAAAAACAATAAAGCTTATTGGTTTGAACATTAAATATCTCGTCTTTGTAATGTATTCAATTGAATATTGGTTGAAAAGGATTTGAAAATCATCATATTCTGTTTTTATTTATGTTTTACACAACACCCCAACTTCATTGGAATTGGAGTTGTAAATAGTTTCTATAAACAGGAAGAGGCATCAGAAATATTTTTGGTCCCTAACAATATTCCTGGGGTGAGCGCTGGCTGTACTGATACTGTCACTTCTATTGTTCACTGTACACAAGTTCTGAGATGTTGAATGTTTGCGTGAAGTCATTCATGTGAGAATGGCGAGCAGAACCTTCAGATGGTGGATCAGCTGACCCTACAGCGGGTAAAATAAGTATTGAACATGTAAACATTTTTCTGAGTAAATATATTACTAGAGGTGCTAATGACATGAAATTTTCACCAGATGT
>NW_013952460.1:1391256-1393236 GCF_001266775.1 Austrofundulus limnaeus
TAATAATAACAACTAATACCTAATTTCCCTCTGGGATTAGTAAAGTATTTTTGAATTGAATTGAACTGAACTGGCCCCCACCCTCACAGATCTTTTGCTTGAAGATGCTTCAGAGGTTCTCAGCAGGGTTGAGGTTAGCTATGCCCACAGCAGCCAGTGATGCAGAAAAACTATCACTTCACTTCAAATCAAATGTAAAATTAGTTGTTCCAGTAACACATCAGAACTGGTTTCTGATTGGATAAAGGAGTGAGCATTAAGGCCTGTCCAGTTGAGGTCAGAGCTTTAGGAAAACTGAATTGGTCTTATAAAAACGCAACAGTTTGAAAATCTGTGGATTGCATTTTAAAACAAAACGATCAAAAGAAGAAGAAGAAACTACTTGAAAATCGCTGAAGTTGCATTTTTAATTCATCCTAAAAGTATGATTTAAATCAGTTAAACGACACAATTCAATGATACATATATGTATGTAAACTTTGTACCAACTTCTTTCATAAAGACAAAGTACGTGAAAGAAATTGTGTAGTTTTTTTTTTATTCCAACTACTGTAATAAAAACTAGCATGCTGATCAACTTCCATCCAATGGGTGCACAAGTAGATCAGCTCATTAAACTTGAAGCTGAGCATTTTTATACATTTTCTTCATGTTGACTTGTTTTTTTAATTCAAGACCTTTTTTCACATCCTTAGACTTGTTTAACTCATGAAACAATGTTTGCCAGCCTCAGATTGATTGTGTACAGATGGAGAAGTCATTAAGAACTGAGTGAAGTTGCTCATTAGATTTCTCCTCYTTGCTGCTGCCGTGGCCAGAGGACACCTCAGTGAGCAGAAGCTGCTGATGGTGTCAGACAGATATTTAAATCCTCGCTCGTCCTCAGCAGGGCCGGTYGGGTCCAGGGCGGCACTGGAAACATCACAGTTTGTGGTTGGAGGGGGGAAGCATGGCTCACTTCACTTTCTGCTTCACACGTCGCTCGTCTTCTGCATCTGGCTTCTTGATTTCCTCTTCATATAACAGCTTTTTTGTTGTTGTCTGCAGGTATTCAAGCCTCCCTCGACATATGGATCTGGTCATGGCGCAGCAGTTTTTCCTGGCAGATGGGTGAACTCTAGCGGAAGACGCACAGATGTTTGGAACCTGAATGGAGACGATGGACATGAATGGAAATGATCCCAGACGTGCTTTTGTCTGCTGCTTTGAGCTCAAGTAGAGTCAGTTTAAACAGTAAAAAATACCTCCAGTGTATTTTCCTGTTTGGCTAAATGAGAGCTACGAAAACTAAGATGACTAAATGGCTCCTTGTTCCTTTTTGTGCTTCCTCACATCAAACAGCAGCTTCATTTTAAAGCCTGTAAGCTGGCTTTATGCAGGCTTTTCTATCCATGCTGCTCGAGTGCTGACCTGAAAGCAGTTTCCTCTTTATTATACACTTCATTCATCCGTCAAGAGGGAGACCCTCTGCGCTSCCCCTGCAGCAGCCCTGCTGCAGGCAGGTTAAGTATCAGGGCTCAAGGATGTTYGGAGAAATACATCCAGCGGGTGAAGCAGAAAATCCTGCCTGAGCTGAAGAACTGCAAGGCTGAGATYTGACTGATAAAAGGTGTACAATGTGTCGAGTTAAAGAAGGTCTTTGCTTTTCATTTTATTCAGAAACACTCTGTTTTTATAAACTCTTCTGACTGATGTCCCACGGTGGAACACGAGGTTTGAATCCTGATGAAGAAAACAGTTTGCATCGAGATCAATGCAAGGAAATCCAAACTGTTCAAAACTCTGCTGCTTAAATTATCACCAGAACTCCTCCATTTGTCACATAACACCTGTCCTGCAGCAACTACACTGGCTTCCTGTTAAATACTGCATCATTTACAAAGATCCTCCTTCTTCCCTTTAAAGGGCCAATATTATGTGTTTCTCAGGCATACAATTAAATACTATATCATAATAAAGTATCTATGTCACCTTTAGTTG
>NW_013952460.1:1393246-1402414 GCF_001266775.1 Austrofundulus limnaeus
GAGTGAGCTATATCCACCCTGAAGGTTAATCTTGGACAATATCTGATGATCGACTCTTTTAAATGAAACCAGAGAGCGTTGACAGAGAGGAGAAGGTAGAAATGACTCAGCCTGGAACTGAAAATATGGATGGAGGACAACAGTTTTCCTTGTTAGCATCGGGGCTAACAGGCTAAGCTGAGGTTCTTCTTCCATGAAGCAGCTCTGTTGTCCTCCATCCATATTTTCAGTTCCAGGCTGAGTCATTTCTACCTTCTCCTCTCTGTCAACGCTCTCTGGTTTCATTTAAAAGAGTCGATCATCAGATATTGTCCAAGATTAACCTTCAGGGTGGATATAGCTCACTCACACCGTGGACCTATCCCAGAATGCTTTGTGTGCAAATAAAATGGCCCTGTCCATGTAATATACTTTATAAATACTTTTAGTTTAAAAATAATAAAAACTGAACATCCTACAGTATTTTTACAGTCTTTATTTTACAGTTAAAATATTTGTTTATCAAATAAAGTCTAATGTTACAAGTGAACCTGGATCCCTTTAAGTTTTGATGCAAGACTTTCCCTCAACAAAAGTGTTGTCTAGTCGTGTTCTGGCAAAGAAGCAGAACAGAAAGTTCTCACAAACCTGGAATTGTGWGAGTTTTTGTTGGTCTTGGTTGCAGACTTCCCAGACTGTATGCTCTGTTTGTCACTGGGTGGGCTCTGATGGCTGTCTGATTTGGGTCTGGAGGAAAACACAGGAGAGGATTTAGAGCAGCACAGAGAACATCTAGATACCAGTTCGAGCCTGACTTTGGTACCAACCTGGTTTTTTTGCTGCTGGGCTTTTTTGTGACAGCTGGGCTGATGTCCTTCTCTCTGTCAGGTTTGTCTACGATGGCTTGCTCTTTGTCACTCTTGTCGTTCTCGGGGGTCTCTCCCTCCAGCCTCACTCTGTCTGGACGCTCTCCCTCAGGGTGTCCCTCTCCACCAGCCCGCTCTCCTTCGCTGTGCAGGCGCTCCTTGTCCGGGCGCTCGCTCCTCTCTCTCCTGTCCTTTTTGGCAGGGGGAGGCATGGGGTACTGCTGAGCCACCTGCTGGGCTACCAGCTGGGAGTTTATCCTGGGTTTCCTGAGGAGGAGATCCCAAACAAACATGGATTATTCTTGTAGTGAAACGGTGAGCTAACTCTGGCCATGCATCAACATGATAACACTGCAGCAGATGAAGGTGGCTGAATTTAAACACCAGAAAGGGAGAAGGGGTTTCTAGTCCCAGCTGCTATAAAGGTGGGTTTGAACAGCCCCTGTTTTGGAGTTAATCTCATTACCTCACGGCTGTAACAACATGAATGCACAGGATCACAAGGTGGAACATTTGCAGCATGTCGCTCAGGTCTTCTAATCTGATTACAGCAGCCTCGGCCTTATTTGTCACAGACTGAGATTGAGTCAGACGTAGGGCTGCTTTCGAGGAACCRCAGAGCCCTTTCTGACCCCGACACCTAAACAATCACAAGTCTTCTGTTTGAATCCTCACTAGGTCTGCAGGTGAGAAATGGCCTGAAGTTAGTAGGCAAAAACAGCAAACTCCAAGTCCGAGTGCCTGAGCCAACACACACCTGCAACTCAACAGACACCAGCTGGCAACAAGAAATCTTACGGGAAAAGGAAGGATGACTGCACAAACCAAACTGCTGCAGCAACTGGGAAARTACAGCGAGGAGCAAACACCTGATACATTCACACAAAAATTAACTCAATACATTATGTGCAAACTAGAGTTTTTATAGTTCACTAAAACTAATAAAAACTGAAATTGAAAAAACATTTTAGTTAACTAAAATAAATAAAAACTGTAATAAAATGAAAAACGATAACTAACTAAAACTGTATAACCTTTTTACATAACTAACTAAAACTAACTGAAATTATGGATAGAATAGCCTTAGTTTTAGTGTTTGTCAATTTATTTTGAGACGTGGATCTTTTTTTTTTAAATTGAGTAGTTTCACATTAGCTGTGTGCAGCTTACAGCATCTCATGTTCTGTAACAACACTTGTTTACAGTCTGATGTTCAGCATCGTCTGCTAAATGATGACAACAAAAGTTGGGAGAAAATGGCAACTTYCACTTTGTTATTTCTTTGAATATGACTGCGAGAAAAAAATTTAAAAAGTGTCTTGTAGTGGAAATAGGTGATAAAACAGGTGGAATACTTCTCAAGGGAGAAACTGCATGAATGAAGCTCACACAAAATGGTTAACTATGATCTATCTATCCTGACACGCTAACTTCTCTCAGTAGCTGCCATGAAAAACAAACAACAGGTAGCACCAGGCTGGAGACAAATATAGTCATCGTCCTAAAATAATCACCCAAGTTTTAGTTGCAAAATTCAGTTACACAATTATTTTACAAAGGTATCGCTATAATTGATGCTTTAACTAGCGACTAAATAGCTGTTGGTTAGTTAACTATAGGAACATCACAAGTTGGATGCATTGACAAATAAACTATATAAAAAACTAATACTAGAACTAATAAAAACTAAACTAAACATTAAAAATGCAATAATAACTAAAAAAAACTACTAAATCCACTGTAAAAACTAATTAAAACTGAATTTTAAAAAAAGTCAAAACAAAATAAAACTAAACCATAAAGAAAAATCCAAAACTATTATAACCTTGGTGCAAACAAATCTCCTGACCTCAGGCTATTAAGGTGGACTTTCATCAAGAAACTCTTTCAAACCTGTAGTAGGGTTGCTGGTATTATTTTTCAGGTATTATTTTGYACACCCTGCAAAATTTCCACAGAGTGATGCATACAGGAGCTGTAACGATCCAGCAGAACAACAAAACCACTGAGTTTTAAGATGTTAAATGCTCTGGATATCGTTGCTGTTGAAGCATTTTCCAGTGAAAAAATATTTGAAGAAACTTTCAGACGAGAATCTGGGTTCACGTTTGACCATCCTGTGACGGTGTTGTGTTAAGATGTATTCTCCTGTCTGCACTCCAAACAACTCAGCTCCTTTAAGTGTTGGTATTTTAAGTGAAATGCTAAAAGAAAAACATTTGATCCCCATTGTAGCARGAACATTATGTCACTTTGCTGCAGTTCTTGCCAACAGAATCCTTATAATACATTGAGTATTCAGGTTTTTTTATTTTTCATTTTTTAAATATTAAGAGTATGATGCAACAAAGGGCAAAGAGGCAGGTAGCAAAGGCCAAACATAAGGTGTATGAGTTGTACAAGAGGCTGGACAATAAGGAGGGAACAGGAAAGGATGTGCAGGTTAGGTTTATTACAGATAAAAACGTAATTTTCTAATATGTGAGGAGTGTTTGATGGAAAGATAGGAGTACTTTGAGCTAATGAATGAAGAGAATGAAAGTGAAAGAACAAACAAGACTAGGAGGTGGGAAAGATTAGTGAGGATAAAGTTCAGAAAGCTTTGATTGAAGAGGATAAAAACAGAATTTCAGTTGGACCTGATGCGTACCGGTGGAGATATGAAAAGGTCTAGGAGAGCTGGCAGTCAGATGTTTGACTTGATTATTCAATGGCATGTTTGAGAGTAAAAAGAAAGTTGGATAAATGCCTGAGGAATCAAAGAGTGTGCTGCTGCCAATTTTTAAGAACAAGGGTGATGTACAGAGTTGTAGAAACTGAAGGGGAATTAAGTTGAACCCCATGATGAAAATCAGGTGGGTATAAACTAGACTTGTGAGCAGCAGTATGGTTTCATGCCAAGAAAGAGCACCACAGACACCATCTTTGTTTTGAATATGTTGATGCAGAAGAACACAGAGGATTAGAAAGAAAGTCATTGTGTCTGTAGATAAAAAAAAAAAACATACGACAGAGTGTCAAGGGAGGAGATGTGGTGGTGTGTAAAAAAACCTGGAGTGGCAGAGAAGTACGTTGGACAGGACACGAGGACAGCAGGACATGTGTGAGGACAGCAGGACAGTGGTGAGATGTGTTGTAGGAGTGACAGAACGTCAAGATGGAGGTGGAACTGCATCAAAGATCAGCTCTGAGCCCCTCCTTATTAGCTTTGGTGATGGACAGATTGAGGTGGACTCTGATATTTGCAGATGACATTGTGATCTGTGGTGAGAACAGGGAACCGGTGGAAGACAACTTGGAGAGATGGAGGTATGTGCTTGAAAGAAGATGACTGACAATCATCTGTTGATTAGGACTTGTGTTGACTGGTGAGACAGGATCAAACAAGAAAGGATGTGAAGGTTAAGGAGGTGGCAGGTGGAACATTCAGGCCACAGGAAGCAGAGGTCACAAAGGTGCAGGACTTTAAGACCTTAGGGTTGACGGTTCAGAAAACAAGGAGGGTTGTAAAAGAGGTGCAGAAGAGAGTTCGGGCAGAATTAAGTGAATGGAGGAAAGTTTCAGGAGAAAATTGTGACAAAAGACTGGCAGTAGGGCTGCCACGATTTGTTGACTAGTCACGATAATGTCAACTATTAAAATCGTCAACGACTCATTTAATAGTTGATACATCATTTTTTTTTCTAAGTTTGTATTTTTTTATAGTCCACTAATCGCTGATTAGTRGACTATAAGAATAATTGTTTGTGGCAGCCCTAATTACTACTACTTTGTGTGTCAAGGACAGAAAGGTAGACGTAGCAGTGGAAGGTGCCGCAGCAGTTTGGAGAGAAAGGCAAAGTTAGAAAAAAAAGATGAATCAACTATTAAATTAGTCGACGATTTTAATCGTCGACAATAATCATGACTATTCATGGCAGCCCTAATTGGCAGCAAAGGTCGAAGGAAAAAAGAGCAGTGAGACCAGCTACRTTGTATAGTTTGGAGACAGTGGCATTGACAAAAAGACAGGAGACAGAACTGGAAGTGGCCAGGCTGAAGAGGTTCTCCTTGGAAGTGACAAAAATGGATAAGATTAGGTATAAGATCATCAGAGGTACAGCACAGGTTGAACGACTGGGAGATAAAGTTGGAGCAGACTGAGACGGTTTAGATGTGTGCAGATGAAAAACTATGGGTATATTGATAAAAGAATATTGGAGATGCAATTGGAAGGAAAAAGACAAAGATGCAGAGATAGAGTTGGGCAATTTCGGCAAAAAAAATTATCATGGAGTCCCTGGACCCCCTTATGTCCTGGTCACATGACCAATTTAGTGGGAAAGATTTGCTCTTCGTAAGAATCTGTTCCAAATTGTWTCAAAATTACAGATTTCAGGCTATACTTCAAATTTTAAAATTCTGTTGATAGATAAAAAAAAAAATCACAGAACTTTTTTTTTTAAATGTTCGTCATATTTGAAGTGGAGAGGAGCACTGAGCGGACTCTGCCTGGTGGCATTAATCATATTAATCGTCAAGTGTCAAAAAATAAATCGATTAATGTTTTTCTGACTATTAATTGCACACGATACGATTACGCCCGACCCTAGTTAGAGAGGAGATATTGTAAAAGATAATTCTCAGCTACAACAACATACACTTTCAGCTGTGTATTCTATGGCTGAATTATAGCTCTTTGTAAAACTAGCATTAGCAGTTAGCTTAAATTGGGACTAGCAATCATCCTTGGTTACATCACAACAAATTTCATCTAATAAGTCTTAAAATGGCTGAATTATCGCCATTTTAAATTTAGCTATGAATAGCATTTAGTTTTCAGCTCCTACCACATTGATTTTCAGTCATGTTTGTCTAAAATGCTCTGAATTATACAGTTCTTTGTTAATTTGGCGTTGGCGATTAGCTTAAAATTGTGACCATCATTCAGCATGTTTTTGGATCATTCTTTGCTACTATCACATAAAATTTCAGCCTAATATATTTTAGCGCCATTTGAAATTAGCTATGGTAGCTCTTGTGGTTATATTTATTTAACAAGGAACAGAAATATTTGATTCAAAGAATAAAAGGCACTTCATAGAGTTGTCTACTACTTTGTTTATTGCAAAAAGCAAAAACACAAGTTTACAGAGAGCAATCAGACTGTGTCAGCACGGGTGTTAACAGGCAGTTCTAATGGCTAACTTTATTTACTGTTTCAACATTCAGATCAGATCATGTCACTACCAGATAAAGAAAAATAACAGTGATAAATTATAATGATAAGAGTGATTACTCCTAATAGATTTTGTCCAGGTGATAACTGAACAAAGTAAAACACAGTAATGTTGATGTCGTCGGGTCAGTTGAATATCTTATAACCTGACCTAAATAAGAACAGATCAATAAGTATCTTTCCTTCACAGCAGACATCTTGTATTTTCAAATCCAGGGTAGTTTGCTTTATTTATATGTGCCCCACTTAATAACACATTGGCCACCACAGTGCAAAAATGTCTACCTCTGCCCCTGTTCATGCTTTAAACTTGTTATTCTTTGAGAAAAAAATTATAAAAAAATTCTATATATAAATAATAATAATACTAATAGTTGACAAATGAATTGAAATAAAAGTAACCGGCAGTGGCAGCCCCTGAACTTGGAAAGAAAATATTGCAGTTGAACAGAGGTGGAAACACTTTTGTGGTCAACAAGAAAGTTATTGAAGTTAAAAAAAACTTTTCTGGTTTGACAAAAAAAACTCAACTGTAGTTTTATGTAGTAAATGGTTTCCAGTGGTTATCCTCAGAGTTTCAATTTGGCAACACCACAGTCCAATTACTTTCTCATTTTCTAACCTAAACCATTTTTCCTCATCCGACTCTCCACTCATCCTCCATCCTAGTAGCCTAGCATGTGTAAGTCAGCATTTGAACGTCTTCTCTTTACTTTTCAGCTTCTTCTTTTTTATGACTATTTAAAAAACTCCTTTGGTCTCCTCATATTGTACTCTATCACACACTGAGCTGGCTCTCCTTGAGACGGGGGAGGGGACATGCAGCTGATCAGACGACAATCAATTGGGGTATAATAGAGTATCATGTTGTAACGCTTCCACTACACTCCAATCAATACGCAATCTGCAGTGCATCCTGATGAGCCTTGCTGCTGTTGATCCATTAGAAGCTGGCGCCTGGGGTTTATCCACCTGTTGGCCCAGTGTGAAGCACCCATGGGAAGTGTTCAGAGGGCGAGAAATGAATGGGTGTGAAATATTCTATCCCCATCTTTAGAAATCTCTCACCTATTCCCAACACGTCCTACTTCACATACAATTTATTAAAATATTTCCTCCAAACATTATTGTGATTTGTAATTAAAAAAGTAAAGCTGCATTATATTGGTTTTGCTTGAAAATAAATCTTATTAGCAGACATGTACAATGTGACAAWTTTACTAAATGAAATAAAAAAGTGTAGTATCTTCAGTCTTAGCCAGCTATTAAATATGAAAAAATACATTATTTTGAACTTGAATTATTGCCACCAAATTACGAAGTTGTATTTGAAAATGCACAGACAGCTTGTGATTGGTACTGGTACCAAAGCTAAGCCCAGCAGAGTGGCAGCTTTTACTGAATAAAAAGGTATGAGGTATAGCTGATTAACATTTTTCTTTTATGCACACCTCATAGCATAATATTGCACACATTACAAGATCTTGAAAATATAATGATGTGTGTTTAAAGGAATAGATTACGTAAAAAAACAACTGATTTAATGCTGGATTTGTTAATGGTTAGGTCATTCATTTTATGAACAATTACCAATTAAAYGTACAACAAAGGCAATGATGTGTGCATTTGTGTGGAATTGTGAAAGAAACTGCAGAGGTGAATGCAGACCTTCAAMAATAAAATCTTATTTTAGTAAAACAAAGACACAATGTTTAACACTTTTAACCCTCTTTAACATCTGTTATTAGCGCAGTTAGGATGACCAACAGTATAAGCTGTTTTTGTATCAGTAAATCCAGTCAACCATAGCTTAAAGTTTTACAACAGGCTGCCAACATTTCCAAATCCACAGTGTTTTATAACAGATACAAGTTCAACGGTCAAATGAATAAAACTGAGCAAGTTTATCATCCGTTGTCCTTGTTGTTGGAGTCTTGTTMCTAAGTACTTCAACAGAAACCCTCAGCTTATACAAAGATAAGGTAAAATACAAACAGCTCAGTGTGTGCCCTAGTAGAGCTGGGCGGTATGACCCAAATTTTATATCATGGTATTTTCAACAATTACACTGGTTTCACGGTATTTGACGGTATTTTTTTCCTCACAGCTCAGCTGATAATAAAATGTACAAACTTTGCTTATTGACTTTTTTCTTTTACTGTACCTCTGTATCACTGTTTCCCTCCTCTTGTACGTCTTTTCTTCTTTGCCTGGTTGTGGACAGTAATCATGCATTTAGGTCTGATCGTGAAGGGTTGASAAAAAATCATTATCTGGTCTATCGTTACGTGTTAATAAAACACGTTAATAAAATAAGGACGACTCACCTTACACACCAGTCAACTCCGCTACACTACAAAGCTACTTCCCCCTAGGCTTTTCACAATAGAAGCACGCTAGAGTCTCCATGCAATAACGTCTCCGTTATAACGTAGTGCATTAAATCTAACCGTGCGCGTCACTGAAGAGTCGTTTACTATTCAGCGATGGTGAAAACATTTTTTTTTACGTCAGACCATATAAGCGGCTGAAATACACCGCCGCCACCAGTGGTTCAAACAATAATGTTAGCATGCTATGCGCTTAGCGGTGCTGCAACGAAATGTGTCCCCAGGGAAACAGCTCACTGGCGGCCGCAACAAAACGTTCCACACATGTTCAGGCTATTTACACCGGTATTCAGAAAAGTCATATCATAACAAAAATAAAAAAACGGTTTTTGGTACAAAATGTTTTACYGCCCAGCACTATCCCCTAGACTATTGGGGGGTGGGGGATGGGGTTAACAAGGAGTGTTTTTTTTATTTAAAATGACAACATGAAAAATTCTACAATTGAATTTGCATTAGTTGAATCAAGATGGACTTAGGAGCAGGCAAACATCCACATCTTCTCATCTACCCAGCTAACAGGAAAATAAAAAAACACTACTTTTCTCTGACTGTGTGGAAAAGAGAACTACAGTTGTTTATGTTTCGCTCTGCATGACGTACAGCAGGAGGGAGAAATTATGAGGATTAGAAATAAATAAATACAAAAGGTAAAAATTTACTCCCATAATTAAAACAAATTTATGAATGGGAGTGGGGTTCTGTGTTCTTCTAC
>NW_013952460.1:1403123-1417237 GCF_001266775.1 Austrofundulus limnaeus
TGTGTGTGTGTGTGTGTGTGTGTGTGTGTGTGTGTGTGTGTGTGTGTGTGTGTCTCAGTCTGTGGGCAAAAAGTCAGCGCTTGGCTTAAGCCGTTGTGGTTTTATCATCCAAGAGTAGGACCTTTTTTTTGGTCGCGGCAGTGTTTACAAGCGCATGTCTAACCGCCAGTTTGTCCGAAACGCAGACACATTTGGCCGACACTAAATCAATGAGAAACGAAGAGGAAGGGGCTTCTCTGCTCCTCATCCCATCCGGAAGTAACAAAGCTTTCATCAGCGAGGGGGTGCAGATTTTATAAGGAAGTCGTGTGGTCCTGTTGGTGCCCTCCTTGTTCCATGGTAGGGGATTCTGAGTTAAATCAGTGCATCTCTGGTGGTTTTTTACATTTTCTTCTTCTTTTATAGGCACAATCCTGGCCATGTAAAAGAAAATAATATAATAATAATTCAAGAGATCCCTGGATTATCAGCATCTTGTTGAAAAGGATCAGCAAATCAGAATGAATCACAAGATATTTAAGGGGTGATAATTAAACTAGATTAAAAAGCACACTTTATCAAAACTACAGTGTGTCTTCATCCACACACACCCACTAAGTGAGTGAGTGTTGAGTGAATGAGGGATTTATCCACTGATTAACTTCACGCCTGTTTTGCAGATTTGATTCCCCAATTAGAGCCTAAGATTTGTCAGCATCAGAGGCAGCGATGCTTCTTCAGCTGCCATCAGAAAGTTACTGATGATTATTAAGTGATCACATATGCAGGATTTGCACATGTGCAAACCTTTAGTGAGTCTTTATCTCACCAGGGGTATTCTGCATGAACAGTGCTGAGGACTTCTTGTTTTTTCATGCAAATTTAAAGCAGCAGTATGTTCATTTGAATCTCACACTGTTGAGCAAAACGTGAACTAATTCAATTACAACTTCGCTAAGATTCACACTGCAGCAGAAATATTAGTTTTCACACACAAATAATCACAACCTTACAGAGTACGAGAAGTGCTGCAAATAAGACTGGGAGCAGGACCAGAAACAAACCCTGGTGTACAATTGCAGAAATTGCTCCAACCTCCCACTGCTGCCAAAATAATCCTGGAGAGCGTGCGTGTGTGTGCGTGTGTGTGTGTGTGTGAGACAAGTGTGTAAATCCTGCTGTTGAATCGCTTCACACTGTGAGAGCTTACAGCATATTTACCTCCCCCTCTTCATAACAATAGATCATGATTGACAGCTCCTTCAACGCTTACCCCCAAATTCCACCATCTGGGGAGGGAGGGGAGGGGAGACCCCCTCCACAGGGTGCCCCAAAATAACCATCATCATGCTTAAAAGCTCCTAATTCAGTCAGCCTGACACCAGTGGTTCGATCGCTGCTCTCTGCCTGAGACAGACGCACCTCTGCTGAAAACTGCAGCTGCTGTTTCAGAGGGAATCCTTGGCATGGAGGCCGAAAAACAATGAGCTCAAGTGCTTCATGGAAAGACACGGTAATGAAGAGTGAATGAGTGTTGGAGAGTGTGATATATATAGAGGGAGAGAGGGGAGAGACTAAGGAAAGCCCTCATTAACACGACTCTTTCAATTGAAGTATGTGGAGGACAAGCCATTATTTCCTGCCCGCCTGAATGAATGAATGCAGCAGCAGACAGCTGAGAGAGGAGAGACGACAACCATGTTATCCACCCAAGGACGACCGATAAAAGAAAAAAACTATTGAAAACATCCTGTCATCTCATTCAGAAATCAGAGTTACGCAGCAAAACTGTGTCCTCCTTAACAAACATGCACACACGGCCATGTTTTTACGTTCACCGATGACCTGGTTGTGCTGAGAGCTACGTAGCTGGAGCCTCGGCCTGGAGCACACGTCTCAGATCTGACGCGAGAAGGCCGCAGGGCTTTGGTTTGATCACAGCAGCTCCCTGCGACGCGCTGGCAACCATCTAACCGACGATCAACATGCGTTCATCTGTGTCAACACTTGCTTTACACCTCGGCCAATATGTAGAAACACACGACATGGTCCGCAGCGTCCCCCCTCCAAACACAAAGGAGGAGGATGGAGCAGATCCCAGAGCGGCCCGCGCTGCTCGGATTTTATTTACAGACCGCTCAGCTGSGGTGGCGGTAGAACAGCGGTTCGACTTGTCTTCTTAGAAGGTTGCAGGTTCAAAACTCAGCTGTGGCTGTTCTGTGAGGTGTTGTGCTGTTAAAGGGGACCTATTATGCAAAGTTCACTTTTTAAAGCTTTCTTTTACTCAACTTTGGGTATGTACTTCTTAAAAAAACAGTCCTAGGACCAAAACAAATGCAACCACGGGCATATTTACTGTAAGTAAATTTATTTTTAATGTATATTAACAAGTTTTATACTTCCRTCATTTTGTGATGTCACAAGCCGTACGACAACCCACCGGAACCTGCGTTCAGCCCCTTATCTAGCAACCCCTGAGTGAGACTCCTCCTCAGTATAAAGAGCCGTCACCGTGTTGTTGTGCAATGCGCAGCTCATTTTACAACACGCTTCCAACACGGCAATGGGTAGAGTGTTGGACCAGAGAATGGGAGACCAGGGTTTGAGACCGGCACGGACACTATTTAATTTTTTTAAATTTATTTTTATTCGTTATGAACACGTTTTCTCATGTACCTCKATTGTTTAGCTTATTAAAGCCTTGTTAAAGCCTATTTGAGTTTCTGAGGTATTTTGACCACTGCTGCTCCCTGCTCTGGTAACAGCATGCAGAGTGAGGGCAGAGCAGAGGAGGGGGAGAAAAAAAAAGATGCTGCGACCACGACTCTGCCTCTGGGTCTCATATGGTTGTACAACGGAGCTTCTGCTATTATTAGCCATGATAACGTAAACGCTGGCTTTGGAGGGTGGAGTTAATGTCAACGGATTTTTGGAGGGCGTTACCAACAGAACTCATTAACATAAACAGCTCTTCTGAACAGAAGTCAGAGCAGGCAGAACTAGAAAATGGGAAATTTTATTATCTGAGAATTATTTTGTGCATTAAATTGAATGAACATGGTCTGGATAGCCCACAGACATACCATTAAAATTTCTAGGACCCATAATTGGTCTCCTTTAATATACACAATGCATGTTCGTTTTCTTTATTCCAGAGGTTCTCAAACTGGGGTCCTTGAGCCATATTTTGGGGGTCCTAAAAATTTTTCAATAAATTGTTGATTTTTATTTTAAAACAATGCATATGTGGAACTATGCACTAGTAAAACATGCTAAACCAAACAAAAGATGATATTCCCGTGGCATTTAGGAGTTAAAATGACAGTAAATCTTTAAAACGGAGTTTATAAGGTTTTTTTTAATATATATATTTTTCACTCTTGTAAGGGGTCCCCAGACCCAAAATACTTGAGAACCCCTGGTTCATTCAACTCTAAATCTATACATAAGAAAAAAGAAAATACAAATAGAAAAAAAAAATCCAACCAACTCATCTGGGTCAACATTAACACAGCTTCAGAAACTCAACTAAATATAAATATTTATTTTTTTAAACAAATGCAAAAAAGTTTTTAGTCACAAATTTATTTATTAAAAAGTTGAAAATGGACTAACTTAATTCCCACAGTGAGGCTTAAGCTTTTTGTAAGTTGAGAGAGGTCACAGGAGCAGTACTGTCACCTCCAGCCATGCGTGGGGAAAAGTGTGCGAGCGCCGGGCTGGCTGACGGATGAGAGCTGCCTCGGGCAATAAGCTCTTTTCAATCCTTCCCACTGCCCAGAGGCATTAAAAACTCTTCACTTCATCTGCCCCTTCCAGTCAGGATTTTGAAAGCTTAATTCTACTATCACCGCTCACCTTCTGTACTTAAAATAAGGTGAGAAACGCCACCGTTTTTAATGACAGTAAATACGTTAATCAACAGTCTTGGTCCAAATTAAGTCCAGTCTTATGCTTCCTGGAGAGCTCCTGAACCACTCTTTTTAGTACGTTCAGCAGCTAAAACCTAAATTTTAAATGAGATTATTTCACAAAAGATAAACTAAACTAAGTTATTTTTTTGTTTTAACATATGCAGTACAATTACATTTATGAGTAATGGAAAAAAGAGGAATTAAATACTGTAAACTGATTGGACAAAGAAACTATGCTTATAAACATGGCAGCTTTTGTACAATAACTGAAGGCTATGCAGCAATGTCTGCCAGCATCAATATTGTGTTCCTGCAGACAAAAAAATAATAATAAAAAGAGTGAAATGTGCTTTTTGTGTTTTTTAGCAAGACAGATGTGAAAGAAAAAATAGAGATTTGTAAAGAATGATTTGTGATGGAGGACATGTCAGACTGTGTGTCTGCTTACGTGTAAAAGATCCTCCATCTTCACACAGACGAATCATTTCATGAACTGACCTTTCAGGCTGAGAACTGCCTGGCATCAAGCAAACTGACAGAGTGACTGTGAACACATGAGGCACATATGAACTTCTATCAGCAGCCCTGTCACATTGTTCAGCATCACTCATTTATTTCCTCTTCTTCACCGACTCAGTTATCCTCCCTTTTTGTCTTCTTTCCCCTTTCAGCCCCATCACCACCCAAGCCCCACAACCTTTTTTACCCATCACTTCACCCGTTCCTGCTGATGCCGAGTCATCCGGTAGGGGCTGCACTCACACGTACAGTATCTTTGCTGCAGTTCTCTCGTAGTATTTTTTGCCTATTTGTTTACTATACTTGTGTTGGAATTAGTTCAACAATGATCTGGCAGCGTTGCTTAAGAAGACACTGACACAGCAGGCTCTTGCATCCCTAAACAAGAGGCGCATCTAACAAGCAAACAGAAACAAGACGTGAGGAAACCTGACACTGAAGAAAAATGCCGAGGAACCAAGCACATAAAGCTATCTCACTTGGTATAATAATAATAATAATAATAATAATAATAATAATAATAATAATAATAATAATAATGCTCTTTTATTTTATTGCACAGATGAGACTGAAAGAACACAAGTGAATTTATTGATGGTAGGGATGTCCCGATCCAGATTTTTTGGCTCCCGATACAATCCGATTTTTTTAATGGCTAGTCTTTCCATTATCGATCCAATAGCTAGCTAGCTAGCTAGCTAGCTAGCTAGCTTTCTTTCTTTCTCTTTCTTTCTTTCTAAGTGACAAGGTTGGTAGTATTAAAGCGAGCCCTGCTGTTCCCACCATGAGAAACATCCAGTTTGCAGATTTTGCAAGATGCAGTTTCAGCATCGTTTTCCATTGAAAAGTGTTCCCACACTGTGGACATGGTTGCATACTTGTGTGCGTCTTGACTTCTTAACGGCAGTTGTAAAGCATGATGATGCTGAAAACTGGATCGGCCCGATCACATGACTATATCAGATTCTACCTGATTTTCAAAAAATGTCCATATCTGCCACCGGTACAGAGTATCTGATCGGGATATCTCTAATTGAAAGTCACCTTGTTTAAACTCTTTAAATTAATATTTAATCAACATTTAAAATTCAAGGAAAATGTTTTGTTTATTTACAAGTATTGACAATACATTTAAAGTTGTACTTTTTCATATAACACAAATTGTTTTAATTTGATGGTTTTCTATCATTTCTTTATAATTCTAATGATTGCTTATTGTACACAATATTACTACATCTCTCTCTGCGTATTGTATAGTAAAGTTGAGAGCCAAACAAGCTGATGTTAGTTAATTAATTAGCTGTTTATTAGCTTCCATGGCCACTTGCTAACACGTGTAGCTTACTACAAACGTTTGTTTCAAAACAGCACTATAATGAAAAAGTGACTGAGCGGTCTGCTGGTGAATAAAACTTAAAACTAGTGTTCATTCATAAAACCTTTACCCCTAATTTACACTAGATGCTGCGCTGCGGTCCGACCTCCGCAGCAAATATGCAACCATTATAATCAATGAGTGTGTTTGCACTGGCTCTGCAAGGTGGCTGTAAGCAGACAGCGATCCGTCAAAATTAGAACAGATCCTATTTTTGCCAGACAGCGGAGCTGCTCCAGAGTCAATCTACAGAGAGATCACATCACACCAACAGGAAAAGGGACGAGCACAACACCCATATTTTCAAAAAAATTCACAAAGGCAGACCAATTTTTGTGAAAATCCCAGCTATATTAACAAATGTGTAAGTATATTTGTACACAAACCCTGTCAAAATGTATCGTTCTGTTTGCAAAGCAGATGGCAACATGCAGCATGCAGAATATGTAGACACGTATGATTTACACATGGATTTTATTCTGAAATCAGAAGTTTCAAAGTGACGACAGCGATGCAGTGTCAGCTGTGTTTGCAGTTCGTCTTCCACAGAAGGAATTATTTTTGCTCTGACTTCCACATTTATCTGTGGATTTATCAAACAATTACATATTTCCTGCTCACGTTTCTCAGACCTCCTCTGTGTTTCTCACCGGAGCACCTGAGCAGAGCAGACGCTCTATAAACTGGGGCGCAAACRAACAAATCTGAATTTTGACCTGCACCTAGTGTAAATTAGGAATGATGGATTTCTCCCCTCAACCTGATGGAAGGCTCAAAGCAACAGGTAGGAGAACTGGAACGCTGTTTGGTGCTCCATGTGGCCAAAAGGGAGGAACAAAAACTCAACAACAACAAAAACTTTGTCTCTGGTATCTTACAAAAGGCATTTAAACAGAAGGGATGGGAACATTGTTACTTTTAAACACCATGGTATACTTACAAAGCAGTTATTGTCCCGTCCCATTTTTTTACTGTATTGTTTCCATCCCTGTCCTTTGTTGCCCTCTTCTCATTACCAACTGCTTTCAACTCTACATTTAAAAACGTCCTTGCCCCCCTCCTCCTCTCCATTGTTCCCAAGCTCTTTTTTTTGTATTTTCCAGAGACGTCACTCTCCATCTCTGTCACACTCATTTGCTTCCCTCATTCCCCGCCCCCCCCTAAAAGGGAGGAACCCTAATTCAACAGCTCTCTCAACATTTTTCTTGTTTTGTCAGATTGCCAAATTGCCTATTGTATTTAATCACTCACACACTGCCAAATCCCATGAAGTAATTAGGAACTTTTAAAGCCGGTAATTAACACGTAAAGATTAGGGCTACCCGCTCGTGCTCGAGACTTTACAGCAGATGCTGATAATACTGGATAAGCAAAAGCAGTTTCCTCTGCGCGTGTGTGTGGAAGGGGGGGGTCTTGCTGTCTGCACAAAGTGGGGGTGGGCGAGGGAGTGCGGATATAAATTGAGCGCCAGCATGTCCTTCTTATGTAATTCCATTATCCCAGACAATTTGCCTTAATGTGACAGTGGTAGAACCCTCGGATTATAATGACTCTATTCCATCATTGTAAATGACAGACACTTGCTGCAATTATTTTTCTATAATTGTGCTGCCTCGATACAAGCACAGACATATGTGCTGCTTCTTTTTTTTAACTAAATGTTAAAGTCTATGACCCAACTTATCCAGCTGCTTTTAAAGTGTGTTTGTAGGTTTCCTGTCTGGTCTGATCAGAAAGCCACAAGCTAAAGGCTGTGTGCATTTACAACTTAAAGGTTGTGGACAAATATGGTGAGAGACAAGTGACCTACATATKAACACCACAGGGAGACTTTCAGATTCATGTTGACAGGCTACAGGTGACTGAAAACTACCGACTTCCTTCCACGTGCAGCACAACCATAACTATTGATATGAAAACAGTAAAAGCTGGCTACCACTGATACAAAGAGCCAGCCTTGTAAGGGTCACGGAAAAGTAAAAATCATAATWAAAAAAATCATTTAAAAAGGGAAAAATCACTGAGAACACTTGATATTTTGCTGCCAGATCAGATTTCTTTAACAGCTTCGGCTTTATCTTATGAGGCAATCTGGACTTTGTCAGTGTGTTTCAAGCACRGTTGATTTAAGCTACGGTTATGGCTTGACTGGGCTATTAAATTACACTACATGCTCGTCCCAGTAAACAAGCACGGTTCTGGTTGACCTGTTATTTCACAGAACAGAACAGATGACAAACAAGGTAGCTGGTAGCAAATTGGCACCATGTTGAGCAATGAACTGATTAGTTTTTACACCTCTGGACATTTAGTATGTGCAGGGTTTCCCCTACATGTAATTGATCGTGGCGCTCCGCCACCGCAAAATAAAAGCCACCACACCTTCATAATTTTTTTTTTAATCAACGTAAAACAGGGGTTGACAGAACCATTGTTTAGGGTTTCTGAGACAACCTATTTTCGTTTCTGACAACTACCAGATCCCCCCTCCCGGTTGTCCGATGGACAACCAAGAAAAAAAGACCTAGATTAAAGTGACTAACGCTGCGAGTGTTCGTCATTGTAAAAATGAACGGGAGAAAAAAACTTGTTAAAGTCGTCTAGGGATTAAACTGACTGTTCTTTCACCCATTAAAGAGAACCACAGTCAATGTTTTACCCAATCAGAACAGAGCAGGGCGGGTTGTGCTSTCTGACTGACAGCGCTGCTTTTTTTTCCTTTCTCTGTGGGTGGAGGTTCAGCCTCACTCAGCTCAGGTGAASACCTCCTGGGAAAGCCCTCAGCGTTTCCTGGACAAATGTCCACCGAGAATTACATTGTATTTCATATATATATATTTCCTAAAAGCATCTCGCAGCATTTCCCCTGTAACACTGTGTGTTCCCGAGCACAACAAAACTGCGACCAATCACCTGACTGAGGGGCAGCGACTGCAGCAGCTGCACCTGTCCACGCACAGCGCAGCTCCGACCAGCCTGAGACTCTAGAGTCCACATGTCAACCCCTTCAGACGGTTACATGTATAATGAGCATTAAAAATCTGTAATTTGTGCAAAAATCACTATTAATCACACACGGGTGGAGTGGAGGTACAAGCGGACCACAGCTGCGCGGGGTGGGGAGGAGGAGGGGGTGGGGGTGTCTCTTAAAGACCTGTCTACATTTGACTTTTATTTTTTCTAAAATCACGGAGTTCTCTGAGTCAGCTTCAGGTGTTTGTAGTTAATCATAAATATCTTCTAAATTTAACCAGGTGTTTCAATGCGTTTAAATTACAAAATCCTTAAAGTGAAGAAACTTGTCAGTTTGGTTAAAAACAGTAAAAATTAATTATTTTTTTCTGTGCAGAGAACTTCCTGTATTATATATTTTTTAATAAATGTATTAAAGCTCCTCAGTTGAAAACATTAAAATGATAGAGATGTTTAAAAACCTCCCTCCTCAGAAAGTCTTCAGTCCTAAGAACACTAAACTGTAACTTTTAATAAAAGGTCATGTACACAGTGTACTAGTTAAATGAAAATGTTTGACCTGTAAGCAGAAAGCTTATGGATGTTGATTTTTGCTCTCTATTCCAAAGAAAAGGAGGAGAAAGTTTTACTCAAGCAGCTCCTGAAACTGTCAACCTGCTGACTGAAAACACTTGTCTATTGTAAACTTTGTGTACAGAACAATATAGCCTACTTATTGAATTACATTTTTATTGAGATTTTTTGGACAACCAAAATGTTTTGCGGACAACCAGATTTAGTCAAGAAGTTGTTGACAAACAATTTCATAATAAAATGGATCATTTTATGGATGATACCCCCAGCTCTAACTTATTTTGCGGCTCTGAGCTRAGGAGCAGAAATGGCTCTTTTGATTGTAAAGGTTGCAGACCCCTGYGCAGAAGTGATTTAAAATGGTCAAGTGACTAGCGCATGCAGGGATTCAATGGGATTAATCGTCATATTTATCATTATCGGCTAAATACCACAATTATTCAACTTCATTATTATTTTTTTTGTTCGCCAATATCGTTATTGTCTTCTGTGACTGGCTTATTCTACTGCACCAGATGAAGCTCAGGTCAACAACTGCAGACCAAGTTGGGCAAGTTAAAATGTGTCTATAGAAAATTCATTAAAAGTCTAAACCATGTTTGAGAAATCCAGTTTAATTTGCTTTTTAAACTTACTAACAAAACATGTTTTTTTATTTTGCATAATAGCCTGAAGGAAATCCTTGAAAAGTAAATATTTGTATTTCTATCTTCTATCTGAATTCACTGCTGACGAGAACATAAGTGTGTGAATATGTCTTCTGTCCCTGTTTTAAATCAGCTAATGTAAAAGTGTTTGTTAGAGTTTGTTTAAACTTGTAAAACAACTAATACAATGGTTTAGGGAGTCAAAAGTTTTGATCACATAAACTACTTTTCCAGTCCCAGCACTGTGTTTTGTTCATTTGGTAGAACCCGTTCATTCTGTTTAAAACAAAGCAAAGATGAAATCTAGGTGAAACGGGTAACAGAGCAGCAGAGTGCAGATGACAGCGTGGCAGTCAAAGACTGAGGTACCTCCAGACTTCCTGTGATCCCTGCCATCAATCAACTTTAGAGCTCTCCTAATGGTTTCTCTCTGGCCCCGGGGCTGCCAGGGGTGCATACCAAACAGTGTCAGAAAGAAAACTGATGTAGAACATCACACTGTCACATTGGGCTTAGATGGCAGAAACATTTCAGTATGATAGCACCCTACCTCCCCCTCACAGGAGGCCACTAACGTGGGTCCTTCTCCAATTACTAAAGAAGTGAACGCTGAATGTGGAGGCTGAACACTCGGACTGCTTGGACTTGTAGATTAGCAGTGGGGTCGGGTGAAAAAACAAAACAAAACGCTGAGGGTATTCTTGTTTAAGAGTCAGAAAGGCAGAAGGCTAGACTAAGCCCACTTGGGTATCATGTTTCATCACTGAGCTGGACCGGGTCAACAGGTGCGTTGAGAGAGCGGGGCCTCTCTCCCTGCATGCTGATGCCGCAGCCAGAGTCCTGCTCTCGTTAACACACGTTCTTGACTTCATTAGCACAAATCAGAGCTGCGTAACTGCCAGGTATCTAGTCCACGGCAGGAGGTGTGATTCCAGCCACTATCTGTTAATAACCATGTGGGTTTTGTCATCCTCATCAGCATTTGTAAAAACAGATGGTGCTTTAATGACTTTAATGGAAATATTGACCAGTTGGACTCGAGGACAGATTGGCGGTCTCTGACTCAAACTGAAGCACTATATTGGCATGTGAAAACTGCTACCTGTTGTACCAGGAGGCAGGGCTGTGGTGCTGCTAACACATCGACTCATCTGCAACTCTTTTAAAATACCATCAGCATATCTGACCAGGATCTTTATTTCAAGCAGATGCCTTTTCTCGGTGGTGGCTGTAGTTGTTTCTTCACCAGCAGAGCACACGCGACAAGTGTCTTCATATTAGTACAATCACTGCAGCAGAAACCACCTATCAAACAATAAAAATAAACAGTCCTAAAATTTGATCCCATTGATGTTCGATTAGCAAACAGTTGTGGCTTTATGCATAAACTATCACTCACTGCACAGCCCCAGATAAAAAGGAACAAGACAAMCATCCACACAAAGCCCCTAAGTGCGACTCTTTTAGCTCAGAGCATGTTGCTCAGCTGAAATACATCAAACGAAGAGGAAAAGATGGCTAATTAGTACTCATTAGAATAAGAGGCAGCTCCGCAACGACACAACTGCATTAATCAAAGGTTAACAATTCGGATCAAACGGGAATTAGTGAAAAACACTTCAGTGATGTCATGTGCTCCCATTTGCAGAAAAAGAGGCAACCAGGCTGTTGCCAGAGCGTAGAGACGTGATTGCCATGACACGCTTGTTTCTGCTTCCTGTTTCTCTGCAGCGTGCTCAGTCAACGCTGTCAGCTGTGGTCTAAGCTACACACTGCAGGGAAAAGATCACAGTGGGGTGTGTGGGGGTGTGTGAGGGGGGGTGTTTACAAATAAGATTGAACTCAATCCTCTGGTTTCTCCGTAAAGCAGAGTTAAGCTCCCATCTGCGGTGTTGCTGAGGTTGTTCACGGAGCCACTTATTGTAAAAACCACATCTAAATTAAAAAAAAAAAAGGTCACAGTTCAGGGGAGCTGTTGAGAAAGCCACAAATGACTCCACTGTCTCGTCGCGCAACCAACARTGTGAGCAAACTGGAGCGCGAAGCCAAGCGTCATCAAAACCATGCCTCAGAGCGGAAGGTGGAGGCGTCACAACACGCCAAACCRAAAGGGAATCCCATCACCATACTTTTTCAGCAGTGTTTCCCATAATGATTACATCACAAAAAAAATTTACACCGAATTAACCTGAGGGGAAATGCCTGGGGATACACGATGCTGTTACCATCAACAACGTGCACGAGTGGAGATGAATCTGAGTGTGAGACGGCAGTGAAAGCATCACACAGCTCTGGGAATGAGTCGAGGGTTTTTTGGAAACTAAAACGGATAAAWGGGCGAATGTGCACGAAGACATTTGAAGACGTTAAAGTCCCGTCAGGTTGAGGGGTTTATGGCACTCACTGCGACATCGTGAACACTAAAACAAGATGCTTCTTGTGTTCATGGTTTATTTGTCCTTAAATTAAAAAAAATCTGTACGAAGTGTGACCAGATGTCAAATGTGTTTGTTCAACTATGGAAAACAGAAAACTGGTGAAGTTCAGTGGTAAAGGTTAACCGTCTTTCTTGTTCTCTTTTTCTCTACTTTATTTTCCAGCATTTAGGAGCAGATTCACTCATCAACACATCAATACAAACATCTCCCAGATTCTATTATAGTTGTTTACCTACAGACAACCAAATGTAGGTTAATCACATGACTCAAGCTTCCATGTGAGCTTCGAGGGGTTCAGCTGAGTGCGTTGTTTACACTGAGTACGTACCTGCATTTCAGGAATGCATATCAATACATCAGACTGCTGGAGGGAACCCTTACAAACTGCACCGTTTCAGAAAGTTAAAAATAACCTATTTATGTTTGATTGGAAAGTTTGATAGTGTGTCAATTAAGAAAAACCTGACAGAAAAGTCGTAAATGCTAAACAGTTTATAGGGACTTCGATAAACGCGCTACCTGATCCAGGCAGTGTGTGGGTCAGGTTTTTGTGATTTTTTTATCCCACTCGTTTCATGCTTACTCTCCGCTTTAGCATTTCAAAATCTGTCTTAAGGTTTTATCTAGTTTGTTTTCTGCTTTGGTTTGACAAATTGTTGAGCGAAATTGTGACGCGCACTGTGTCTACTGAGCTCCGCACTTTKTTTTTTACGTTATAATGGAAGCCAATGGAGCACTTGGTTCCTAATTTTCAGACTTTAAAGACCTCTAAATCCTTAATGGGTGGTCCGATTTTAACAGTGTTCATGCAGGTTTCAGTAAGTTAAATTTAAGACCATTAGGAAAGACCAAATACTAGAAACATTCAAATGGTTGCAGAAATTTTAACATAGAAACCTTTTATTGCTATCAATTTAGCTATTAAAGAATATTTAATTTTAATACAAGAACACTAAATTATTTAAATCAAACGTTCGTATCTATGAGCATTGACTGCTGCAGACCGCTTCCAACTGAGTGCAAAAATTACTGATAAAGTCGTGTCATTGAAAACACASTGTCCATGTTTAAACAACAAGCAGTGGACATGACTGAACTTCTTTGTTGTTTTGCAGGTGAACAAGCTGCCGTATGCGGGGGGGTTGAAGCAGCAAAGAGGTTGAAAACGGGGAAGTAAACTGTGCCGTTTTTTTTTGCCTGCAGTTATCACAGGATTTTTAGTGTAACAACAAACCAAGATGGGTAGAAAACTTAGAACTTAATGAAGACAGATCCAGTCGACTTCTGGTTATGGCACTTTTTGCTGTTTATGCAGCCAACACTTCTCGGGAATGATCGAAAGTAAAAAAATAAAATAAAATTTGACAAAGTTAAATTTAAGACCTTGGATGAAAATCTGGATGTTTTTAAGAGTTGTTTTTTTTTTGTGCCTAAATTTAGATWTTCAAATTTTAGACGTTTTTAGACTTCTTAAGACCGGCATCAACCCTGTAACTAAAAATCTGTACACAGAGTCTTACGGCTACAAAAAGGAAAAACTGCTCTAAAATAAGTTTGAAATTTTTATTAAAGTCCCTACACTTTACTACTTAAGACAGTGGGCCTCATGCAAGAACATGTTCGTATTCTTATCCTAAATTTCTCTTACTTTTGTTCGTACAAAGGGTTCGTACGAACATGTCACGTCAGATTCAAC
>NW_013952460.1:1417247-1420606 GCF_001266775.1 Austrofundulus limnaeus
ATTTAACAATTTAATTTGTTTTTTGTCGTTTTGAATCCACAAAATACTTTTTTGGGGGCAGCACTGATTGGCCAAGCAATCTCACATGATCCTCTGCAGCAAGTTATGGCCAAGTGGGGCGTGTCATCACGACTTGACACAAGTGTGTCTTTACCTCCACGGCAGAGGCTCCGCCGAACCCCTGAGACCGGCTCATCGAACCCCTAGGGTTCGATCGAACCCAGGTTAAGAACCACTGATTTAAAGGGTAATAAAATAATTGCTGATGTAATATTTCCCCTATAACTATTACAAAAACACAAAAAAGTATAAATAAGTATTTATACTTATTTGTGACCCCAAATAAGTATTTATACTTGCGTATAAGCTGTTTAGATTGTCAAAAAGCCTGTGTTTTTAGGGTTATTAACAAAGTTCGTGTACTCAGACCAGTAATATTTGGGGTCACAAGTTTTTGCCGTGAATATTTTGTGGGTCAGAAGATAAAAAGTTTGGGAACCACTGCACTTTGGTTCCCAAAGTTGGGCTTGAGACCCAATTATGGGTCATGAAGCACCTTGGATAATCTCCAGAAATAAATTTAAAGGGTAATAAAATAATTGCTGATGTAATATTTTCCCTATAATTATTACAAAAACACAAAAAAGGTATGAATAAGTATTTACATTTGTGTACAAGCTGTTTAGATTGTCAAAAAGCCTGTGTTTTTAGGGTTATTAACAAAGTTCGTGTACTCAGACCAGTAATATTTGGGGTCACAAGTTTTTGCCATGAATATTTTGTGGGTCAGAAGATAAAAAGTTTGGGAACCAGTGACTTAAGACACCTAAGTTGAATATTCCTCATCAGTCTGACTCACCGCTTCCCTTAAACAACCTCTGCAATCCTACAGGTAGGTGGTCTGCATTCACCATCACTCTATAGGAGGGGGGAATCAGCTTCTCAGTGATGCTCTTGATGCACTGGAGCCTTTACAGTGGTCATGAAGCTCTCCCTCACCACCACCCACCCCTCTCCTTCGCCTGGAGGAGCAGACAGCCTACCTAGACGGGTGCAGGAAAGAGCAAACCATGGTGGTCGCTCTCAAAATGAGAGACCACCGATAATCCGCACAGCCCCGCCGCAGTTATAAGATGCACAATCAACAAGTCCTCATCCGCTCGCACATGAATATAATAATAAAAAATAAAAAAATAAAACAGGCTGTCGATCAAAGTTGTCAACCATGATGGCAGGCTGCAGCAGGCACAGACACACACAGAGAGACGGTACCTTGTGGATGTGCCCTTCCTCACATCGCAGATGCTGCATTTGAACGCCTCGGCGGTGTTCCTGTACGTGCACACGCTACAGTCCCAGTAGCCGTCGTCGGCGCTCTGTTTGGCTTGTCTTTTTGGCCTTAAGAATGAGACAAAATGACAAGTTAGTTTACGGTGAATAAATATAAAAAACACCACCGACACGTTCATTTAATTAACAACACGAGAGACGGGGGGAACGTGACCCCGCCGCCTGTACGAGCCGCTGAAGCCAGCACAAAAGCATGGCGGGGTTGTCATTAACGTTTGTGGGTTCGAAACCCGACAGCTCCTCGTTGGTTGGTGGCGAGGCGGGCGACTATCTACACCGTCCGACTGTATCAGCTAGGCTAGCAGCAGGCAGGGAAGCGCTGCTGGAAAAAAAAAAAAAAAATTTGGTACCGAAGCTCAGTAGGTCGGCTGACGAAAGCAGTATCAAACAAAGCCCATTTCGACATTGACCCATCGGAAGGTCTCGTCGAACCGGAGGAGCATTAAAAGGACTGCCAGACACATCCTCGGAAACATTTCTCTTTGTCTGTTGAAGTGACTGGGCTGTAGGGAGAGCGAGGAGCCGCCATAGTGACTGCACTATTCTAGCTAGCTGTGGCATACCAACGGAAAAAAAAGGGAGAAACGAGCTCCGCGCGAGAGACAGAAACGCATCCGAATCTCGATCCCGAAACGTGGCGGACGGACGCTACATCGACGGCGGACGGTCCTCTTACCTGGTAGGGCTCTTTTTGTCGCCCATGGTGACAAATAATCCTCGAAAATGAGAAGAAAAGAGGGGGGGCCTCCTTTAATTGTCAGAGAGTGAAGTAGGATCCAGATAGAGCCGCTGCTGAAGCTGTTGGCAGACAGGCTCCACTCAGCGCTGGCTCGAGGCACGGCACAGCGACTGCACACTGGGTCATGTGACCAGGCGCGGACCAATCAGCGCGCGGGCAGGTTTAAAAGTCTGAATGTGTGTTTGGTGGATTTTTTTTAATAAACTACTGAAGACATCTGACAGATCTCCTGAACCCACACATTAACCAAGCCTGCAGACCGTAGTGTTACCATTGTCATATACACAATTATTCTGCTACTAAAACAAATGTTTGCAGGGCTCGCACAACACATTACAAGTGGTTTGTTAAAAGAAAAACATTGAGTGACTCTTAAAATGTATTATTCTCAGGTAAGAGAAAAGTAAAAGGAACTACAATATTACAGAAATGTTAAGAGAATCATTGCAGAATATATTTTTAATTCAAACTGGAGTACTCACAATGGGAAGTGTTAGAGGAMAATAAATGACATTTACAGTAATTAGGATGGACCAGAATTTGTTCATTAATCTCTCACAGAGCAAGCTGAGTGGAAGGACCTCTCTGAACATTATTTTTATCTTTATAGTTACAAAAATGAACAGCCTAACTCTCACAGAAGGAATGCATTTTCTCCCCTGCCAGAGTTTTGGACAGCAAGCATTTASAAATTTGCGCCAATTTCAGTGTTGTATAAAGTACCACAAAGTAATACTTGAGTAAAAGTACAAGTATCTTATCAAAAAATGACTTTGGTAAAAGTTAAAGTCTCCTTTAGGAATATTACTTGAGTAAAAGTCTTAAAAGTATGTGATTTTTTTTGTACTTAAGTATTAAAAGTAAAATTGATTTAAAATGAGCAGTTAGATTTTCTGTAATGACATTTATTAGGAGGTGACCTCCCCAAAAAAATGCAGAAATGACTGTTGTGTTAATATAATGTTTAATTGATGTTAAATTTAGGATGCACTGGTCCAGCTCTTTCAGTTTATATACATATATCAAGGCTGCACAAACATTTTCCACAAAATGAAAATCTATCTGAGGGCTGCGGTTAAATGCAATAATTTAATTCATGAAATACAAATACTTCTTAAGTACAGTCCTTTTATTTTAATGATTATGTCCTGCTGGAGTGTGACATATTTTGTTTGTGTACAAACTAATATGGTATCAGAATTTTATATATTTATACCTCTCATTTAACCACAATTAAGTTTACTCTATGTAAGAGGTACAATTTATATGG
>NW_013952460.1:1421074-1423204 GCF_001266775.1 Austrofundulus limnaeus
CAGTTGTAGCTTGTTTTGTGGCTCCAAACACATTTTATTAGTGAGACAAGGAGCGCAAATGGCTCTTTTGTTCGTAAAGGTTGCAGACCCCTGAATTAGGAGGTGACCTCCCCAAAAACTGCAGAAATGACTGTTGTATTAAAAGAATGAATGGATGTTAAATTTAGGATGCACTAGTCCAGCTGTTTCAATTTATATACATATATCAAAGCTGCACAAACCTTTTCCACAAAATGAAAATCTGTCTGAGGTCTGCGGTTAAATGCAATAATATAATTCATGAAATACAAATACTTCTTAAGTACAGTCCTTTTACTTTAATGATTATGTCCTGCTGGAGTGTGACATGATTTGTTTGTGTACAAACTAATACGGTATCAGAATTTTATATATTTATACTTCACATTCAACCACAGTTAAGTTTACTGTAAGAGGTACAATTTATATGGCGAGTATTTATTTTTTACTATAACACGCTGGAATGAAAACAAGCAAAAATGAAATAAAAGTAAAGACTTTCTACTTCTTGTCTTTTAAAAATGTAAGGAGTAGAAAGTATAGATAATTGTGTGAAAATGTAAGAAGAAGAAAAATGTAGGCTGAAAAATAGTTACTCAAGTAAAGTACAGATACGCAGAAATTCTACTTAAGTACAGTAACAAAGTATTTGTACTTAGTTACTTTACAACTCTGGCCAATTTTGGTCAAACTTTGAAACGCTCAGAGTGGGATGTGAATAAGTCCTCTTGTTAATGTTTTATCTGCCAGCATTAGTAAGAAGTTTGGTTTGGTCCGCATAAGTTTATCAGCAYGGCCTCTTCAGATCATCAGTAATTATTTAGTTGCAAAGTATTTATAAATTATTTAGTAAATGCATTTTACCAAAAGGAAACCATTTTTTAATATACCCACATTGGTTTTTTTATTGTCCTGTATAATACTGTCAGGGAAAGGTGTAAAGTCTTGGCTCATCAAACACTTTTGAATGGACCTGTCTTTTGCTAAAAAAAACAAACAAAAAAAAACACATTTATTCTGGACTAAAATAGAACAGAAAATACTTTTTCTTCGCCTGCCTTTCCAAGCAAAACTCTTAATCCACCGCTCCTGGCTCTGACACGCTGAGTCGTGGAATGTGTTGGTGCAAACGTGCACCCCTCGCACGCCCTCCTCTCTGCCCTGGACCGAGCGCTCTGTGGGGGGGGGAGGCCAAGTGTGAATTATGTTGGCTTATTAGCAGCTCTCCACGACTCTAGGTTCTTTYGTGAATGCCTGGCTTTTCTTCTGTTCCGTGTGAATATCCGTGTCTCCACGTTTAGTTTGCTCTCCGCCCAGCGATTACCTTTGCTCAGCTCATTGCATGCTGCTCTAATTGAGCCTCATCACAGTAGCCCACTGATAACTACAATTCAGTCAAAACAACATTAAGCCCTGCCTCACTGGTTCTGTAATGAGCTCCTGGTTTTTTTCCCCCAGTTTTAACTTCCAAGCTGCAGTAAAAGCACAAYCTTGCAGAGTGTAGAAAGTAGAGTGAATTTGTATTCCTTGAAAAATCCCTTGCAGTTACAGATGTTCTTTTTGTTTTACAGGAAGACCACAATATCTGCGCTGACTGCTTAATTCACAGGAAAAAGAAGCATATTTGGAAGCATTTGTTGAGAGCAGATGGCTTTAAGGTGGGAGAAATGCAGATTCTTTGCCTCCTTGTTGGCTGCGCCCCCTAAGCAAGACATCACGGTGGAGAGGGAATGATTTCACAAAGCCGTCACAGCAGGTAGACTTCATTTATTTTTTATGAAGAGGTGAGACCCTCTATAAGTGTRGTGAAACCACGTGGTGGTGGGCGACACTAGAACCTAGTTTACTCATGCTCAGTCTCCTGGGGTCGGATTTATAAAACTGGCGTACGCACAATTTGAGCCCAGGGGTCAGATTTATAAAACTGGCGTACGCACAATTTGAGCCCAGAAACTTGCGTACGCCACTTTGTACACCAAGGTTGTGATTTATAAAATCCAAACTTGACATGAAAATGTGCTGTGCCTCACGCCAGCTCTGACCCATGCGTACGCTCACTTTGGAAACAGGAAACTGCAATACAGATGGTGAAGTGAGGAATTAGAGCCACAC
>NW_013952460.1:1423839-1437431 GCF_001266775.1 Austrofundulus limnaeus
GTGTGTGTGTGTGCGTGCAGGCTGGGGGTGTCTGCCGCGGATAACAGAGCAGCCAGGAGGGGGAGAGGACGAGGAGAAGAGGGGTGGACTTACTTCTAATTTTATCTGACTTATTTAATTTAATTTTTTTTGTTTTTATCGTCCTGCAGGCTCTGAGGGAAAATTAATTTGAAGCTGAGTATATTTTTATAAAAATCGTTAGATTACTCTAAAGCAAAATGAGGGAAAATCTGTGTAAATTACAGACAATCTGTTCACTTGAGCAGCTGTCAGTCAGCACCTGTCAACCTCCAGACACACGACGGAGCGTCTGAACCAATCAGTTTTGTTGGCATTGATCAGCTGACTGATTTAAATACATCTTAACATTCATGAGGTACTTTACAGTGACTGTTTATGGTTGAGTGTGGGCGTGTAGAGGGTAGAACCTGAGGCGGGACCTTGTACGCAAACTCTGACGTGCGGCTGTGTTTTATAAAGGAAACATGTGCAGAAACATGAGTACGCACGGTTTTATAAATCTGAATTTTTTAAAAATTTTTTGGCGTACGCCATTTCCGCCTTTTGGCCGTACGTTCAGTTTTAGTATGGTTTCCTTTATAAATGAGACCCCTCTGGAAACTTTAGATTTTCTGATGCTGGATGTGAAAGTCTTACACGTTCACACAGTAAGCCTGCGATCGCAAAAAAACATTGAATTCATGGTAGTTTTCATGCCAGGTCACTAGCTTGTAATTTAACAACATGCACRTGCGTGTTGACACTTTCATCATGGTGAATGGAACAATAACAGACCCGTTCAGTGTTAGTAGAATGTGAGAAATGTGTCTCCACTGACACGAGACATAGTGTAGTCCATGTATGTTCTGTAGAAGCTCTGATAAATAAGAGTGAGCGGCACAAACAACCCTCTGCTAYCAGCCCATGTTACTGTTGTTCATCACTCACACAAGCACAGAAAAACCAGTGTGCATGTGTGATTTCAAACTGATGCTGGACTTTTAGCATCAGTTTGAAATCACACGTACTCTAACTCTGTGACAGGGATTCATAAARTGTTGGCGTTAGAACAATGGTAACGCTTTTATTTTATGGTACCCTTATTACCATGTAATTACAAGGTTATAAAATGGTAATTAAATGTAATTACTACCWTATTACATGTACAAAAGTAAAACTACTGTTAATAAAACTACCTTTATTGGGTAACTACAATCAAATTACTATTCCATAGTAACTCAACACTATATTTATAACCAAAATAATGCAACTAAATTTTGGGGTTAGWGGTTAATTGCAATGAAATATAACTTTAAAACTGTCCAAGTTACATACTACTTATTTAGATGTTACATAGTGAATTGTAATACATTACCAGATAAGTGCTACATTACTGCAGACAATTAATTACATAGTAAAATTTTACCCTAATTACCATGTAATTACATGGTAAAAAGGTAGTAATTACATAGGTAGTATTTACGTTAATTACATTTTTATTACCATGTAATTACATGGTAATAAGGTCGTAATTACGATAATTACATTTTTATTACATGTAATTACATGATAATAAGGTAGTAATTATGATAATTAATTTTTATTACACGTAATTACATGGTAATAAGGTAGTAATTACGTTAATTACATTTTTATTACCATGCAATTACATGCTAATAAGGTAGTAATTACGTTAATTACATTTTTATTACCTTGTAATTACATGGTAATAAGATAGTAATTACGTTAATTACATTTTATCACCTTGTAATTACATGGTAATAAGGGTACCGTAAAACAAAGCGTTACCAGAAAAATCAATCCCTGTTGTTGTGTACCAAAACTGCCAGCCTGAGATAGAAATGTTTCTATTTCACTTCGAAGTTCCAGCGCATAAACAGAGCCCAAGAGAATTTTCAGAAATATTAGGAGTGTGTCCCAGTTCAGGGACTGCAGTCTATCTAGACCTCAGCCCACGTAGATCACACCCTATGCAGTCCATGTAGACTGCATAAAACAGCTGTGAAATGAGATGGTCCAGTCCTCAGATGAAGTTTGTTTGCACTACCCTGTTACTGTGGTTTTACGTTTTATATCAAATGCCTTCAGACTTAAAATGTATTGGGACTTATATTCACACTAGAGATGGGATAAAGGGCTCTTTGAGGGGACACAGCTCTTGAGGAGCTGTTTGTTTCATAGAGCTGTTYAATTTTGAACGAGTTACATCATTACGTAGGGGAATAAGTCATCACATATGGCATATGTGATGTTATCACGTTAGGTGGGTGGAACCATGAGTTTTATCAAGCAGAAACCCCCTCCTCTTTCATTCTGAACTGCTGTACTCCACCGCTCTGATGGTTTTCCTTGAAAAAGCAAAGCGGGACCGGTCGTCTCTGTGTTTTCAGAATGAAATTATTATTATTATTATTATTATTGTTGTTATTATTAAGCTTATTTGTGGCACGACAGCTCAGTAGTTAGTAAAATGGCCTCACAGAAAGAAGGTCCTGGGTTTGATCCCAGGTTCAGACCTGGGGTCTTTCTGTGTGGAGTATGTTCTTCTCATGCTTGCGTGGGTTTTCTCCAGGTAATCAGGTTTCCCCTACACCCTAAAAACATGTATAATAAGTTGCCTTCAGGTCCAGGCCTCCCTTGAAAAAGAGATGTGTGATCTCAACGGGACTTGCCTGGTTGATTAACGGTAAATAAATAAAACATTTGACAGGGACAGACACAGAACAAACATAGACAGACTGTTCAAAACAGCGGTCCAGTGCCTGGATTATGGTGCTTATAGCGTGAGCTAATTTGCAGCACTTGTGCCTAGATGGACTTTTATTAACAATTTATCTAAAATGTGTCTAAAAAATTAATTTAATNCACAGAAAGAAGGTCCTGGGTTTGATCCCAGGTTCAGACCTGGGGTCTTTCTGTGTGTTCTCCTCATGCTTGCGTGGGTTTTCTCCAGGTAATCAGGTTTCCCCTACACCCTAAAAACATGTACAATAAGTTGCCTTTCAGGCCCAGACTTGCCTGGTTAATTAACGGTAAATAAATAAAACATTTGACAGGGACAGACACAGAACAAACATAGACAGACTGAACAAAACAGCTGTCCCATGCCTGGATCATGGTGCTTATAGCGTGAGCTAATTTGCAGCACTTGTGCCTAGATGGACTTTTATTAACAATTTATCTAAAATGTGTCTAAAAAATTAATTTAATAAAGATTATACGAGGAACAAAAAAAWAAAACTACAAAYGGCTTTTCACTGCCTGCGACTCATCTCCTATTGTTTGTTGTAATGAGCTGTTCATAAGATTCAGATCGTTCACGAACATCACATCACTAATTCACACATCTCTTCACTGGAGAAAAAACTTCACAATTAAAACATTATTACACATAAATAAACAAAAAAACACTAATAATTTGGGTTTAGCTCCTGTATCACTTGGGATTGCATTTTATTTAAAGTGCCTGTGACATCAAATATTTGTAACAAACATGAATCTGATGTTTCTTTAGAATATTTTTAGTCACTATCAAAGAGAGACAAAAAAGTTAAAGTTTAAATAATTTTGTTTTAATAAATAGAGACCAGCGAGTTTATTTTATTAATGAGTTCCCTTTTGATGTAGCTTCCTGTTTCACTTTGGCTGAGCCAAATTTAAAAGAAAATAAGCCTGTTATGTGACAAAATGGATAAAATCATGTGTACTATGCCAATTTTCACAAGTATAAAGGTGCTTTCTTTGACTTTTTGTATTTGAAGGATAGGAATGTCACAGGCACTTTAATGTCTCCTTGCAGCATAAATTTGATCAGCTGAGTTGCTAAAYTTACATTTAAAAACAAATTATTCGGTCCATAATGAATTAACAAACTCCACCGACTTGGTAAAAAAAAAGCTCAGCTGTCTTCATTCTCCTCTTTAGTTTCCTGTGACAATCCTCAGCCAGGAAGTAGATGTAGCCTTCATCTTCAGGATTTTGTGGGCCTCATTTGTYGGCTGCTAAGGAGCCCACAAATTAGGACGGCCTTTGGCATGATGCTGTGAGATAAGAGTTTAACAAATGCAGACTTCGAAGGATGCAGCCTCTGACTGAGACATAGTCTATGACTTCAAAGTAGTGAATTTCAGTTTAACATGACTTGAAGTAAAGAGAAGTAAGACCATTGATTTATCTACACTTCAGAAAGGCTCAGAACTCAATCCGATGGCATCCGTCATCTTGAACAAAAGCTTTTGTTTGAAGCACGAGGCAGACCTAAATCTCAACAACTCCAGAGAGCTGCAGAGTGTCTGAGAGTCAAAGACAGAGCTTGTACTGCTGCTAGGCACAAACGTTTGAAATCTGTAGTGTTTGGAGAGATCTCAAGTTATAAAGATCTGCTGCAGCCAATTTACCCATCAAATATAATCATCAAAGCTTGGTAAGACACACAGCCCAGGAGTTATGTCTATATTGAACAATTTCACACCTCTTTAGTGTAGTTATCTCTAATCAAAAGCTAGCCAAGCTTAAAAGTATCAAATACTGCTACAGTGTCTCACTCAGGTTTTGTACATTCTGTTTGTTACGGTTCAATTCTCCCTAGAATCACGGCTTCAGTGTGTTTGAGTGCACCAGTGATTCTTCCTGAGGGTCATGTTGTTTGGGGCATCAGCTCCTGGAAGGATGCTCCATGACAAAGTGGYCACAGGCGAGAGCAGACAAAGAGGGATTTAAAAACCTTTAGTTAGGAAGGACTACCTTATACAGGCAGCTTCCCCCCACAGCAGGGAAACCTGGGTACCCTGGAGAGCCAGGCTTGGGACAGGCCTGCTGCCAAGCACCTGCAGGGAAGCCACTTCTCCGTGGACCCGCCACCACATCGATGAAGAGTTCAACCGAGGAGAATGTTACTGAAGAGAACTGAGTTTCCCTCTTAAACCTGTTGCTTCAGAACATGGATGTTTGTAGCCGGTTGTACCCACAAACAAATATAAATGTTGGCTCTGTTCTCCATTTCATATTAAAATAGTCCAACCCTCCAACAAGTGCCTCTTGTTTCCAGTGTTGAGAATATGGAGAACACAGCAAACCACAGTCAACACACCTGTGGTTACTGTTCACCCTGTACGAACCACATACYCTCATCACAGACTCTCATTCTACTAACCTCATTCTTTACAGTTTTGGATGTTTGAAAGAAAACATAACTTTGTGAAATGAATCATCCAGCAACAACACTTTATGAAAAATGTCTTAGTAGCTGGTCCAATTGGCAGGTGATGAACAGAAGAGGAAAAGTACTGAAACAGAAATGACAAAATCTTCACAGGCTCAGTACCTTTTGCCCGTTCTTCATAATTAAACTGCCCAGCTGCTTTAGACAGGATGGTGTCACTTTTGAATTTTAAAAGAGATCTAGTTTATTTTCTTATATCATGTTTGGTGTGTTTATCTGTAAAACAATACACAGGAGACCAGTACTGAGAAAAAGGCAAAGGTATTTATGTAGGTGGCCAAGATGGATCTGCAGAGGAGGAAGAGGGGAGAAGGTGAGTTTCCAAACACTTTACTGTATGTTAGTAGATTTCAATGTAAAGTTGCTGGTTTGACTTACTTGTTAGTCTTTTGTTGCAAGCTTGGAGCGGAGGATTCCAGAGAGGCTGTCAGACCAAGGTACATCAGATGAGTGGTGCAGTCATAGAGAGTGGCAGGTACGGACCAGGGCTGCCACAATTAGTCGACTAGTCACCACTATGTCAACTATTAAAATCATCAACTAATTTAATAGTCGATGCATCGTTCTTTTTTCTAACTTTGTATTATTTTTATAGTCGACTAATCACCGATCAGTCAACTATAAAAATAATCATTTGTGGCAGCTCTAATTACCATTACTGTGCATGTGTGTCAAGGACAGAAAGGCAGTGGAAGGTGCCGCAGCAGTTTGGAGAGGAAAACAAAGTTAGAAAAAACACGACGCATCAACAATTAAATTATCAATGTTTTTAATAGTCGACAATAATTGTGACAGTGCAGTTCCAAGTAAAGGGGTCCGGGGTTGTCACAAAGAAGGTTAACCTTACTGTGGTGAGTTTAGCTCCAGAGAGTCTCAAGGAGAAACAGGTTAACAAAACCTTGAGAGTTTAACCTCAATTCACAAGGGCAGACACAGTATCATAAGATGAACAATGTTCCAGCAAAGAGTTGTGGCTYCAGCTAGCCTTAAATGGCAGCGGCACCTCATYAGGGGAYGAGCCACAGCTGCTGCCACTCAGGGGCTGCAGAGGAAGTGATGCTGACAGCAAAACCCCAGAACCCCCACAATTCTACATTTTCTCCTTGAGCCACGGTTGTGTTGCTTTAACTGTGGGTTTAATGTCGATGTCCTGCAGAACCTCTTTCCCCGTCTCTAATCTTTGGAAGACTTTAGCAGGTTTCCCTCAATAATTTATCTATATTTTGCTCCGTCTTTCCTTCAAGTCTGACCAGTTTTCCAGTCCTTGTAAATAAAAATCATCCCCACAGTGGGATACTCCCACCACCATGTTTCACTGTGGTGGGAGTGGTTGTAAGGTTTGCTATAGACATTTCGTTGATGGCTTGACCTGTGTGCAGAGTTCCTTGCTTGGTCACTGCTGGTCCCTTGCTTGGTGGTAGCTCTTGAGACGTTGGACTGGTTTTTGTTCTGGGGGCTACAGAGCAGGTGCATGTATGTTTACTGAGGTCATTTCACTCTTACATTGCCTAAATTGGAGTAAATTTGTAGGTCCTTTGTTCATGATCGAGTGAAAAATAAGGGAAAATTGAATGTTGTCTGGCAACAAAATAAAAATAAAACCAAGGGTGTGAAGTCTTATGCAATCTATTGTATGATCTAATTCCCAAGTCTAAACAGGGGCAAAGTTTGATAATAATGTTCGCACATTTTTTCCCGTCAAGGAATGCTAGGTCTTTAAAGGGATCTGTGCCTGACGGTTTTCCAAACACTTTAACCAAGATTCGAATGTTAGATTTGAAAAGTTCTCGCTCTGTCTTCTCTGTCAAATTAAGTGGCAAACTGAGAAAAGTTCTTCAGATTCCAGCGTGTTTAACCTGAAGGGTTTAAACGATAGCTGATGACTCTCACAGCTGTTGTTAGAAGWAAAATTACCACAAGGACCTCACTCAAAGCTTAAGCAGCAAGAGGAAACAAAGCAGTCTGGCAATTAAGGTCAATRAAGAAAAAAAATCTGTTTGGCTTTCTAAAAGCCTCATTTACCCGAGTACTTCGGCAGAGAGGATCCGAGACTTCTCTGCAGTTTGAGCAAAGAAACACACTGTGTAATTTCAATATGGCTCTGAATCATTTATGTGAGATGCTGAGCCACATGCAGGCCTGCTGAGTGCAAACACACACCAAAAAGCAGGGCAGAAATCAGCTTTCCTGAAATCTTTTGTTGGACCAGTTTGTTATGTTGAAAACACGTGAAACTGAGAAGAGAAGAGAAGAGAAGAGAAGAGAAGAGAAGAGAAGAGAAGAGAAGAGAAGAGAAGAGAAGAGAAGAGAAGAGGCTGTGTTAACACATCTTTTCTCTCCTCTCTGATAGCGCCTCACACTGTAGAGAAAAGTGTTTGTTTCAGCTGCTCCCTTCTTCAGGRGTCACCATGGTGAGCAAAGTTGARGAAGAAAAATTGGACGGATCCYCTTCCTACAATCTACGCCTCAGGATTACGAGATCACAGCACTGACCACCGAGCYACCACAGCCCGCATACTGTWGAAAAGTGCAGCGTCACTGAACACCTTTCACAGAGTTCACATTCTGTATTTCACACATCAGTTTCTGCATGACAGGAGGGAAATCACAACAATTTCAACACATTTAAAGTCTCAGGTGGTGCCACCTAGTTTATCTAAATCCATGTTGACGTTGATGCTGAATGAGATCTTTAGAATTTCCTCATTCAGCAACTAAATGACTTCAGAGCAAAGATACAGTATTTTTGCATCAACATCTACTGTACACACTTGTTGTTTGAATGGGTTTTTGTTACACACTACCTTTAYAAAAGCAGAAATTATACAACAAGAGGCTTGTACCTATTTGCTTAGTTAAATCCAGGTGGCAACTTTTTGGTTTTTATTTTTTGGCCAGTAAGTGTATTTTGTGAACAGACAAATTAGGTTGACCTAATGGGTAATGCAAAAGTATTTTGAAGTTTCTCCTGTGTGATAAGTAGTGATTAAAGTTTGTGCTCTGAAAGACAGCAGGTGTGGATAAGACAAAACTGGTAAAAAGTTACAGGGGTTGGACAATGAATCTGAAATACCTGTCATTTTAGTGTGGGAGGTTTTATGGCTAAACTGGACCAGCCTGGTGGCCAATCTTCATTAATTGCACATTGYACCAGTAAGAGCAGAGTGTGAAGGTTCAATTAGCAGGGTAAGAGCACAGTTTTGCTCAAAATATTGCAATGCACACAAAATTATGGGTGACGTACCAGAGGACAGATTGTTGGTGCACCAACAATTTGACCAAGACAGCAAGTCTTTGTGATGTATCAAGAGCCACAGTATCCAGGGTAATGTCTGCATACCACCAAGATAGACGAACCACATCCAGCAGGATTAACTGTGGACACAGAGGAAGCTGTCTGAAAGGGATGTCCGGGTGCTAACCCGGATTGTATCCAAAAAAAACATAAAACCATGGCTGCCCAAATCACGGCAGAATTAAATGTGCACCTCAACTCTCCTGTTTCCATCAGAACTGTCCATCGGGAGCTCCACAGGGTCACGGCCAGGCTACTATAACCAAATCTTTGGTCATTCGTGCCAGTGCTAAACCTCGGTTTCAATGGTGCAAGGAGCGTAAATCTTGGGCTGTGGACAATGTGAARCATGTATTGTTCTCTGATGAGTCCATCTTTACTGTTTTCCCCACATCTGGGAGAGTTACAGTGTAGAGAAGCCCCAAAGAACCACCCAGACTGTTGCATGCCCATAGTGAAGCATGGGGATGGATCAGTGATGGCTTGGGCTGCCATATCATGGCATTCCATTGGCCCAATACTGCCAAGGCCTACTGATCCATTCTGGAGGACCATGTACATCCAATGGTTCAAACGTTATATCCTGAAGGCGGTGCCATGTATCAAGATGACAATGCACCAGCACACACAGCAAGACTGGTGAAAGATTGGTTTGATGAACAAGAAAGTGAAGCTGAACATCTCCCATGGCCTGCACAGTCACCAGATCTAAATATTATTGAGCCACTTTGGGGTGTTTTGGAGGAGCGAGTCAGGAAACGTTTTCTACCACCAGCATCACATGCATTCACCTGGCCACTATCCTGTAAGAAGAATGGCTCTGACCACTGCGCAGGACGTGTTTATGTCATTCCCAAGATGAATTGACGCTGTATTGGCCGCAAAAGGAGGCCCTACACCATACTAATAAATTATTGTGGTCTAAAACCAGGTGTTTCAGTTTCATTGTCCAACCCCTGTATTCTGCAGCTTTGTTATTATAAAATGTGAATTCAGATGATAAAGTTTGTGTTCATGTCTGTGTGTCTGTTACCAAAACAATGTGGTGTGGCCGTAACGGACAGTAGTTACGATCACACCAAACTTTTGCACAGTATCTGTAAACTTGACAGAAGTAAAGTAATTTTAATGTTTTCTAAGGTCAGTTTGTGGTAAAGGTCATCTTGAATTGGGTTGRCTCTAAAAGGTAATCAACTAAATATACATGTATTGATTTATTGAAAATTTTAACAAGATTTGTTTAACAGTTCAAGAGATATTTTGCTAACAGACAGGCAGAGGTGGCTGTAAGTGGTAATGGCAACTTTTTAAACATATATCTTTGCACAATATTTAGAGCTCAGSATATGTGTTGGCAATAAATCTGAGCTACTACCACACTAATTGTTGGGTAAATATCTGTAAAACCGGCTGAGTTACAGACATTCTTGTATTTTTTAAGGTCAGTTCCTCTTGGTGGACATCCTGAATTGTGTTGAGTCTATAGCTGTAGTTGTATTTCCAATGATTACTTTCTGAAAGTTTAATTAAAATCTATCCAATGGTTCAGCAGGTGTTTTTGGTAACAGACACAGAGAGACAAACTTTATCATCTGAATTCACATTTTATATTTAAAAAGCTGCAGAATAACTTTTGAACAGTTTTGTTTTATCCACACCTGCTGTCTGGTTTCAGACAGCACTCAGTTAGTGCTGAACAAATTTACTCTTCAAACAGGCTCACAACAGCCCTCCAGCAGCTCGCCGTGTCCTCTTCACTGCATTGCCTGCATTTTAGTAGCTGTCTTTACAAACTCATACAGTAAAACAACCTCTTAAACAACTTCAAGACAAGTGGGGCGAACAAGCATACTAAAGAGAAGCGTTTCATTTCAGAACCATGCTGATGCCTGAAAGCAAATTTGTCAGACGTCAGAGAAGATTTTATTAAACAACGGCTGATTTTAAATTTTTATTACCTACTGCCAAAAGGMAGAGTGTATTGGTTTTGTCCGTGACTGTGTGTGACCTGAACTGACTTTAAAAACACAAAAAACAAGCTGCAACTCTGCCAGTTTTACAGATATTGAGCTAAAGATTGGTGTGGTAGTGGYCGAGAGTGATCAACAACACGATATGAAGGGTCGACCAAAACAACTATATTTCTATCATTCTCCGACATGACATGATATGATGAGTTTACAACACTGGCATGTAAGGGGGTGGACAATTTGCATATTATTTAAATATTCAACAATAAAAGTGCACCTTCTCYGYCTTTTCCTCCATGTTCAGTCAGACATATGGCCATCTTTCCATGGCTGTCTGCTCTGAACTCTTTGACTGACCTCCCGTGTCTGTGTGTGTTTATATTAGAAGTGGTAACACTGCAGTGCGGGGTGTGTGGAAGTGTCTGGGATGGGGATTGGGGGGTGGGTGGGGGACATTTGAGGACACTGTTTCCTTCAGCTGTGGAATGTTTTCATGCATGTTCCTGTTTGGAGAGGCAGCTCACGGCTCCCAGAAGCTGGCAGGAAACCACATGGTCCTTACAGTGGAGCTGATAAGGAGAGGAGGGCTGAAGAGGAGGAGAAGAAGYGGGGTTGGGATGGGAGGGGGGCTTTAGCAAACCTTCAGACTGCTAGATTATCCCACGAAATGCCTGCAGAGCTTCGGCCTTTATGTGTGTGTGTGTGCTGAGGAGAGAATGAGAGTGCGTATATGTGAGTGTGTGTTTGTGTGTGTGTGTGTGTGTGTGTGTGTGTGAAAAGGCAGCTCCTTCAGCTCACTCAGCACTGGGGGAGTTTCAATGAATTCGGGGCAGGCTCCACAAAGGGCTCCAGAACAAAAGGCCTGCAAGCTGAGAATGTGCAGCGTACAGGCACGGCCCAATCTCACGCTTTGTTAACTCTCGAACATAACTCCGTATAAAGACCAAGACAGTCACGCCTCGCTTGTCAATTACCTGCCTGTTGATTAAAAATCGGACAGCTCGACGCCTCAGTCTGGAGGGTTTGCACATGAGCACTGTTGCAGCCCGACGACAGAGCATGCCATTGCATCTGCTTCGTGCTGAACATTACAGTGGTGCAATCTAAAATACATCGTGTAGAAACAGAAATATTTTTTAAATCTGTAGAAAACACGACCAGCAATAATCGGCTGAAGCCCATTGGTGAGGCTGAGCTCCACACACAGCTTGGGGTCTGGAGAGGGTCTGGGCTCAAACTCTGGTATTGCCCAGGGAAAGAGGTATCAAACAGGTTAAAAGATRTTGCCTCCATTTAAGTGCCTTGTTGGATTTCTTCCAGGTGAACGAAGGTKGCTTCTTTGTAGCTTCAACTACAAGAGGAAAGGTTCTGTCTGTTTATGTTGGATCTAATGGCAGGGAAGGTCGCCGGACAGATGTGGTAAACCCAAATGAACAGTGAAGGTGAGCTAGGAAAGTCTAGAGGACCCTGTCTGTAAGATCTTCAGCTCATATCTCTGGCAGAGTTTTTCCACAAGTCCCAAGAGAGATCAGGGATGTGAAATGATTACACCGTGTTTAGCTCTTTATTGCAGTACAACTTTCAAGAGCTGTAGCCAGAAGCTATTTGGTGTTTGTTGTGGCAGGACACTGCCGGACACCAGCAGCGACAGAGATCATCAAGCTGAACAATAAGGCCTCTTGAGTTTGGTCATCACTGAAGATTCAGAGGGACTGCATCTGCTGTGGTTGTAGAAACAAAAACTTGGGCATAGGCTGAGATTGGAGCAGTCGTGGAGATGGACTTTTGTTTTGCTCCAAGGTTTTAATGACGAACCATTGGGTGATTCAAAAATGGAACGTGAGCCCTGTCTCACATTGTGCCTTGGTTGGGGAAATGCTGACCCAGACTGAGAACATTGGGCCTCATGCAAAAACATGTTCGTATTCTTATCCTAAACTTCTCTTACTTTTGTTCGTACAAAGGRTTCGTACGAACATGTCACGTCAGATTCAACAAACTCTTCTATCTTCAGGAAAAGTGCATAAATGAGCTGCGTAAATTTCACCTGTTCTATCCAGCTGCTCGTGCACGCGAGAGGAGATAAGCATAATTACCACCCCAAAAACACCATATAAGGCTATGTTTCCTGTCTCAGATACAAGGAAGTGTTCATTCATGAAAATGACAGTGAAAACTAAAAAGGAAAACTTTACGAGTTCAGATTTGAAGTYCGTCTGTCAGAGATCCAGAAAAGAAAATCTGTCATTTTTAGCAGSTCAGCTGTGGRATAAAAARAGCTGCTAAATGTATAAACAACTGTGTTAAATCATTTTCATTTATTCAGAAGACACAGCGCTCATGCAAGAACGAACGGTTCTTGCATGAGGCCCATTGTTGAGCTGTGGAAAGAGCACAAATTAGTGTTAAGAATCTTCTTAATCCGGTCACCATGTCCATTTTTGAGGAGGCAAGGATTGAAGATTCTTGAGAAGGTAAGTCAAATTGTAAGTAAGTAAGTAAAAGTTTATTTWTATAGCATCTTTCACAGACATTGAGGATCACAAAGTGCTTTACAAAGGTGCAAAAATTATACAGAAAAATAAGACAATAAAAACATCAACAACTTCATAAAACAACAACTAAGAAACAGACAACACACTGAAGTTGTTAAAAAGCTTTATAAAAAAGGAAAGTTTTAAGTTTGACCGTAAAGGCAACTACCGAATCAAGTGCATGTATTGAGAGCGGAAGATCATTCCAGAGCTTTGGCGCAATGGCCTGGATGGAGCAATCACCTCTAGACTTAAARTGAGTSAAGGGAACCATTAAAAGATTCTGATCTGATGACCTCAGCCCTCGAGAGGATAAATACGGACACAAATGAAGGTAAGATATTAACTTAGGTTCGGGAGCAGGACCACTCCTCTCACCTACAGTAATCAGTCAGCGTCTATTTAAACTCACCTCACCTGGCGTCTGCCCTTAGCTCACTGTCTTGATACCCACCCTCCCCTATTACCCCACTTAGGCCCCTCTGTAAGGCCTCATCGYGTCACCTTCCTCGCTCCTTCATCCCTTCCTCATTCTGCATCCCATCATCCCT
>NW_013952460.1:1437936-1444717 GCF_001266775.1 Austrofundulus limnaeus
CATGCCCCACTCTTAGTCTTCTCCTCAAGCCTCCTTCGACGTACCTCCCCAGACGCCTCATCATTCATCCCACTACCCTTCGACCCCTTTCCTTCAATAAAATATTTCAACTCTTACCATGGTGTGGTCCTTGCTAGTGAACAGGGCTTTAAYATATAAGGGAGCCTGACCATGGAGAGCTTTAAACGTAAGTAYCAGGATTTTAAACATAAAACGAAAAGGAGGAAACTCATTTCGGTGGCTTGTATCCACGATCTTGTTCTTTCCGCCTTGTATCCGCCTATTGATCTCCCGCTCCATTCTTCCCTCATTTGTGAACAAGACCCCGAGATACTTCAAACTCCTCCAYTTGAGGCAGAACCTGACCCAGAGAAGGCACCCTACCCTTTTCCAGCATCACAATCTTTAAGGCCCTGTCACACTAGACAACTTATGCCAAATTATGAGCATTTTAAAGATGTCTACATTGAGGATGGAATTGCAAAATTCAACAGGAAGCTTCTTTTTGACATGTACATAATGTAATTCTAACAAATTGATCAAATATATAACTTTCATTAGCAATTTAAACATAAAAATGTTTCATAGATAGGCATAATTTGTCTAGTGTGACAGGGTCTTTAAAACTGATTGAGTTACAGAAWTTTTTTTGCATTTGCTAAGATAATTAGCTGTGACATCTTCCACTTGTTCTGAAGTCGAGTCGCAGCAGCTCGCACCACCTCTTCCAGATCTTCTGGGAGGATTCCAAGACGTTCCCAGACCAGCAGRTCCTGGGTCTTCCCCGGGTTTTCCTCACAGTCAGATATGCCCAGAACACATCCTTACCAGATCAATTAGTGGTTTTTAGATATTTAGCTAACAGACAGAGACAAACAAATAACCTAATGTCTACAGAGTGATATCATGCTGGTCTATTTAAAAATTAATGCACAATAGATGCTGTACAGAAACTGATGGATGATTCTGAAATATTTATTCAAAATGAATAAATAAAACGTTATAATTGTTCTTAAGCAAATTATAATGTTCCAATAAAAATACTGGCAGACATTTTTTTGTGTTAACAAAAGGTTAGATGAAGAACAAATTATCATTTAAAAAATTATTATCTAATATGTTTTCTGAGGGTATTAAACTGCCAAAACTGGTTTATTTGTATTTAAAAAAAAAAGGAATACTCAAATAAAACTCAAAAATTTAGAAAGTTGTTTTTTTACTACAGCATCTGATTGAGAAATGGTTCTTCTTTTAATTRCCTGCTTATTTTATCAGGTTTTTAATTGTGTTTTAAAGAAAATGACTTTACAGCTAAAATGTTCTATGAGGTCATGAGAATTGTGACACAAATGTGACATAATCTTTGGACCTTTTAGGATTATCACAAAGTTTAAGAAAGCAAGTGAAGTGACAAAATAAATCTAATTTTCAGGGATAAAAATGTGCCTAATGAGATTAAATTAAAAGATCATTGTGGGTCACCAGTTCTCACTTTCCAGTGTTGCTTTTTTAATAAATTGAATGGATTGAGAAAAAAGGCAAAGACACACATTTCAGTCGACTTTTGAATCGTGCTTATCGGAGTACACGGGTCTTTGCAGAGCAGCTGCGTGGGCTGAGCCCTACATGTCCAACCCCAACCTGTGGTAATTCCCACATGTAGGCACACACACCAGATCCGGGGGATTATAAATCACAGGCACTTGGAAAAGCTTTTAGCCTGACTATAGCTGGTGTTTATGGATTTCTATGACTGAATCCAGCTGTTTGAAGCCACACAATGCTCCGGGAGGAGCAGTCAATTTGGCAGATTAGTGTATTGACAGATGGCAAACCATCCATCCTGCAATCAATATGTTTTATTTCAATCCTCACAAATGTTTTCTGTCAAACCTGAATGCAGGATGCCTCTCTCTTCAGGCTGTAGAGGCTGTAGTAAAGTATTTATACCAGAGATTCTCAAAGTCTTGATTCTGATCAGGATCTGGACCGAACGACAAGTCAGTCCAATCCTTCAATGAAGAATGGTCTGGTTCCTTTAGGAACTCTCACAGAGAGAGAGGGTGCAAGGGGTGAGTGAGGGAGGGTGTGATTCTGTATCCAAACAAGTAYTTCACTGAGCTGTGACTGTTGGTGATTCAAAATTGTGAGAAAGTAAAACAATTTTCCAATTCAGGATCCGTRAATTTTGAACGTTTGGGACCAAGCAACTGGTGAGCCATGTGACTGTTTTGTGCAGCCACTTATCAAAAATTACAGCCAGATCAGCCTTTTTAGTTCAGCTAAATCGTGCACATGATTTTGTTACCCATGCATGCACATCATACCTGCTTCAGCTTGCTTCATACTCACCATGGCAGCCAAAGCAAATCGCCTCCATTGGTCTTTATCAAAAACTAGGGCTCCATCCACATGGGAACACTTTTAGTGCATACAWAATTATTTCTTTTTATTGTCTCAGTCATGCGTTCACATGTAAAATGGCATCTTAGGAGCCCTAAATATTATTCATTAAAAATGTGTTCACACAACAGAGTTGAATATAATGCTACATTTACACCAAACATGTTTTGAGCATCAGGAGCATCTGGTTTACATGCAAAGACAATGGTGGACGCGCATCTATGGGCGTCTAGAAACCGAGCAGCACGTCTGGTGCATTTCGAGCAGCGCAGTTCGAAGCAGTGCACTCGTCATGAGCGTTTTGCGTGGGTATGGCACGTCCCAAGCGTCCACTGCTCGAGATGGAAAATCTGAACTTTTGCTGCTCGATGTGTCGCATCAACCAATCAGAGAGACTCTGCTCAGTGACGTACTGGTGACGAGCCGGAAATACCGGAAGCCTTGGAAATCGGATCACACAAACAATGGAGGAAAAACTGATAGTCCAATCATTTATGATCATTCCAGCGTCCATTATCGTGATAGAAATATAAAGGACTTTGCCTGGAGGGCGATTAGTGAAGAGGTCGGCATGTTTGGTAAGTTATTGAAACTACGGTTAAAAAGGCTCCTCCTCGATAGTCTAGTCTGGTAGATTCAGTTTGAATGTGGAACAAAATTACTACATTGTTTACACTTTGAGCTGGTGCAGTTCACAGTCACACTGCACTGTGCCAAACGAACCAAAACCTTTGAACAACTTGTTCACCTCCTCGCCTGTGGTGGTGCTGCACCACGAGCCTCTGAAGAAGACACTGAGTGCAACTTCCTTCTTTATGAAATGTAAACAAACATGGAGTGACGTCAGATTTTAGCTGTTGTAGGATTTCTTTTCTGTTTTTGGCAAATGTGCCAAACAAATACTCTTGAGGCCGCATGCATTGAGTTAGCCTGGTAAAAACCAGCCCTTTGCTTCGTACAGAGGGTCTGGACTCTTGGCTAATAAGAAGTGATTTCTTGCTGGAGGCGTGGCCTCTGTTGAAGTTTAAAATGACTGGATCTGATTCACCCAATCGCTAACAATTGACTGTGACGTATGTAGTGCACCAGCTCAACCGTGAAGGAAGCTAAGCTAAGAAGCTAACCAGAAATTGCCTGTGCTGTAAACAACCATCCCCTACTGGGAAGAGAGAAGTATCGAGCTGAATGAGATGACAGTGAGAGCTGCAGGATTTGTGAGACAAATTTAATTTAATTTGGAAGCYTTTTCAACATGGACTGGCTTCATTTACTTCGTCCTCTGCCATTGATAAACTACAGGCAGACTAAAACAGCGCAGAAAAAAAATGTTCAAAACTCCTTCTGTTCACTGATTGGCTTAGTCGAAGTCTTACCAGAGAAAACCAAGTTTGTGGGAGAAAGCCCAGACAGAGCAGAGAAGGGAGATTAGAATCAAGCAGAACTGTGTAGGAAGGCAAGGGCCAGGCTATCATTGATTAGGAGCGCATCCAACTTCATACCAGGGATGTGCACTTTAGATGTCAAGCAAGGTAACTTTATTACTATTATTACTCAGAATTCCCTGCGTTATAGCCCACTTCTAGCCTGGCCCTTGCCTTCCTACGCAGTTCCGCTCAGTTCTAGTTTCCTTTCACTGCTCCGTCTGGGACTTCTCCCATAGACAAGGATTTCTTCAGGAGAATTTTGTTCGGGCCAATCAGAGAACAGAAGGCGGAGTTTTGAACAACAATGTCGATTTTCTGCGCAGTGTCTTCTAGTTTAGCAATGGAAGTGAACGAAGCTAGTCTGTGTTGATAAGGCTTCCAAATTAAATTAAAGTTGTCAGACAAAGCAGAAGCTCTCATTTACAGTCGTCTCGTTCGGCTCGGTACTTCTCTCCTCTCAGTAGGGTTGTTTACAGCACGCGATTTCCGGTTAGCTTCTTAGCTTAGTCTCCTTCACAGTGGAGCTGGCTTACACATCACATACAACAGATCCAACCGTTTTAAACTTCAACAGTGGCCACGCCTCCAGCAAGAGTCACTTCTCTATAGCCGAGAGTCCAGACCCTCGTACGAAGCAAGCGAAGGACAAGGGTCTGGTTTTTACCAGGCTAGTCCGCTTCCTGATTTTCACCTTTCCGTTCTTCTTCCATCTCATCTCTCATGCTATGAGTGATTTTCTGGCCACTCACTTTGAAGCAACACTCCCTCYAAAGGTGCAACGGGATGCGCTCCGCTCCCTCCCCAAATACCAAATCAAGCAATCAGACAAGGCATCCATCATTATCCAATAGGGTGGAGTGACTGACCTTGATGCAGTCTTCACACTCAATTTCAGACACCCTTCAGCTCCATTATGAGGAGATTTAAGCAGTGAGAACGTAGTCGGCCTTCACATTTGATTCTTATGCTGCTGGATGTGATAAGTGTGTGATGTAGCTCAAGAGAAAGAGTAATAAAGAAGGGGCAGGATGTGGGGGTATGAGGTGATGAAAGCTGGAGAAAATTAAGATAGAGTAACGGGGCTCTGGGAGATGAGAGGAGGAGATGGTTGAAAATAGCTGTAAGAGTGAGCAGGCAGGAGGTGTCTGTGGATGGGAAAGGATAAATAGCTTTTCAAGGACTTTCTAATCCGCCGCCACCACCCTCCTTCTCCACCCCACCCTGAAAGAGCGCTCTACCCTCAAAAACCAACAGTACTCCAGGAAGAGTAGACACAATATAAGGGTAATTTTCAAAGAGGGAGGAAAAAAAATCTCAAGAGTGATCCATCACAGCGGAAGCTCAAGAACAAATTTAAGCAAGTGTGAATGTAAGAGCCGGGCACTTTCTTTCTCTCCCCCACTGGAGCAGAGAGCCAGCCTGTGAATGGCCAAGCACTTCCACCCCTCCCCCTCCGTCTACAGCTCTCTCTCTCTCTTCTCTGGCTTCTGGGAGGAGGAAGAAGGAGAAAAAAAACATGCACGCACATATGAGCACTCTCAAATGAAAACATGCCTTCAAACCAYGCAGGAATTCGCTGCCACTCTTTATCCAGTTTTATGCAGCGTAAAGAAAAAAACAAAGTGGTGAGAAACCAAAGCAAAGCAAACACCTGCTGAGTTTTGATGGGGAGCGACTTGGACAGTGTTTTCCTTTTATTCCCTCCCTTTGATGGAGTGATCGCTCCTGCTTGCTTTCCCGCCCGTCAGGWGGAGTGAGCAGCCTCAGCGCGCCGCTCCCCCGGGAGTTCGTTTGAGAAACACCACCTGCAGCTTTGAGTGGCATCATTAACAAAGGTCAGGTGTGCTCACTGTGAAATTATACACACATGAATTTCTCATTGACTTGTTAATGCACCTGATTTCCTTGCTCAGGGTGACAGCTTGCCCTTTGCTGTCTGCTGGGGGATATTTAGACAAGAGCGCACCAGTGCGTTTGATTTAATTAGGAGGCTGCTGATAACAATTTACACTTGAGTTAAGCAAGCATGTAAATACAACTAACATCATTAATGAGCCAAGCAGCGAGACAAATCAATGTGGGATCTGTGTGAGTGTACGCTGGATTGTTCTACCTCAATTCCCATCAGAGAACGCATGTTTCTTTCCTGGCCTAAGGAATCCAGTCATTTAGGAGCCTTTTACTTCGTTTTGTCAGTTTATTAGATAATAAACGCTAATATTATGCTCAGCTGTATACTCCCTAAAGACATGGACACTCCCTAAAGTGTCCATGTTTCTTAATTTTGTTTTTAAATCCTTGCAGATCTTGAATATTGTAAACATTGTTTTATGTTCTCAGTTTAAACTGGCCAGCAGGATGTTATTAGTGAAAAGGGGACGTGTGCCCAAAATTACAGCTGTAAACTTAATCAGATCACTAAATTAATCTCTAAACACAAAACAAGATGTCTTCCCATTCTTAGAACAGTAACAGTAATCCCAACAGGACCATTTTCTCCTCTATGGATTGTTCCACATCATTTGTCTCTCATCGTTTGATTCTGTGTTGTCTTCAACTTCTGATTCTGATATTTCCTTGAAAGCAGTTTTCATATCAGGTTTTTGTTATGGAAAATAAGTACTGATAATGCTTTCTTTGTAGTAACCCCTGAATAGGTTGTGTCTTTTAAAGGGATCCACGATAAGTTATAATATTAGACTTCATTTAATAAACATAAATTTTAACTGTCAAATAAAGAGTGTAAAATACTGTAGGATGTTTAGTTTTTGTAATTTTTAAACTAAAAGTTTAAAAATATAGTACACGGACGGGGCCGTTTTATTTACATGCAAAGAATTCTGGGTAAATGATGATGTGAGGTCATCGGTGAGAGGCTGCAAGCGAGCTATATCCACCCTGAAGGTTAATCTTGGACAATATCTGATGATTGGCTCTTTTAAATGAAACCAGAG
>NW_013952460.1:1445503-1447851 GCF_001266775.1 Austrofundulus limnaeus
GGATCCCTTTAAAATAACAGGTAGGTATTTGATCTCAGACAGTTTTTGTGTTCTATAAAATTTACCTGGCTACATCCAGACAAATACAAACCAATCCAATCCACCACCTCCCACGTGACTCATATTAGGATTTTTTTTTATGAAAGTCTGAAGGTGACAAATCAGATTTTTTTCTAATCCAATGCAGGTTTTTTTTAATATGTGATTCAATTGAAGCTGACGTCTTGAACGGTCATATCATCTGACTTTTACATGACTGAGGTGGAGGTGAGCAGATCGATCCARTCCAAGTAACAATAAAACCAACCTGGTGCAGGTTAAATCCTGGAACTCCGCATGTCTTCAGCAACAGAACAGAAGTCCAGTTGCTTTGTCTTGACTCTTTTAATTYGTCATGTCCTGTATGACTGAGAATCCAAAGCAACGTGTGACCCTAACTTTAGAGTTGGACATTGATACTAACATGATGGGATCAATGCTTCAGGTTGTTTCTGCTTGCAGTTCATCATTTCACATCCCAAAAATAGAATACAGCACCGGAGGAACCGTTAGATTAAATATGACCACTAGATCAAACAAGCATGTCAAATAATTATTCAATCAGTTCTGATTGCACAACTTTAGGATCGATACACACATTGGTAACATTGGCTTTCCTGCTATCGGTTTTTGATCAAAAGAAAGTTTTTCTTTTTAAAAAGACAAAACACGCCAGGTATTCTGGTCTCACTTTATTTCTTTCCCTAGAAAAGTTCATGGCTTCTTTTCTCATCTTCAGTGTCATGATACAAGATCTGATTGAGAGCCTCAATGACAGTAAACCGTTGGTTGTTGTGCTGCCACCGAATGAAATGTGAACTATGCCTCAAAAATACCTCAAAGTACCAGAGTTGCCAGAAAACTTCAGCATATGATTGAAACATTGTGATTGCATATGTGAATGTCAACAGAAGTGGTTCACAAGGGGGAAGATTCTGTTAGGAAAATGATCCCATGGGTGTTGGTTGAACTAAAAGAGAAAGTTAGATGTGTGTCCTCGTACATGTCTTTGTATTGTACTATTGCACTTGTATTGCCTATTGTACTATTCTTATTAGGACATTTTGTCTTTGTGTGGATATTTGCCTGGTCTACTCAATGGAAACACCTCATTTGTGGGTCATTGGTTAGGGCTAAGGCATGAATTAAGTTTAAAATAGGGTTAGGTATGTACTTGTGAGGTTAGGTTGAGGGTAAGGAGTCAGAGTTAGGCTGTAGAATTTAATGCAAGTCAATGCAAAATCCTCACAATTATGGAGAATGTGTCGTGTGTGTGTGTGTGTGTGTGTGTTTATTTACTCAGCAGCAAATGCACCTAACAGTCTATCCTAAGAAATAATTTTTAAAGGTCGAATAATTATCTGGGAAGGTCGAATAAAAGATACAAAGTTGGAAAAAAACTATCAAAACGTATTTGGTCTGTTCAGATAACTTTAATGAACAACATCACAAAATCTCACGTAAATCAGATCAAAATAAACCATTCTTTAGAGCCAAAACCWCTAAAACAGCAACATTATGACCAGAACACTAGGGGGTTTAAAAACTGGGTACATCCCAAGTCTACAAATCAGGACGTAATTACATAAAAACAGCTGCTTGGACAAAAATAATTTTAAAAAATCAGATGAACAGCAACACATTATCTGTTTATGTTGCRTYAAAAGATGATTTCCACAAAAATAAAATGCATCCGCAGCATGTGGAAAGTCAATACCCCACATGCAAAAAACAGGAACTACAAAGAAAATCCATTTAAACTAACAATCTGCAAGTATAAGTACTTTGAGAAAAGTAGACATTTTAAGAGTTTATTGGTTTTGTGACTTTGACTTTGATATGCAGTAATAAGCCTTCATTAGTACCATTAGTAGTAGTTCAAGGCAGGATAACCAGAAAAAGCTGTTTCCTTCAGGTACGTTCCTGACTCAAGAAAAGGAGTTCAAGAACCTGGGAGTGATGAGTGATGGCAGGATGGAGCTGTTGGACCAACAGGCTGAGACCTCACCTGTAATAATGACGGCTTTGCTCCAATCAGTTATGACGAAGSAGCCAAAAGGCAGATATCTCATTTTACTGTCTATATTCCAATCCTCACTTATAATCATGAGGCACAGATCCTAGATAAAAACAGCCAAAATGAGCTTCCAGTTTAGTGAGTCCAGGCTCAGGCTCAGAGATGAGGAGCTTCATCATCTGAGGGGAGCTCAGAGTAGAGCCATTGGGCCTCATGCAAGAACATGTTCGTATTTTTATCCTAAATTTCTCCTACTTTTGTTCGTACAAAGGGTTCGTACGAACATGTCACG
>NW_013952460.1:1456795-1465002 GCF_001266775.1 Austrofundulus limnaeus
ACATTGGTGAATGCCACAAATTCTCCTAAATCACTCGTACGCACAACTTAAGAACAAATCTGTGCGTACGAACGGTTCTTGCATGAGGCCCATTGCTCGTCCACGTTGACCACATTGAAAGGAGTCAGTATCTTTGAGCTTCTCATTAGAATGCCTCCTTGGTGCTCTCTTCTGGAGGTTTTCTAAGCACATCTCACTGGAGAGAGACCCAGGGGAAACCCAGAACCTGCTGGGGGGATTATATGACCACTCTGGTGTCCACTCAAGTGTGCCGTGTTGGAACTTAGCTGATTAAAATAAAGTGCTTTGGACTGCAGGTGACTACTTCACACTGCCTTAAGGTTGTTTTTGTTTTCCCACTGCTGGCACCGTGACCATTTGCAGTGCTTATACCTACATTTACCAGGTCTCTTTAGCTCCTGCTCAATATGTAATTGCCAGAGGCGTAAGAGGGTTTGATCCACGCATAAACGCAGATCATTTGGCTGAGCAAGTTGAATACACTAAAACTGAGTTCACACTACATTTCACTACTGTCTGCTGTGATGTGTTTTTTTTAACATGCATCACAAGTAACCTGAAGTAGCATGAGTTTTTTCCTAATATCTGGTCATTTTATAATTTCCACCCTGTGGTCACCTTCCCAGTTGAAGTTTCTCCTCATGCATCAAAGTGTCCGTGAGCATTTAAAAAAGACACACTCAGTGCATTTATAGATTAAACAGCATTATATGAATGTCTGAAGAAGAAAGTGTATGTGGTTCCAGGCCTCCCTGGACTTTACTGAGTTCATTTAGACATTTTTCTTTGGGGGTGAGAGGAAGTTCTGCCTTGGTTTTTAGGGTTATGTTGTATCTTTTGGTTTTTAGTTCTGCTTTATGTTGTCACCTTAACTTCCTGTTTTACTTTAGAGTGTCTGTTCTAAATTAGTTCTGCTTTTTTTGCACCATTGTCATACCTGGTTAAGGTTTGTAATCATCCCACCAGCTCCTGTCAGTGTCTCCCTCTGTATGGAAAGTTCAGAGCTGCATTGTAAGAACTGTGATCTTGGTATCTCATCACGTTCACATTTCAGGTCTATTTTTTTTTTTCACTTGTTGATTTTTTCAGTTTCAGGTTTTCTGCTTTTGTGTCTGTATTTGAATCCTCATTTCTTAAATGTGACCATCAGACATCCAGTTTTCATAAAGAGAATCTATCAAGTTTACTAATGAGTCAAACAAGAGAGAGTTCACACAGGACTATAGGTAAAAGTGATTTTAATCATAGTGTTGTTTGGGCTCGGGTGGGATCTATAGGGAGATTAAGAGTCAGTCAATGAGGATTTAGATAGCAGAAATTACTTTTAGAATAACAGTGTCTTTGTGTCTTACAGTCATTGCAGGAGAGGCTGGCTTGTAAAGGAAGGTAAGTAATTCCAGGAGGTAAGCTGAGTTGAGGTATATTATTGTTGATGAGGTGTARGAGAGTGGCAGGATAGAGGCTAGATCCTATGGCGTGGTACGAGGGCCAAATTTAAGACTAATACTAAACCAGCAGTTGCTACATCTTTGTAGCAGAAGGCTACATCTATTCCTAAGCCTTTTGCTTAGCTATTGATCTGATTAATGATAGGCCAGCAGCTGGCACTGGTAACATAGATGCCCCTGGAAAATGAGGAGACTATTCATTTGCGTTAGCTTCGGTGAGGCTAGTGACTAGCATGGTTAAGCTGGCATTAGCATTGGAAAGGCTAGCGACTAGCATGGATAAGCTGGCATTAGTACTGGAGAGGCTAGGGACTAACATGGATAAACTAGCATTAGCATTGGAGAGGCAGATGGCCGCTTGTCCTGAGCCTGGTTCTGCTGGAGTTTTCTTCCTGMTTAGCAGGGAGTTTTTCCTCTGCACAGTTCGCTCAGGATGGGAGACTGTGATGAAGTGATTCAAGCAGCCTGCTGGTTTCTTCTTTAGATTGTTCTTCGTTCATGTACAGTGCCCTGAGACAACATTGTAACTTGGCGCTATATAAATAAACTTGAACTTAAGAGGCTAGGGACTAGCATGTTTAGGCGTCCTGGTGCGTCCTGGTGCGGCCCGGGCCGGGCCTTGGCTATCTGCTCCTCTCCACCTCAGAATGATTGGGTCTACCTCCTGGGTTCAGGTGTGTGCGGCCTCCATTAGGGGGTGGGTACGTGTCCTGGACCTGGGGGGTATAGAGTGTGTATCGGGGGTATGAGTGGAATGTGGCGTCCTTGTATGTCTTTGACTGAGTGGGGGTGAGGATGAGGGTGGGATGGTGCGATTGTGTATGTTTGGGTATTTGTCAGGCTGCGGTCTGGGCTGCCCCTACTGCTTGTTTATCTGGGGGCCCGCTGCTACTCGGCCCCCGGTGGGGTGTGCGGCTGGCCGCCGACGTGCTGGGGGTTCCCAGGGTCTGGGGATGGGCGCTGGGGTGTGTGCCGGCCTGGCCTGGTGACTGCCTGTTGGGGCTCGGGCCCTCTGGGCCTGTCGGGCTTTGGCCTGGAGGGRGTGCGCCCTGGGGGCCCGGACCTCTGTTCCCTTTCCTGGATCTGCTTTGGTATGGCGGGTGCCGGTGGGGCCCAGGAGTTTGTCGCTGCTGGCCCCGGGGGCTGTGCGTGTGGTCACTGGGGGGACTCTCCCAGTTYTCCCCTATGGTCTGATCTGGGGGGTGGGTGGGCGGATCTTCCCGTGCGGGTGCCCCTTGGGGCTCTGCGCTCGGGATCCCTCTCGGGCCCTTGGGCTCTGGTCTTCCCTATGTCTGCCTCGTGTCTTGGGGGTTGGGTCTCGGTCCTCCACAGTCACTATTAAATATTCCATTGGAGAAATCTTGTATACACACGCATGTTCACAACCGCTCACAGACAGGTGTTCTGATCCGGGGGGTTCTGACTGGTCACTGAGTGTGTATATATGTCTATGTGTGTATATACKGACAATATTTATGAATGTAGGCATGTATGTTTGTATATCTTTATATATGTATGGGTATGTGTATATTTTTATATATGCCTTCTATGTATTTATCCATTTACTTTTCAGGTGAGTGGACATATGTTGGGTGTGTGGTCCTGTGTTTTGTTGGTGTATATTTAATATACTCCTAATCGCTATTTCAGTCTTTCTATCTTTCTAATTACTTCTCTCTCTGTTTTTCTCTCTCTCTATTTTCTCTTCACAAAAAAACATAATGGTGTGGAGAGGATGGCTATAAGGGGAGAAGGGAGGCCATCCCAAGAAAAAAAAAGTAAAAAAAAAAAAAAAAGCATGTTTAGGCTGGCATTAGCATTGGAGAGGCTAGCAACTAGCATAGATAAGCTGGCATTAGCACTGGAGTGGTTAGCGACTAGCATGCCTAGGCTGCTCACCTACTTTAATAGACACAAACATTTTTGAATTGGTTGCCTTAATTTTGGTCCTCATCTTGCACTATAAGATCCAACAAAGAGGCTCGAGCAGGCCGTAGAGGTGAGGGTTTCCAACAGKTAGGTATCTGGTAAATCCAAGACACAGGTAAAAGTGTTGAAAACACAAAGAAAGCACACGGCTACTTAAAGAGCTCAGAAGTTTAGAAAGGTGTCTGTTTACCAAAGTCAACAGAATGGCTGTCTCACAGGAGCCTCGTTACTGCTGGATCAAGAACAGGTGAGTAGAGATGGCTCCGCCCATGCCACTCAAAAAGCTGCAGAACGAACACAGTCCACACAACAAAAATCATCAAAAAGTAAACAAACAAAAAAATGACAAAATGAGTCTGAGACATGTTTGCATTTTTTACCATCAACGTGTGCAATGGATTACTTGAAGGATGTAAAATCTCTGATAAATGTACATGCTGACATTTTTTTCACATCAGATTTTCATGTTCAGTCAAAAAGAAACACAAAAGTTAGCTGAAGTCATCATAAATGCTGTTTTACTTTTTAATTTTACTTTCAGTAAGGAAACGTCTCCTTTGTGATATAAATATTGATTTATGTGTTTAACTACAACAATGTAATGATTATGAGAAAGACCTCTTCGAGCTGGCAGCTGAGGCACAGAAGAAATGGATGAGGGAAAGTTGAAGTCATCAGAAAACATCACATTCATGAAAGCGAGAGCTGTGTGGAAATACTCAGATTCTCAGAGAAAATAAAGCCCTGAAGGAGAAGCTGTCCATCAACCGGGCAGAAAACCTCCAAAAAGAAAAAAAGAGGGAAAGAAAGAACAGGCACGGAGAGGAGAAAAATGTAGGAACAAATGAAGAAAACAGAAGGAAAGTTGAAGTTATTGGCCAAAATTGGGGTCAGAAAAGAGAAAGCAGCTTGGAAAAATGATATGAATCTTGATGAGAAAGGCCTGGAGCAGAAGCTGTTCATCGCTAAATAAAGCTCCAATGGACGACCTCCACAGAGAAAACAAGGAGAGAGAGAGAGAGAGAGCACAAAAAGATGAGATGAAAAAAATCAAAGATCCCTCAGTTCTGTGTGCTCCTCAGATGAGAAGAAGGTGAAACAAGTCACTCTTCTTCAGCCAAGCCAGACTCCAGACTGAGAGGGTGGGACACGCTGCGTCAAATCAATAAAGTTATATGATGYAGAGGACAGGAGGCCAGAGAAAACTGATCAGCCAAACAGCTCCTCCAGCAAAAAGATCATGAGATGAGAAGCTCCACCTCAAGTTGAAGCTTTGGTCCACTTGAAAAAGGTGGAAGCAGAACTAGAAAAAATATATAAATAAATAAATAAATAGACTTGTAAAGTTCTTAAGAGAAATCTTTAATGGAACTTGTTTGAGAGGGAGGACTGCTATCAGAGAAAGCTTCAAAAACCAGACWGGAGCTTCCAGATCAAACTTTCTGAGGACGTTTGAGACACCGGCTGGGAGCTGGGAAATAAAAGTCCAGTTATGGATCAAAGAGTGCACAGCTTTCATCCTGAAAGTTGGTGTAGGGACTAAATGTGAAAACTGAGCAGACAGAATTATTCAGATTTATCAAACTGTGCATCAGCGTGTTTTTGTGCACTTTTTATTCATGCATCCCAAAGAACGTGAAACTGAGCGCACTTAAACTCCTCCTCTTAAATATGTGCAAATATGATTCTTCTCTCTGCACAATCCTAAATACAGGAAAATGATGAATGTCATGGAATGTGAGTCTGAGACGTTTATAACAAAGGTGGTGGGGTGTAAAAATGTATTTGGCACACTATAAAGTGTAGAATGACTGCTCACTGCCTCTTATCCAGTCATGTTAGGCACCACTTACTCATGAACTACATGAAGTATTACTGCTGATGAATGAAGTGAAGCAGGTGCACAGACCTTCTGGTGGTGTGGCATTTCTAACTTTACACATGTTCAATAAAATAACTAGAAGCACTCGGAGAGCGCAAACCTCCRCMAAGGCCGTATGTTCATTCTGTATGTAATTATGGAGATATAAATTTTATCATTTAGACCTCAAACATACGTAGATCAGCCAGATGATTACAATAATTCACTATGGTGTCTGTCCCCCACACCCCTGGTCAGAGGCAGCACAACATGAGGTGCTGCTATGTTTGGAACGCACTTGAATCCTCACCACAGTACTTKGTCACAGTGGAGATATATATGCAGCTCGTAGCCACAGTCCTAACCATCCCTGTGATTATATTATCAGCAGTAAATCCTCTGAGTGCTGATTGTGGTTCTTTGCTACCAGCTGAAAATCAAGTCATTTGAGGGAATTTTTCAGACCTTAAGTCAAATAAAATCATCAGCTTAGCTTTAATGCTAAACCACATGATCCTGGGTCCTGCTTAAGGAGTTGTATTCAGCAAATGTTTTTGGAGTACCTGTTGTTTACATTTAAAGTACAGATTTTAATAAAATTACCTTGTTCGCACAAAGTGTTTTGTAAATACAAACTCAAGTGAATAACAAGATATGGTGTACATTATACCACTGCTTTTTTACGTCTCAACCCAAAGTCCAAAATGTTGAGACGTTGCATGAATTATAAGGACGTTTCAATGATTTGCAGACCTTCTGAAAGACGCTAAAAGAAAGGTTGAATAAACAAACAGATGGAGAACCATTTTACAACTCATTAGGTTTGGCAACACCTCAGTAAGAGGAGTGAGTACAGAAAAAGCTCATCTTCTCTGGGGTCAATGCTTTATTTTTATTTTTAATGGACTGAAGCTAAGTGGAAAATTGTTGTGTGGTCAGATAAATTGAAATTCAAAATTCTATTTTAAAATCTGTGATGAACTTGTGATCTGTCCCTGTGATGGACCTGTCCAGGGTGTACCCCTCCCCTTGCAGTGTGACTGCTGGATTTGGGCACCAGTGACCCCYRTGAYGCTGGAAGGAAGAAACGGGTGTAGATAATGGATGGATCTTTTAAATCATGGACACAACCCTGCCCTATAGAGGAGAGGTTGGTGCCTTTGACATGGGCAGCTTACACACCTGGAAAAGTACCATTAATGCAGAAAAGTATATATGATTCATAACAACATACACTTCWATCCTTTTCAGGGAAGGTCTTGCACACATGTGAACTTGTATCGATTGTCCCAAAAGTCCACTTGTCCCRCAAATYCCTMCMACTAATTTTTGTGAAAATTACAGATTATTAAGGGTCAAGATGCAGGTAAATGTCCAATGGGKTTGAAATGTACGTCTTGCTTAATTCAGCAAAACAATGCTAAACCACATGTTGCATCCGTTACAACAGCATGCCTTCACTGTAGAAGAGTCAAAGTACTGAACAGGCCCAWCTGCAGTCCAGACCTCTTACCAACTGAAAACATTTGACGCACCATAAAACAAAAAATCCAGCAACAATAAGCYAGGAYTGTTGAACATCTAAAATCCTACATAAGACAAGAAAGSAACAACATCCAGTCATTATTTACCAGCTTCTTCAWGTCTGGGTCACTGGTGCCTATGTCCCGCAGTACACCCTGGACAGGTCACATAGAAACAAASGACCATTCATACTCTCAGTTACACCTAGGGACAATTAAGAGTTACCAGTTAGTCTAAAAGCTCTGTGGGAACTGGAGTACCCAGAAGAAACCCATGCATACAGAAAGAACGTACAAACTCTACCCAGAAAGATYCCCAGCYGGGATTTGATCCAGCAAACATTTTGCTGAGAGGTGCCAGCTCTACGAACTGCATCACTGTGCCGCCATTACTCCCCCCCAAACCCTCCATCAGCTGGTATTATGTTCCACTGTTGACAAAATAACGTTTGCAAATCATTACATTCTGTTTATATTTTTTGCAACGTCTCAACTTTTTTGGAACTGCGGTTAAAATTAAAGAGATTAAAACAGATAGAAAACAAAAGCAGTGTGTCAATCCACGCTTCAATAAAAAGTTTGTGGAAAYCTTGTGACAATAAACTGAAGTGATCATCATCCGCATGACCTCATCAGTGGTTCATTTTGTTCCAGACAAGTCCTTGGTCACATTTTTTTGACCCATCACCAGAATTCAGTTAAGTTGTGTTGGCAATCTTTATGCTCTCCTCTTGGGGTTTTACTGTAAATGGTTCCTGAGGTAGACCAGGGCAACTGCCACAGGAATGTCTACACTGTTTCCATAGAAAAACTGAGGCACCCGTTTGTTTTTTACAGGCTCAGAGCCAAATTGGAATAATTAAGTCATTTTAGATATATTTTCAGAATCTGCCAATAAAACCATTAGAGGCAGACTGACTCATCATTAATTCATCATAAAATCATTGCTTTGTWAAAGATGTAGCATCTTCTACTGCATTTCGTTTAAGACACTTTAAAGTTAAGATAAGACAGTTGTAGACATTATTCACTTGAGAAAAAAAAACCTTAACATCCCCACAGTCATTTTGTGCTGCTCCTGAAGAGAAATTCAATCATATACTRTTCACACAATACTCTGTAATTCAGACAGAGCACACCTTATCAGCTCTGGAAGTCAAAGAGCCACCTTTAGATAAGTGAGCCTCTATCTTAATAATCCCATATGGCTTGAACGTTTTGCGGTCATAACATTGTGAGAAGGTCTGTCATGAGGAGAAATGCATCATTAAGAGYCAAGTGGCTGTGTAWGATCCGACGTTTCACAGCTCGCTGCTTTGTCAAGGCAGAGGAGGCTGAAGTGTGTGTTTCCACAGTGAAAATGGGTCCAGAGCTGCATGTGTGTGTGTGTGTGTGTGTGTGTGTGTGTGTGTGTGTGTGTGTGTG
>NW_013952460.1:1465012-1467995 GCF_001266775.1 Austrofundulus limnaeus
CAGTTTACATTCATCTACAGGTCAGGACTCTACAGTTTACTCTCATCTACAGGCCAGCAGTCACTCTTTCAGGGATGAAGCTGTTCTCATCCTTGATAGAGAGGAACGTTGCTTTGAGAGAGGAGTTAAGCTTACATCACACTCCCTCCAAACTGCTGAAAAAGGCTCAGATTGTTGCAGTTTCATGACAAAATTTACATCCCCGTGTTCTCAGYGTCGACTCGGCCGCCCTTTTTGTCACAACCTGCCGGCAGAACTTTTTACCCCCTCCACATAAGAACTTATTGTGTGTTTGGTCAGAAGTTCAAGGGAGTGTTTGTTCATGCTGAAAGTGCTCGAGGGCTAAATTTTGCTTCAGCCACTCGCTTAAAAAAAACCTGCTCGCTTCCAGAAGCAGACTGTTGCAGGCTACCAGGAAGCAGACGGTTATAAAGCTTGTCAAACTATCAAAAACTTATGGATGGAGAAAAAACAGACATTTTTCCACAAAGGAATCTGTGTGATAAATACTGGGCACTTTAACAGGGACAGATTTGTGGACAAATAACTTCGGGTGACGGGTCTCAGATTTTTCCCCTGCATTGTAGACTCCAGTGGGAAGAAACCTCAGGCAGTGATGTATACTGCAGCAGAGGGGTTTCCCAGGAGCTCAGCACGGTGTGCGAAAATGAACGCCAAACAACCATGTGACTGCGCATCAACTGTTCGGCTTCAGATGGAGTATGTAGAGGCCTTAATGGAATAGAAATCGGTCGTCAAAGAGGATCTTCAAAGACCACCATCGATAGTCCTCTTTTGTATGTGAAAAGTTTTAGACTGTCATTGTTAAACTTGTTTGTCCACCATGAGAAGGTACTGCTTATAAGGCTGAGTTTACCTGAAACTCCTCAGACTGAAGAAAGGCTGGTTTATATTTCGAGTCACACATCTTGTTACCTCTATTGAGTGACAGAAAAGTGTGCAACTTTCATCTGCTCTCCTGCTGCTAAACCCACGGTGACAACTGTCATGTACATTGCCCCCAGTCTGAACTCTGCGACGCAGACCTTGCAGCTCGAAGCGTGTGATTGGTCAGAACTTCGTGTGGAGCAGGTCTCCAAGCAGCTCTTCCTTCTGCAGGTTATTTTGTTTAAAATTATTTTTTTGTCTAAAGCCTGTTGTTAAAAGAGCTAGAAGAGCAGCTGGTTTGATCCTATTGAACGTGAGCATGCAGCTGATGTTCATGTCTTTTTCCCATCACCATCGTTAACAAAAAYGAGAAAATATTTGAGGTTTAAGAGTCAGGCTCGAATATCACAGATGTCCATTGAAGCTTGGACGTGCACTCTCTGTATTCTASAGGGMTTTGAGAGAAAACCACGAGTCTAATAGCAGCGAGAGACAAACATCAATGTTTTAATGTACAGATGTTTAAAAGTCTATTTGCAAATAATTTACAAAGTTTAGGCAGCACTAATGTTAGTGTCAGCTGAATCTCCAAAAAATCATTACATTTAAAGTGTGCTGCAAAAAAAGCACATGGCAGTTCAGTCAAACAGCTAACTTAAAAAAAGATTTTCTCACTGATTTTACCAAAATCCCTTTGAGTATGTGGATGATTCCAGCTGTTATTTTAAAATTTCATCTACATTGTAATCTACTGCCACCAGAAGTCATAGTACACTACTCCTAATTACGACACAAATTTTGATGTTTTTTTTAACTGCAAGAGAAGAAACCAGACATGAACCTTCTCAAGCCTGAGTTGGGGTTAGGTCATGTAAAGGTTCATTATGGTGAGGATTAAAGCCGCTCAACTCAGATTTCCTGGAGGGCAGGATGGCTAACTTGTAAGCTGATCCACTCTAAACCCTCTGAATTAGCAGGCTCCATGTGTCGCAGTGAAGACAGAGCTCCGGCCCTTTCTCTCCTCCCTGTAACTCAATTTCTTGACTGAGAGTACATTTTTATTGTGTTTGAGTCAATGCCACACCAGCTGGCAGTAATCCAGAAACAGAATTTAAAGGTGATATGTTAAACACAAGAAAAAAAAAACAAAAGACTTGTTGCACCATTTGTTGGAGATAGAATCACCTCCATTTAGACATTTTCAAAATCTCTTGCTCACAGAAATTTTAATGTGCTCATTTTGTTGTATTTKGACTGTTTTAAAACGAGTACAAAAAAGTAAAGTACTACATAGCTTTACTAACATACACTGCATACCAACTCTTGGAGTGGGATAGTAGTTTTTGATCATGTTAGGATTATGAGCATGTTTTACTTTAGTGGTTGTGCTCTCCCCTCCCTCGACAACATCGTCGCCAGCACTCTCCAGGGCAAAGAGGATCTTCAAAGACCACCTTCATCCTGGTCACCACCTGCTCAGCCGGCTGCCCTCCGGCAGAAAGTACAGGAGCATTAAGAGCCGCACCAACAGCCTCGAAAACAGTTTCTTCCCACGGGCCATCCAGACTCTGAACACCAGCCAAACATCCTCAGTGCAATAACTACKTTATTATTGGTTTTGTCTCTGTAAATATACAATTTATATTGCTGCTGTCCTACATGTCTTTCTATGTTCAGTTTTTTTCTACAGGCTTGTGCAATGATGAARTCTATGTTGTCTGGATCCCAACAACACATCCGGATCCAATCATCATTATCCTACAGTATGTAGAGGAAAGGATAGCTGTGYCCGAGTGTCCTTATTGTAGAAATATCTGAACACAAAATCTGTTTGACAGATTTGTAAAGAACTTCTCCACTCAAAGTTTGCAGACATGTCATACTGCAGCTAAAGTAGATATCTGTTGGTCACATAATGTTCCCTGCAGTTTAAAGCTTTTAGATGTCCTGGTGCATCTCAGTAATCCAGGTAGAAAAATCAAAAAGAAAAATAAGGAAGTCCTCTGGACGGGTTCTTCTTTATGGTAAATGGTACTGAACTTATAGAGCGCTTTTCAAGTCCCTCCGGACCCCAAAGCGCTTTATACTAACAGAC
>NW_013952460.1:1468090-1468945 GCF_001266775.1 Austrofundulus limnaeus
CAACAACACATCCGGATCCAATCATCATTATCCTACAGTATGTAGAGGAAAGGATAGCTGTGTCCGAGTGTCCTTATTGTAGAAATATCTGAACACAAAATCTGTTTGACAGATTTGTAAAGAACTTCTCCACTCAAAGTCCGCAACATGTCATACTGCAACTAAAGTAGAAATTTGTTGGTCACATAATGTTCCCTGCAGTTTAAAGCTTTTAGATGTCCTGGTGCATCTCAGTAATCCAGGTAGAAAAATCAAAAAGAAAAAGAAGTAAGTCCTCTGGACGGGTTTTTCTTTAATGAAAGCAGACAAGAAACCCAAACTGGATTCCAGCCAACAACCAGGTGAAATTGAAGACCCTAAACCCAGACCCAAACCAGTCGTCATTCCGTATGTTGCAGGAGATTCAAAGAAACTGAGATGTTTATTCTCTAAACGTGACATCCCAGTGGCTTTCAAACCCCAAAACACAAAACATGTTACGACAAAGATTGGTTCACCCCTAAGATCCAGTTGCCCGGCACAGAGTAATGTTGTGTATGCTAAGTGTCAGGAGGACTGTTATTGGTTATACATTGGAGAAACAAAGCAACTGTTCAAAGTATAAGTGACTGAGGTTGTAGCATTTTTATGTTTGCTCAGGTTAAGATAGTATCTCATTAGGCCTGAGTCTCTAGGCTGTATCAAAATATTCACAAGGGGTTTTTCATTTAATTTTCTTCACTCGTGAAGGCTCTTKGTTTTGTTGCTTGTTGAGATTGTGATGTGCTGTCACTCACCACATTCTTCTTCTGTTGGTTTCTATTGGTGGTTGCCATACTCGTATGAAGTGCATAACCGCCACTAACCGGACTGGAG
>NW_013952460.1:1470380-1474320 GCF_001266775.1 Austrofundulus limnaeus
TGATATTACTTTATTGTGTTTATTAGTTGATTTATCTTCCAATAGTCCTGTTAGTGTGAAGTCCTGATGTTTTTCCTCTCTTAACAATTGAAATAAATTATTTCTTTGGGTATTGTATGCATTACAGTGTAGCAGTACATGTTCTAATGTTTCCAGATGGTTACAATTTGAACATTTTCCTGTTGGATGCTTGTCTATGTATAAGTTGTAGTTGAGACCCGAGTGTCATGTTGAATCGATAATTACATTTTCATCTTTTGTATTCCATCTTGTTGTTCTTCCCACCCTCATGTTTTGGTATTCTGTTTAAATGTCTTCCAGTCTCCTGTAAGTCCCAGTAATCTTATCATACTGTTTGTATGTGTTTCATGATGAATGGTTTTTATTCAGATTTGYTTAATGGGACTTGGAATTCTGTAGATTTTTTTGCTTGATTGTTTGTTTTGCCATGGTATCTGCAATACATTGTACTATATATTTCATTGATGATATCCACTCACCACCTTCCTCTGCAGCACCCTCACTGACAGAGGTGGAGTCATCACTATGAAGGTTCGGAGGTATTTAAGCTCCTGGAAGAGAACAGATCTTTGCTGGGACATTCTTTAACCTTGGTACAGCTTCCTGAGAAGATTTTTTTTGTCTAACTCAAGGGTGGGCAATCCTGGTCCTGGAGGGCCACAGCCTGTTTTACTTTAGTCCCTGCTCAAGAACACCTGATTCAGTCATTGAATCACCTCTTCCAAGTTCTGCAGAAGCCTGATAATCACACATTCGTTCAAATCGGGTGTGTTGGATGAGAGAAACAAGCAAAACATGCAAGGCTGTGGCCCTCAAAGGACCAGGATTGCCCACCACTGGCCTAACTTGTGAATTACCCTTTGTCTTCAAGAATTCCTTGTTGCACCCTTATGAACCTATGGAGTCTTCTACCACTGCTATCATTGGCTGGATCTTCTCCTCACCTGCCTCTGGATGACCTCTCCATAGGAATCATCTGCCCACCTCTCTGCCCAGCCACTATCCTCCAACACAGACCCGCCTCACCTCTCCGGACTCAGCTTGCCCTCCCCCACAGCCAGTCTGCTTTGCAACATCTGTAAGACAAGAACAATTTATCACAAACAATTCTTGAAAACTGAAAATATTCTAACTCTCCATCTACCCCTCTCTCTCCACACACTGTCACTGTAAATAMTGGCACCACCTACCTTTTATATAAACACACTTACCTTTTATTTCTTCCTGTTTTCCTTGTCATTGTCAGTTCCTAATATTAGTTTAGATCTACCCTTAAAGTGCCTGTGACATGTATATTCTTCAAATACAAAAACTCAAAGAAAAGATCTTTATATTTAAGAAAGTTGAAATAATACACTCGATTAACCTGTTTTGTCCCATAACTTTTATATTTTTTTATGAACTTGGCTCAGCCAAAGTGAAACAGGAAGTGACATCAAAGGGGAACTCTTTAACAAACAAAACTCTCTGGTCTTTGTTTATTGAAACAATATTATTTGAACTCTGACTCGTCTTCATCTCTCTCTGATAGAGACTCAAAATGATCTTAAGAAACATCAGATTCTTCTCTACAGTCTGGGTTGTTGGCTGTTGCAGAAATGCTCTTTTCACATTCAGACATTCCCCTTTGACATCACTTCCTGTTACTTCACAGGCACATATCTCAACAACTGTTCATCTCAGCGACATGAAATTCTTTCAGCAACATTTTATCAATGTTATCTTTCTAAAAAATGTATTCATATTTAATACAAAAAACTGACATCACAGGTACTTTAATATTGCCTGTATTTTTAGCATAAATATTATGTCACAATTTTCTCTCAAATTAGCCAGTTAAAAACTTCTCGGTGCACCATGGATGTCTCTAAGTTGTCGAAAGTGCTCTCCTCTGACAGAGCATTTTCGAGTCTAAAAGCCTGATGGATCAGTGGTTAGTACTGATGCCTCACAGCAAGCAGGTCCTGGGTTTGAACCTGGGTTCTCTCTGTGTGGAGCTTGCAAGTTCTCCTCTTGCTTGCGTGGGTTTTCTCTGGTTTCCTCCCACAAACAAAGAAACWCGTATATTAGGCTGCCTCCAGGCCCAGGCCTCCTTTGCAAAACAGGCCTGTGATCTCAAAGGGATTTGCTTGGTTAAATAAAGGTTAATAAAAACAACACTGATAAATAATATATTTTAAAAAAGTGTCCAAATTTTCTCATCTTTATTTCTAACATCCACTCCAGTGGATTAAACCATAAAAGCAGAGGCAGCTGCCAAAGCGTGTAATAAAGTGCGATGTCAGCGGATTAATTCCTGGTAGGTCYAAAGCAGTAAAATCAACAAGAAAGATGTTGACATCAACATCCATTTCTATTAAACTCTAACAATCATGTTGGAGTTAAGAGATTTTATTTCTTCCCATGCTAGGATCCAGAATCAGTCTGTTTTCAATTAGAGGCTGTCACGATTCCTTCTGTCACATTCTTGAATCCGCCAACAGGCTGTACGATCACGAGGTCTGCCAAGCTTTACATTTCCTACAGCGAACCATTTGGCACAAGACTCTCTATTACATGTTGTCAGACGCTGAGAAAAATGCACTGTTTATTCACTGCTGCCTAACTCACTCCTGAGAGAGGAGCTGCAGTTCAGGAAGGGTGCATGCTAATGGTTTCAAACGCTCTCTGTGACAACGTAGACTGGATTTCCTCCAGTCGAGATAAGGCAGGGTAGCACACAGGAAGCTGCTGACAAATTGGTCCTGGGACTTAGTCACTCTAACGTACAGCGGACCCAGCTGAACGGCCTAACAAGCTTTAGGATGCATTGGCAAAAAAACTATTTAAAAAAAACTAGTACTAGAACTAATAAAAACTAAACTAAAACTAAGCATTAAAAATTCTATAATAACCAATAAAAACTAGCAAATCTGCTCTAAAAACTAATTAAAACAAACTGAATTCAAAGAAGAATAAAGTCACAATAAAATAAAGCTACACTATAATGAAAAACTCAAAACTATTATAACCTTGTTAGTGACGCTGTCTGCCATGAAAGATTTTACAATAAGTCACCACTACAACACGTTGCACAAAGCTAAATATGAGAAGTTTCCAGAAGTTGCGTGCATAAAAGCAGTGAMCTTTTACCACAACCACATAGGTGTTTGGACTCATGGCGTCTTGCGTTGTTGCACTTCAGTTTGCGAAAGTAAGTGCTTGTTATTTGTTCACTTCAAACATTTTGTATTCATACTTAAAGAGTACAACTGGTAAAAATGCATTTGAGCATCAAATATATTAAATTACTGCACTGTTTGTTGGTATAATAAACTTACACAAGCATTTTTAAAATGACAGCTTTATTACATCTGGGTAAGTGTGCAGCACTATGTGGCCCTCTGGTAGAGTCAACAAAAAATTGTGTCCCCTTCTGTCATTTAAGTTGCCCATCCCTGACTGAAGGGCTCTCCGTTGAAGCCGAACCATTGACTTGCTATTTTATACACAATACAAATGATGTCCATTTCTCAAGGAAGGAAATTTTTCATTATAAAATTGTAAATTAGGATTTTATTGCAGTTTTGTTGTTTGCTTCTATTTGTTTCACTCCTAAGATTTGTGATGTTCCTGTGAGTTAACTAACCAACAGCTATTTATTTGGTCGCTGGTCAAAGCAGTCCATTATATTTGATTAAAAAACTAAAACTAGATATTCTTTCTATAATTTCAGTTAGTCTATTAGTTATGTAAATTAATCATACAGTTTTAGTTAGTTATCATTTCTTTCATTTTATTACAGTTTTTATTTATTTTAGTTAACTAAAATGTTTTTCCAATTTCAGTTTTCGTTATTTAGTTAGTTTTAGTTAACTATAATAACCCTGGTCTCTAAGGAGACTAAACCAGTGGTTCCCAGAGTTGTAAAGAAACTAAA
>NW_013952460.1:1477287-1489704 GCF_001266775.1 Austrofundulus limnaeus
CTCTTCCAAGAGACTTCTTCAGTCTGAGAGTTTCAGGCAAAATTCAGGCTTTTATGTCCTGCCTCCAGGTGACTGATACTCACAACACATAACGTTTCATTAGAGAAGAACCCGTCCAGAAGACCTATACGATTTTTTTCTTTTTGATTTTTTACCTGGATTACTGAGATGCATCAGGACACTTTACAACACAGGCTTTGGAGAGGTTTTAGCTATACAACTCACTGTAGAGCCCAAGAGAAATATATATTTTCTGTTTTTATTTAATTTTTGGACTGAATTGCAGTTCATCAAATCCATTGTTGGAACAAGCACAAGTGGATTTACAGTAAATACTTTTAAGTCAAAGTATACCTGTGTTTTTGTTGTTGTTGTTTTTTAACCATGGCAAATCAGCAACTTGGCTCTGCGAAGCAAACGTCTGTTTCTGACAAACAGCTTACACAGTCGAGCCTAAACGATTTGTGAGTTCAAAGAGATGCGGCTATTTTTCCAGAGGTCAAAGGTCACCAGAGTAATTATGTGCAAGTTATTGAATTTAAGGACAAACTTGTTATTCAACTCTTCTTTCCTGCCTGCGCGTGCCAAGACACTTATAGTGCAGGCTGCGGATAGTATTATTGAAACGATTGCTTCTTATCTGATCTGACGCTCTTCCCACAGCTTGATCWAGCAGCATCGTATGAATATTCAGCTGTGAGCTGCCGTTAGGGTGGATGATGTCAAAGCCGAGCGGCCACAATCTAACAACAGGGGATTTACCATCATGTTTACACGCTTTCTGCAATGTTTTGTGAGCCTAAGATCGATTCTTTGATGAAAAGCTGCAGAAATCGGAGGAAACTCTCAGTAGAGATTTCAAACACTTTTTTTTCAAGCTGTGTTACACTTGCTTGAATTTCCCCCCCACCCCACCCGCCCCTTCAACTCCCTTTCTTCTCCCTCCATAAACTTCGTCATTCTCTTTGCTGATTCTGTGTGTCAACTGGGAGGCACGGCTCTAAAACCTGCAGATGTAATCTCCACCCCAGTGCGTCAAAGAACAGCGATAGGATCATGTCAGACAGTTGATCCGTGACGTGCTGACAGGATCGGCGTAGCTAAGCATGTGGGTATTTGCTTTCAGGGACCTTGCTTTATGGAGCAGGGGTGTGCTGCGGTAGGAAGCCAAGTTTTCAGATAATAGATAAGAGGTAGTGAAACCGTTAGTTGCTGTGTTTGGGTTGATATTTCTCTGTGATTGTTCACTTAATGCATCGTAAGCATTTAAAGGATAGGATCATCTTCAGCCACAAACATGACTTCAACCCAAAAGGTTGAACAGAGGGTTGGGACTAAAGGAGCTGCTCCACAGTGGTTTCAACCAGTGGTTCCCAGAGTTGTAAAGAAACTAAATACTTTGTTACTGTACTTAAGTAGAATTTTGGGGTATCTGTACTTTACTTGAGTAATTATTTTTCAGCCTACTTTTTACTTCTACTTCTTACGTTTTCTTACAATTATCTGTACTTTCTACTCCTTACATTTTTTTAAAAGTCAAGAAGTAGAAAGTCATTACTTTTATTTCATTTTTGCTTGCAAAAAACAATAAATACTCTCCATATAAATTGTGCCTCATAGACAGAGTGAATTTAACTGTAGTTTAATGTGAAGTATAAATATATAAAATTCTGATACCATATTAGTTTGTACACAAACAAATCATGTCACACTCCAGCAGGACATAATCATTAAAATAAAAGGACTGTACTTAAGAAGTATTTGTATTTCATGAATTGTATTATTGCATTTAACCGCAGCCCTCAGATAGATTTTTATTTTGGGGAAAATGTTTGTGCAGCCTTGTATGTATATAAACTGAAACAGCTGGACTAGTGCATCATAAATTTAATATAAATTAATTATTTTAATACGACAGTCATTTCTGCATTTTTCAGTGGAGGTCACTTCCTAAGAAATATCATTATGTAAAATCTAGCTGCTCATTTTAAATCAATACTTTTACTTTGAATACATAAGTACAAAAAATAGATAGATTTTTACTCAAGTAATACTTCAAAGCCAAGCTCACACCGCCTCCCCTGCTGCTCCTCACCTCCCCCAAAGAATATTTATTTTATTATCCTAATTAGGACAAAAAAATAAGAACTGAGTTGTATGGAGATTTAATTATTCAAATTAACTTTTTATGGTGATTTTAAATCGATATTTTTACAACCTCTTTGCACATTTTATGCCCAGGGGCATAATTTTGTGTGCAAAGAGGTTGTAAAAACGTGCTCTCTGGTGCCCACAGGTTCGGAACCACAAAAAGTAGTTTCTGTATACGTTCACACTGGAGGCAAGTGTGACCCAAATCCTTTTTTTTTTTTTTTGCCCCATGCGACCCACATCAGATGTTATTGACAGTCCGAACGGGACAAATCAGACTTTTCTTCAAATCCGACCCAGGTTTTTTCAGTATGTGGTACTTCTTAATCAGATGCAGTTCAATCCTTGGTTCAGACCTGTGTGGAGTTTACATGTTCTCCTTGGGCTTCATGGGTTTTCTCCAGGTACTCCAGTTTACCCACAGCCCAAAAACATCTACAAAAGGCTACCTTCAGGCCCACGCTACCCTTGCAAAAGAGATCTGTGATCTCAGTGGGATTTGCCTGGTTAAATAACGATAAATAAAAATACTTAAAAGTAGGTTATTTCTGTAAACGGAGCTGAATGTGATGTCACATCATCTTCTGTGCATGTGGGTCACATCAGGGTCATGGAGAGTACACACACAGTAGTCTGATGAAGGTCGCATTTAAAATAACAAAACATCAGATCTGAGCATTAAGACCTGCAGCGTGAACAGTTCATATGCAGCAACGCTCACATGCGGAGTTCCTCAAAGCTCCATTCTGGGACCTGTCCCATTGTTTATTGAACATGACACCTTTAAGCGGCACGGTGGTTCAGTTGGTTGCCGGATCGAAACCTGGCCGTGGACCTTACTGGGTAGAGTTTGTAGGTTATCTCAGTGCATACGTAGGTTTTCTCCTGGTACTCCAATTTACTCCCACCGACCAAAAACATGAATGTTAGGCTAACTAACATGTTGCAATTAGGGGTGCAGCGCCAATTTCCTTGCTTTTGGGAGATCAGAAATCGTCCAATCCTTAGATAAGATTGGTGGAAAAGATCGTCTTTTTAACTTCCACAAAGGTCTGAAAATCAGCCACCATCCTCTTTTACTCAGCTGTGAGCACTACCTAATGTCCAGCTAAAACAAGTTTGTATTGTTTCAAGAGTATTGTTCAAAGTATTTCAGTAAAATAACATTTGAACATTGAAGTTATAACATCTGACAGTGTCAGAAAAATTGGTATCAGCCAAAATCAGAATCGGCAGGTCAGACTTTTTAAAGATCGGAGATCGGCAAGAAAACTGGAATCGATGCACCCCTGGTTGTATTATTTTTGTTTAAAACTCTTTTAAACTATAAAAGGGCATTCTTTCTAAAGTGAATATAAATATTAAAGAAGTGTAGCGACTGTGTTATTAACCATCTGTAAAGTAAAAAAAAAGAGTCTCTTACCAGAAGATGTTTCTCTAAACCCTAATATGACAATAGCACATGAAAAACCCTGAAATCCTGTTTTGGCTTTTGGTTTTGAAGTACCTCCCAAGACGATTAGCAACCCCACTCTGGCCAACCTTTTGAAAACTTTCTGGAGGCACCCCTGGCACTGACAGAATCTGAACAACTGGTCAAACCCGATTCTGAAACTGTTTAAAAATGCCTGCTAAAATCTTGTTCAGGTTTTCCCTGAGCTATGCTGACTTTCTGATCATCATACCTGTCGGGGATTGAAGTCAGACCTGTCAAATGAACTCTTCATGTTCTCACAGGGGGAATAGCACATCAGTGTGTCATTAAAGTCATAGTCATCACAACTTTTACCTTGGTTAACCTCATATAATTGGACTGTGGATTGGACCCATGTAACCCAGTGTTGGTTCCCCTCTCAGCTCCATGAAGGCAGATCACCAGTGTGAGAACAGTACCGCAGACACAGCTGAAGAAAGGGAAGAGGGAGAACTGCAGGAAGCTACAGTGCTGGTTTCTTGTTTCCAACTCGCTTAGCGCCCGGAGGTTCCCTCCGGCTCGCTCTCTCAGTGAAATATTAATCGTGTTTGACAGCTGTTTTAGCGAGGGAAACAAACACAAGACTGGGGCTTTTCGGGAACGAACTGAGACATACGCTGAAGCGTGGACTGGCTCAGATAAGGAACAACTGTTGTGGACAAAAGACACAGCACAACTCGTGACAGCACAATGTAGATTGTGCTCATTAGGAATGGAGTGTCGCAGAGTGTGAAATTACCACAAGCTGTACTCGATCTCAGCTGTAGTGTCCTCAGGGGGAGCTTTGCTCCGTAATGCAATGAGTGGAGGAGTATATAGTTTACAACCCACATTAACCCAGCAGGTTAGACTTTAGCCCCACACGTGGCCACTGTTCCAGAAACCTCGCCTTTACCTTAACAACTTAACAACATTCCTGCAACCCCAGCAAATGTAACAAGCTATAAACGCTCCAGCCACACACTCCCGTGGCCCTCCAGAGTGGTGGAGGCAATTTGCAGCATTAAGATGCCTGATAGCACACGTCTGCTGAGAGTTAGGGAGTGATTTAACGGACATTGCTCACACCAATTAGAGTGAGTCAGCCAGGCAACGCTGCTGACGACAAGTGGATGCCGCCGCTGTCAACACGCAGTCACACACACGTGCTCCCACACACCGCGGAAAGGGTGCATTTCACTGTTTCTTTTGTGATTAGGAGCATGAAAATAGCCCATTTAGATAATCCCTCCTTGTCAGCGCTGTCAGCCTGAGAGACACGGACACATCCCAGCCACTCAGTCCCTCATTATCATATGCCAGTCATTTCAAGAGGCCTGACAACAAAAGCCTAAAAGACTGAGCTGACGAGGACGGCCACCTGCTTCTCTTTTTTTTTTTTTTTTTGGCGAGCACCGAAGCCACTGCCTGTCTGATCGCCGGCCAAGCCTGGAGCGACATGACACGGTACGAGGTGCCACCAAAGAAGGAGGGCCCGTACAGCGCCGGGGCGAAACAGCCAAAGACAGCGCACAAAAGCATTTCTATTTGCACGCCCATTGAGGAGTCAGGCCCTGAAGAGCACCTGATTCATTTCTTCTGGAGGGCTATTAATCTTTTCAAGCACCAGAATCACTTTGCCTCTCAGGAACAGCCAGGAGATTGAGTTTTCTATTACAATCAAGCAGGGGCTGAGTGCAGCAGGAGGACGGGGGGGAGTGAGGCCACTGTCCTTGGCCCTTCCTTTCCCAATTTAAACAAAAACAAGAGAAGGAACCTATAATCACACGGTGACCTTAATCGTGTAAGTTCTGCTCACCGTGGTGCAAGCAAGGTCACAACAACATAAACTGCTGTTGTGTATATGACATAGCTATGAGGGCTATTTCATTTATACTGACATTTAACAGGTTCACATGTCTTCTTTATTCAGATTGGTCTTTCTTAGTCATTTATAGCACAGAATAGCCTTCTCTGTTTTTACCCTTTAGCTCTGTGTGCGTGTGTGTGTGTGTGTGTGTGTGTGTGTGTGTGTGTGTGTGTGTGTGTGTGTGTGTGTGTGTGTGTGTGTGTGTGTGTGTGTGTGTGTGTGTGTGTGTGTGTGTACGGGTTTTTCCTACAACGTGGGGTATTTTTTACAAAAAAAAGCAGCCAGGTGGGGACCGAAGTGAATCGTGGGGACCAATGTCAGGTCCCCACGGGTCCAAATGCATGTTACAGGTGTGGGGTTAGGTTTAGGACCAAGGTTTAGGTTAGTTTTAGGGTCAGGTAAGTTTATGTGAGGTTAATGTTAGAGTATATGGTCAGGGTTAGGATATAAAGTCTAAAAAACATGAATGGAAGTCAATGGAAGGTCCCCACGGGGTCGAGAAACAAACATTTGTGTGTGTGTGTGTGTGTGTTTGTGTCCTCGGTTCAGCTACACATGAATCACAGGAGCAAGATGTGACATCATACTTTAACAGCGCTGTATCACAGTTTCCCTGCTCTTATTTGTTTGGGCCGGAAAACCAGCTTTGAGTCGTGTTTCTGACGTTCTGTTAAAAGCTGGTGCTCAAAGTGAGATGATTCTTATTCTACTTTTACCAATAATTAGATCCATTTCAGAAAGGTTGCACTGCATTAGATCTTAAACTCACAGGCCATTGTCTTGATTGATAGAAAAAAAACTACGACATTTATCTTAAAACTCATCAAGTTGGACCGTAGGTTGTGTAATGCTTCAAGCAAAATGTCAAGCAGGCTCTAACAAAAAATCTATTTATTTAATGTTTTCTTTGTGATTTCAAGCACAACTTTTAGCGTCATAGTTTGTGGTTTTCTTTTAGCTATTCCTCACATTTTACATCGACTACATCAGAAGAGCCCAAAGTGGGGCCAAATTTGGCCCGCCAAGCCATTTGATTTAGCTCACCAGGCAGGCTGTAACCTGTAGTACTACAGTATGTAGAAACAGGATTTCCACTTAGTCATTTCATCCATTGTCCCAGTGGCTATATAAGGGGCTGTAGTGCAGATAGTTATAGTTACAGTGAATTTATCTTTGAGATATTAAGAATAAACATGAAATACAAGTAACAAGTTATATTTAGATTAGATTTAATCACATGTAGATTTGCACACTTTATAAGGCCTCAGAAACTCATATTTTATCATTTTATGAAATGTCCCATGAGCTTTTGCTACTTGAGTGTATGGCAGACTTTCTCTAAGTGCACTGACTAAAACAAAAGCGGGCCACCACACTGACTGCTAGCTTAATTGTTAAAAACTAGATACCGCATAGCGGTAACATAATGACCCCCGCACGTACAAATGCACCAGAACTCAGAAGTCTTTATTCCTAATAAATGTCATGCTACTATGTGCATCCCAAAATTGTAGTGATTTGGGTGGGAGTCTATTGTTTTGGGGGGGGGGGGGGTTGACCTGATGGATGGCCCCTCACCAGAGTTAAATGACTAAAGAAATTCTAAAGCTCCTATTTTAATTGTTTTTGAACAATAACCATTTTTGTATGTCCAGATACCCCTTTTTCCTATAAATTGGGGGTCTGGAGGGGTGGGGGCACTGATTGGTGAGCCTGATGGATAAAGCTTCATCAGAGCTAAAGAACAAAAGAAATCTGAAGCTTCTATGTTGAACAGTTTCTGAGTTATAAGCATTTTTGCATGTGCAGACACCCCCTCTTTGGATGGAGCCCCCTCCTTACATATGGGGTCTATCGTAAAACCATTGGCTGGTGCAGTGTAGGTCAGACTCATCTACATTCTTGCCAAATTTCATGTTGATTGGTGCAGCTGTTTTTGTGCTATGGTTGAACAAAAATCACTGAAAAAAATGTACAAAAACAATAATGGACATGTTAAATTAAAAAGTATTTGTATTTCATGTGTTATATTATTGCACTTGGCCTGCAGCCCCAAATAGATTTTCATTTTGGCCCTCTTGGGGAAAATGTTTGGGCACCCCTGGACTACATCATCATGGTCATCGTCACTATAGTTTACTGATAGACCATCTGTCTCAGTCTTTTCTAGTTGTTGGGAGTTTAAACCAGCTGGACCCAGTTGACAGAAACGACCATGTTTGTATTTTTACGACCAGGTTTACCTTGAAATTCTGTGAACAGATAGTCTACCTCACCAAAAAATTAAAAATAAAATCCAGGACACCAGTTGCCCACTGCTGGCCTAAAGTCTTTTCTACTCCGCTCTTATGCGATCATGGTGTTACACATCATTTAAAGTGTGAAGAACAGTGGCAAAACATCATCTTTGAAAAAGGAAGTAGTTGAGCAAAAAATCTTGAATGATAGGCAATCTTGTTTGGTGAAAAGACAGTAGAGCTCACGGCTATGTTAAATAGTGAAAGAAAGAATACTTCAACACAAACAACGTGAAGGGAACTCAATGGATCGAGACTAAATAGCTGTGTAGTCGTACGAGAACCACTAGATGAACCACAGATGTCCCATCAGTGGCAGGCTGTGGCAGAGTGGGAATCATCCTGTATTGTGATTCATTTCCCATCCGAGTCATCTCCACTTTGGCACGCTTCTCCTCCTGCATACTTTGTCCTAGAGTTGCCATTGTAATTTATATCTGTAAAGCTCCTGTGCCAAATGATGGCTATGCCTTTTGGTACCTGTACAACTTATAGTTTTTGAAATATTAATGTTTAATAATTTATAATGGCAGTCAATGGAGCTTTGTATTGGTCCAATACTGCCCCGTGCTGTAGCTACTCAGTACTGCACCAAAGTTTAATAATATTTAAACTTAGTAGTTCAGTGTCTACAATACTAATATGTTAGTATTTTTGATGTTTTACTAAAATATTGTCCTAATATTGCTTTATTGTATTGCAGTTTAGTGTCAACAATTGCATTGGCGATGTGGCCTCTTTCTGCACACATATAAACGAACCCCAGGCAATCCACTCTGCCACAGCTCCAATGGTCTCATTGGTTAATGCCTTGGGCTTTCATATGGGAGATCAGGGTTCAAAACCCAGCGACAGCAACTTTAACAAAAAAATCTCTACAAACTTCATATTGTCACACAATTACCCTCATTACAAACACCTGCTGACTTGACAAGCACAAGCTGGTATGGAAAACACATTTGAACTTGGTCACCGTTCACTCTGCAAGTGCACTGCTGCAGGTAAAGCCATGCTGCAATGACATGCTACATGGCAATGCACACTTGTTTTTACATCGTAAAAACCCATGTCTAGTTGTCTTAGTTGTTGTGTCCTTGGGCAGGACACTTCACCTGCCTTTCCCAATGGTTGTAGTGCATGGCAGCTTCATCTCTGTCAGTGTGCCCCATGGCAGCTGTGGCTACACTGTAGCTTAGCATAATCAGTGTGTGAATGTCTGTAGTATAAAGAGCTTTGGAGTCATTGGACTTGATAAAGTGCTCTTTAAGTTCAGAGCATTTTACCATTTAGTGAAAACTGAACAAAACTCTGGACAGAAATGAATGCTGACATTGCAGAAGCTTGTGGAAACAATGCCACAGTGAATGCTTGCTGTAATCAAAACTAAAGGCGGTCTAAGGAAATATTGAGAGTGTGATCTTTTTTTATTTATTTATTTATTTATTTATTTATTTATTTATTTATTTATTTATTTATTTATTTATTTATTTAGCCAGGCAGTGTATAGACACAGTCATTTTAAATTTTGATAGGAATGTATCATTTTTCTTGTGTACAGTCCCATTTTCTTTCTTTTTTATGGCATACAACCAAACCTTGGCAGATTTTTATTTACTGGTGAACATCTGCTGTAACTTGGCTCATTACAAAAAATGACCCAAATCAGTCTCGAAGACATTGGACCGATTTCTTAAACACTTAGGGTCAATAGAGTGCACTCGTTACATGAGCAGAGGGTTAATTTGTCAAACTCTAGTCAAATACGGTCTTTTATAATTTATTAGTGATGTTCATTAAACTGTAGTCTGTCCTCTTTATAAATGCCTGTGGGTGAAGGGAATTAATTGCGAGGGAAGCAAGTGGAGCGGCGAAGCTGGCCACAGACCCCGAGTCAGGCTTTCAGACAGCAGCACTAATGGAGGAATATGGAAGGCACTTTAAGATGAAAAACGACCGCGAAGGCCCGTGTCACTTAATCAATGTGAAACCCCAGCAGGGAGAGGAAGGCATGGCCTGCGGGGGGCTCGCAGTCCCAGGACTCGTGTCCCTGGAACAAAAGGGTTTTAAATGAGCCCACATTCACAGTGTAACTCATCTCAGTCAGGGCGATGATGGCGCCGGTCCCCGAGGGGGGCTGTTGCAGGCGGGCTGCCTCTTCTTGGGAGGCGTTTAACAACAACATCCATCTCTGTAACACAATGCCACAGAAACAAGGAGTCATCATCTCTGTTGGCTCCGGAGCTGCCGTCATTCACGTGAGATGACATTCTTCATGAAAACGCCTGAGGCGACACTGAGGCTGAGCGACAGCAGTCACTCCCTCAGTCAGTTCTTACCAATTAGGATAAAAAAAAACAATTAAAAACTCATTAAATTCTGCTAATCTGGGTCATTTATATATTTGACTGTTCTTGCAAGATTCAAATAACTGCTGTAGGAATGAAACTGTTTTTTGTCGGTTCAGAGAAACGACAAAAAAAAGCTTTGTGCCAGTAAATATTGACTTCTGCAAAAAGAAAAACACAGCTTTGCTGAATTTAACTTTAAAAGGTTAATCTGGTCATTCCTAAAGTGATGTCCTGTTAAATAGTTATGGATGGTTTCAGTACGCTTTCAGCTATCACTTAAAGAGAGCAGATTTGTTTAGTTAGTTGCTAATTTCTCAACCGAACAACGCCCGTGTTAATATGCTAATAAATCAGAGCTGAGCATAGACTGACCATTTTAGCACTGCATGCTAATGGTGCTGAGGCTGCTGAATGCATCAGTCCACTGGGAGTTCAGGAAACGCTTGGATCAACAAGAAGCGCTGATCAGGTGGACTGATACATTCCAAGGTTACAATAGTTTTGGATTTTTCATTATAGTTTTGGTTTTATTAAGTTATGACATTTTCTCTTTTAATTCACTTAATTTGAACTAGTTTTTAGCATGGATTTTTATTAGTTATTATTGCATTTTTAATGCTTAGTTTTAGTTTAGTTTTTTATTAGCTCTAGTATAAGTTTTTTTCTTTTTTTAGTTTGAATAAACATATTTGCCAATGCAACCTCCAGCTTGAAGTGTTTCTGTGAGTTACCCAACCAACAGCTTTTTGATCATCAGTCGAAGCAGTCCATTATAGCAACACCTTCCTAAAATAATCTCGTAACTCAGTTTTTTCCAACAAAAGACTTGGGCAATTGTTTTAAGAAGGTGACAATAGTTGTCTAGATCCTGGTGCTACCCAAGTACACTTCGCTGCAGCATGCAGAACGGGGCGGTGACGGACCTTTCCGTCAGTCCCATACCTTATATGGAAATGGGACTATTGCATTCCGAAMATGAAGGGGGCGCTAGTGACACTATTTTCTATCGAACACTTTCAACATTAAAAATACAAATTTAACATTTCCCGTACCAACCGTGTTATAATAATTATTATAATATTAACGCATTTTATTTCACAACGCCTTTCAAAACACCATAGAACACTATCAACATTAAAAATACAAATTTTACAGTAAGGAAATGGCTACAAAACGTGTTATGTCACGTGGTATGTCCCTTTTTCATTTTCAAATCTTTATTAGATCTTTGTTGTTTTTGGATATTAAAATTATATTGCAGTAACGGTTAGGGTTAGGGTTAGGGTTAGGGTTAGGGTTAGGGTTAGGGTTAGGGTTTTCTTCTTCCTTTGCTCTCTTAATCCCGCGTCTTTAAGGAGCAACCTTCATTTCCAGAATGCAATAGTCCCATTTCCATATAAGGTATGGGACTGACGGAAAGGTCCGTCCCCGCCCCATTCTGCATGCTGCAGCGAAGTGTACCTCGTGCTACCTGGCTACGACTTGTTTTTCACAGGAACTACTAAGAGAAGCTAACTTGTCAATGAGTCCTTTGAGAAGTATTCCACCTATTCAATTACCTGTTTCCACTGCAAGACACTTTTAATTTTCTAACAGTCAAATCCAAAGAAATCCCAAAGGACTTGTCCGTTGGATCCTTCTTGGTCCCCCATATCCCATAATGCATTGCGGACCGACCAGAGATTTTTTTCCTGCAAGTACTGGCGGACAAAGCAAGAGAAAGAAATACGGTAAATAAAAATCTGGTGTTATAAAAATTTAAAGTTTCAAGTGGATGTGTTGTTAATGTTTTTTAATTTCTATAAACATGTTTTTAATATTATTCTTGTCAGAAATCAAACAATGGTGTAATAAACATGATAAACATGCAACTACTGCAGGTCCATTAGTTCTTCAAATATTGCTTTTACGCTAATTTTATTATTTTATATTTATAATACTAATATTCAGTAGTGAGCACAGTTCCCCTAAAGCACTAAGAGGGGAACTAATTTCCTGATTAGTGCTTTAGGGCTTTTGCTAATTTTAAAATTCATTAGTGGTTTAGCACTTACTAAATTTATAGGCTAAATTTAGAAGCACTAACTGAGGTCTATAAATGTTGTTGATCAATGTTAATGTTAACAGCTGAGGGTGAAAACTGTCACAATTTGTTCATGTGTGTGTCACTTATCCACTAGATGACAATACAGCGGGTAAAATAAGTATTGAACATGTCACCATTTTTCTCAGTAAATATATTACTAGAGGTGCTAATGACATGAAATTTTCACCAGATGTCGGTAACAACCCAAGTGA
>NW_013952460.1:1489958-1493105 GCF_001266775.1 Austrofundulus limnaeus
CCCTTCGTACGAACAAAAGTTAGAGAAATTTAGGATAAGAATACGAACATGTTCTTGCATGAGGCCCATTGTTTCTGATTTGGGTAAATGTAAGTAACCTCTCTTAGTTCATGATTGGCGGAAGCAGTGCTGACCTGAACAGTCAGATCAACACAGAGGATGTTTGTTTCACTTCAGCTCAGTCCTGCATGAAAACATCCAAGTTTTATGTGTGGAAGAAGACATTTTGTTGCAGAACAGTCATTCTGCAGCACAACCCAACTGCTGCATGCAAAGAGTTTGAAAAGAACAAGCAGTTCTGGAGCTCAGTGTGATCCCCAACGGGGTCTAATTTTCAACACAACTCAGTTCAGTGAAAACTGCAGATCAAAGTCTGTTCACTCTGAGCTACAGCAGCATAATGAAGACTGTGTGATGAACAACCAAGTCATTGTCAACAATCATCGTCTTCACCAGTGGTGAGTTCAAAATTCCACAATTCTGATTCCTCGAGGGAATATCTCACACCAAGAGAAACAATGCTCACATGATCTGTCATCAAACCTGTCAGACGCCACAAAAGCACCGCTGCCACTAACTGCATGTGTAATGATGGAGATTAGTCAGTAAAACTCACAAGATGAGAAAACAAACCATATAAAAACACACTGAGATTTCTATTGATGATCCAGACTACACACACAGTACTAACAGAGGTAGTATATAAAAACTGCCATTACTGGTTTCTCTCTTTCTCTTCCAATGATTCAAGGTGATAAAATGATTTTAAAGGAAGGTTATTGTGCAATATCTACAGTTTGAGCTTTATATCATGTCATTTCTTCTTCAAAGACACAGAGTGTTGCTTTGACTCATTCATCATGTTTGACAAATCCTTGAATCTCCTGTGGAGCTGCCTAAACACTTGCTGCTACAAAGCTCCGCCTATTGTACAAAGCTCCTCCCTGGAGTTCAGTCTGCAGCCGAGCTCCCACCCCACAGAGCAGCCCTCCTCCGAAGCACCGTTGTGAAGACGAGCTGAAGTGGGAGTGTCTGAAATGGTAGGAGGTTCTTAAAAAGACAAAGGCCAATTTCACGGTGTTTATTTGAGGTAAGATACGATGCAACGTCCCTTTAGCTTATATATGCAGCTTTTTCACAACAACTGAAGGTAACATAGTTACTTGATTGCAGAGGTATATAAAGTACTTAATGAAGTATTTACAAAAAAATTGTAAAAGTAAAAATACCTTAACAGAAAATGACTGGTAAAATTTTATTTCACTTATAAGAAAAGTTCTTGAGTCAAAGTCAGAAAACTACTCACAATAATCTGTAAAGTAAAAATACTTTTACACACTTAGAAATGAAGTGCGGATATGAGTAAATTTAGCAGTTTTCATTAAAAAAATGTGTAAATTGCTTTACTTTACATTTACAGTGGACATATGGACATACTGTAACTTGGTTAAGTAAGTTCAACACTTCATTTTTAGAGCACAGAAACAACTTTTTCATGATGAGTTTGTCATATTTAAATTTGTAACATGTAATTAAGTGTTAAAATTTAAAGTAAAGAAGTAAAAGTATCATTTTTTGTTTTCATTGTAACAAAAATAAAAGTAAGGATAAAAATACAGATTCTYAAAAAAATTTACTTAATTACTGCAATGAAGTAACTCTAACCCTGACGCCATTTTGGCAAAGTAGCCTATAAATTTAGGACTTTTGCTCAAGATTTACAAAATGTAAAAACAGGCAGTAAGTGTATTTTAATGTTAACTTATTCTGTTAACATTTGACAGTAAACTTTAATTTCTGAACTTTACTACAGATACGTTTTAAGTGTTTTTTAACCAAATGAAATAAAGTTTGAAATAATGTCTGCTTGCTGTTTTAACCAAAGACTGTAACAATGATGCCAAACAGCCTTGTTGTTTCAGTTTCTACATGATGGACARCCTTCTACTGATGCATGAGGTTTCTGGACAAAAAGAAAAAAAAAAAGGAAAAAATAAAAACTGAACTGAAAACTGTGACTCCAAATACCAAACCAAATTTTAAATGTTTCTACGTTTAAACTTGTGAATGTCAGCTGAGGGGACAGACGGTCGGTTGTGTGACAGATGTGAACGGAGACATACGATGTATCCATGCCTGAGCCGGCCCGTCTCGCTGGCCGGGTCCGCCCCGGGTGCTCTTATCTCTGAAACAAACACCTTCCCGTGCCGCCGCCTCGCTCGCAGCTCTCATCTGTCTGCCTGACATGTGCTTCCTTGTTTTGTTTTCTCTCGCCTGTTAGACACGGCTGATGATATTGAGCAGCGTCGGTGGTGCTTCGATGAATCAATCACTCTGGTGTTCTCTCTCACCTCGCTCAGCGCAGACCCTGTCTTTCCCACTTCAATCAATGCCGGGGCTTTAGGAAGCAGTTAGTGCTTTCCCTGCTCTTTATTAGACAGAGAGTAGCTCTGCCACACTCTTTGTGCTGAGTGACACATGAACAGTCTGCAAACGTCCTGCAGAAACTTCATGTTCATCCAAACTCAACAGAGATGCAGATTAATATATGGTTCATAAAGATAATTAAACATAATGTTCAGTTTAAAACAGTGGCACCACTTTCCAGCAAGGTMCATTTATAAAGGATTTAATAATGCTTAATAAATGGGTTATTCATGATGTTATAAACACTTTATAAAGCATTATTCATTAAAGTTAAAAACTGAACTAGCGATAAATTATTTACACCTGATTGGTTACAAGTAAATCACTTTGTGCCAAATAATGAGCCTGCTTCAAAGTACAGTGTTTTACAGCTGTTTATAACTGATTGTTATCACATTATAAAATGTTTACAAACTATAGAAAAACCTTTAAAAAACCCATTTTTTTTAAATAAAAAGGTTCTTTATTAGGCAGTGGTACCCAATAATTAAAGTACTTCAAAGTACTTATATCTTAAAATCAAAACAGTTTGTGGTTCTTTTAAACATTTTAATGATCCTATATGTACGGACGTTTGTTTAGTAACATTATTAAAATATACAGATATTAATAATAGAGAATTAAACTATATGATGTTCACACAATAAATTCTATTTCCACACACTGGAAAAAACAATCCCTATTTTATATTCCTAAGAAAAACATATGTATTCTTTACAC
>NW_013952460.1:1493314-1501532 GCF_001266775.1 Austrofundulus limnaeus
CCACATGTGGTTTTAGCTCATAAAGTCCTGCTGGAGTTGGTCCTGCGTCTCAACGATGAGCAGAGGGTTTCTGCGAGGGCTGAGCTCTAAGAAAGCCCCCCCACTGCTCCTCCCAGATGTTCGTCCCTCCTCCTCCTCCTCCTCCTCCTGTGAATGCCGAGCGTCTGCAGAGATCCTCAGCTCCTCTGTTAAATGTTCCCCCAGCTCCTGGATCAGCTGCCTGCAGCCCCCCGAGTCTGAGCGAGGGGCGTCCGCTTTCAACTGCTCTGCTGACGAGAGTGTGCTGGAGAGTGTTTGGGGGATGGGAGAGGCAGGGGGGCTGTCTTTACATGCCTCTCCTCCTCCTCCTCCTCCTCCCTCCTCTGTGGATTTGGAGCAGCCTAGTCCTTCAGTCTCAGGATCCTCGCTCTCGCTGGATGACTCGCTGCTGCTGCTGCTGCTGCTGCCACTGCAGGATTCAGACGTGTCGGCGGCTCCCTGCTCCTCTTCCATCACCATCCTGGCTGCCTTCTCCAGCTCATCCAGCTCCAGCTCCAAGTCTCTTTTTTGCAGCGAGGCTTTTTGTAACGAGGCGACCAGCGCCGTCACCTTCTTGGACCTTTGGATGGAGAGTGAGAAATGGAGACAGGTTAGGAAATAAGAGCTGTGTTTTCCTCTCAATAAAGACAACACAGGAATAAAAACCTCGTCAGTTCTGTGTTCAGATAAAAGCTTGACTCCTGACTTATTGACTCTCATTCATTCGTACTGAAGACATAGCCACAGGATAACCATCTACAACTCTAATACCCATTAAGCAAATCCCATTGTCATATGAACGCTAAGTAGACGGTGATTTGCAGMGGCGATGGGGGCTCAATGAAATATGGAAATATGGATGTTTAATAACGGAATAAGATGAGCTCTGCTGATACAAGAGGCTTGGGATCTTTTTCTTGCTCTCCCTGCAAGAGGTGATAAGAGAGGAGGGGATATACACAGAGGAAGACACTTCCTCGAAGAATACACGTTTACTTCTGCAAACAGGGAAATTAAAGCAACTGTCTGAGAAGAAAAATGGTACAAAATAGAGAAAGCGGCATTTCAGATTTCACAAGATGCCACTTCAAATCTATTGTTTATATTCGTGATATTTTTGGTTCAAAGCATCTCCTGGATGCCAGCGGGAGAAAAACATCCAGCAGTCTCAACGAACAACCAACACTTTGCCTGAATAATTCCCGCAGMCTGAAAGAAACCCTAAAGGGGCTAAAAAGGTTGTAGTTGATTGCAGTCCAGTCGATAAAAGTCTAGACAGGGAGTGACTGCAGGCTGTGGCCCCGCTCCACTGTTTAACGTCTCCAGAGATTAAGAGAATGTCCTCATTAGGCAGGAAACTTCTCCGTCCTGTCACTTGAGTTTTACTGTTGTGTCCCCACAAACAACTCAACAGACCGTTGGAGGTGTGAGGTGCTGTTCTCCTGATGAATGTCCTCTTAAAAGGCCTTGTTTGTGTAACACCATCAGAGTGTGTGTGTAGGTGTGTGTGTGTGTGTGGAGGGAAGGACCCTGACTGCACACACACACACTGGAAAAGCCTGCTGAGCTGCCAAAACCCAAAGTGGTTGCTATTCAGCGCTCAGCGTGGATGGGGCATGGGTACCACCCCCGTTTCTGTGGTGATTAGGCAATGACCTTTGCGGGTCASAGTGATTCAGACCATCCATTCAGGGTCCGAGTAAGTGTGCGATGGTGTGTGTGTGTTGAAAAAGCCACTGCTCCCATTCATGTGTGCACACACTCTGCTCCTCCTGCCCTCACTGGTCCAATTAAGCCACTGCTGAGCACCAGGATGYTTCCTCATTACTGTGCGGTCCTAATGAGTTCCCTGTTCTGGTGAATAKTGTTTGTGCAAGCAGAGGCTGCGCATTCGACAAAAGACCTGAAGAGGGACTCTGTAAACACATCTTATTCTTCTGGTGTTTTATAGAAACACACACACCTCTTCAGCAAGGCTTAAAAAAGGAGGAAAATAAAACAAGTGGAGGGAGGGGTGGGGCACAATGGGCCTCATGCAAGAACCGTTCGTACGCACAGATTTGTTCTTMAGTTGTGCGTACGAGTGRTTTAGGAGAATTTGTGGCATTCACCAATGTTTTCGTATTCTAAGATTTTTTTCAGATACGAACAAAATTTACGAGTGGTCCAGACCTGTCGTATATTTTACGAGCAGTCAGTCTGCTCTTATCCAGACGGGTTTTCTTCACTAATAACTTTATATTTCATTAGTTTGAAGATATTTTGAGTTGAAAATAAATCACACTCTATAATTATGTTGACAGTAGGCTATTCTGCTTGAATTAGAGTTATAATTTTAAATGTAATAATTTAGACTAACAATAAATTGTCCGTTCGTCCGTTTTCCGCCGCTTATCCGGGATCGGGTGCGGGGGCAGCAGCAGAGAGACCCCCTCTCCCCTGCTACACCTTCCAGCTCGTCCTGGGGGACTCAAGACGTTCCCAGGCCAGAGGGGATACATGATCAAGTCCAGGATTTTCTCCAAAGTGCCAGACTTATTTTAAAAACATTTTAAAATGCTTATTTCAGAACAGCAACTGAGACCACCTGCGCTGCGCAGCGCGCTGGGGGGGGGGGTACGGTGCGCAGCGCTGCGCTGTGTCTTCTGAGTAAATGAAAATGATTTAACACAGTTGTTTATACTTTTAGCAGCTCTTTTTATCCCACAGCTGAGCTGCTAAAAATGACAGATTTTCTTGTCTGGATCTCTGACAGACGGACTTCAATCTCTGAACTTGTAAAGTTCTCGTTCTTTATAATTTTCGCTGTCATTTCTCATGAATGAATGGACACTTCCTGGTATGTGAGGCAGGAAACATAGCCTTATATGGTGTTTTTGGGGTGGTAATTATGTTAATCTCCTCTCGCGTGCACGAACAGCTGGATAGAACAGGTGTAATTTACGCAGCTCATTTACGCACGTTTCCTGAAGATAGAAGAGTTTGTTGAATCTGACGTGACATGTTCGTACGAACCCTTTGTACGAACAAAAGTAAGAGAAATTTAGGATAAAAATACGAACATGTTCTTGCATGAGGCCCAATGCTTTTATCCTTGTRTCTATCTTTACCCATAGATGGGGAAAATTTCTTGATAGAGGTAGAATTGGAAAAATGAGGGAGTTATTATATCAACTCAAAACCCAGCAGAGAAGTTGGAAATTATGTCCCATCAACCACTCTAAAAGTAGGGAAAAAATAGCTTTTAAGAAGCTCCCTGAGTGTTAAAGGTGATAAGAAATGACAAAAATGTGTTTTATTGAYGTGGTTGTGATCTTTCTGTTCTTGCACCGCCCCCATAAAACTGTTTTTTTACGTCTGAATTATTGCCTCGCAGGGAAATGTGCACTGAATGGTTGTTTGTCTCGTTTGTCTCTATGTGTCTCTGTGATGGACATGCAACCTGAGGTTGTAYCCTGMCCCTCGCACAGTCAGTGCTGGACATGAGCACCAGTGACCCTGAGAGGAGGAAGYGGGTACAGATAATGGATGGATGGAAATGTGCATTGTGTGATTGGTCAAAAAATCATGAGCATGTTTATGTAGAGAAGCATTTGGCGTGCACTGTTCTCATTCTGCTGTTCCACTGGAGGACCAGCAAAACCTACAAATACAGTAGGGCTGCGCGGTATACTGTWTGCGATAGACTGAARTTGGCCTACGGTAGAAATTTACCCTCTWCCGTCMTATCRTCATTACGTCATCACACAYGTCAGCAGGGCTGCGAGTGCAGAGACAACTGAGCAGGAGGTGTTCGAAATATAAAGAAGAAATATAGCATTTTAAAACACGTATAAAGAGAATAAATCCTCAAAATTTCCCCCTCCTCTTGTAGAAAAGTTACGTCGTGACGCAGGATCATTTCCTCCCTCTCGCTGCACGTCGCTCAGAGCGAAGCTTTAACAACCGTTGTTTTTTCACACCCGAGTTGTTGGAGGAAAAAATAGCTTTTTACGTATTGCTACCCACAGAGATGATAAAACAAGATGCGGACGTTCGTTCAGTCATAAATCCATCTTGCTCATGTAACATGTGCTTCTGCTCTGATGATGAAGATGAGAGCGCAGCGGAGCAGCAGTGGGGCAGTTCAGCAGGCAGAAGCTCATTGTATGACAGGCAGATATTACATTTATTTGGCTTCACCACACTTATATTCCAGTTATCTGAAATTGTTTTATGACAGGACTATGTGCAGCTTTAAGCCCCTTAAGGTCCTGTCACACTATAACATTTTAGGCAACATTGAATTTTTTATGTCTAAATGACTAATTTTACTTGAAGTACTGGTTACATCCACTTTATTTTGATATTGTTGAAAATTTGAAAAATGTTTTTGTTTGTTGTTGAAAGTGTTTTACAATATATAAAAAACATTCTTCTGTTGTGTTCATTTACACTACAGCAAGAAAACTGGGTTTGATTATGATTACAGTTTTCTGCAAAATAAATGCTCTAAAAATTACATTATCTTTGCTTTTTATGATAATTTTTTACAGCAATATATACCCAAGGGATCCAACTTATACCATGACATGAATTTGAGGTCATACCACCCAGCYCTAAAATACAGTCAGATAAAACGTATAAGGCTAGCAGTCAATGAACTTGTAGTTGATTAAACGTTTGTGCACAGTGGACACGGGACAGAGACAGACGGCTCTCCATGGCTGCACAGAGCAGAAGGGGGTGTGTCTCTGTCTGGCAGCATAGAAACACTTTCCTGCATCAYCTGTCAGAAATGGTTGTGGACTCTTGTGTGTTGAATTTGCAAAGTAGCGCTTCTCCTCAGTTCCAAACCCTCTTCCTCCACCTCCTCCATCGTCAAACGAAAATAAACATCCACTTTGCCAACTGTGGTCTCACTGTGTTTGTGTATAATGTTTGCTGCAGAGGAAGGGCTTCGTAGGACTCTCCCCCAGATTCTCTTCTAGTATAAAATGTCCATAGGAAAAGGAATGTCTCACAACCACATTAGCACGATCAAATGTCTCACGTCTCTTTAAGCTGCTCCAGCTGCCACTCTCCTACAAACAGCAGTTGTTGTACCTCATCGGCCCAAGGGTCAAACACAAAAATGAGCCCAAGTGCTGCAAACCCTGCCCCTCACAAGTGGCACAAGTCTAGTCAGCACAAAATGACAGGTGCTGACCAAGCCTGGCTGTTAATTCAATAGAAAAAAGCAAAAGATTTTTGTCCCTAAGGGGCAATTAAACATACAGACACAGTAAACTGAGACATTTGGCAATAGCGCATTTTTCTTGGGTGCAACCAACATACTCAGCTCTACTGTGCTTTGCACAAATGCATATTCCTTACAAATGTGGCACCATTTAAAAGGCAATTTAACAGGCACTGCAATGGCATAAGATGTATTTGTTACAAAAAAGAAATAACCTACCAAACAAATTTCACACTGCAGTCAGATAAACAGTGTGGAATGAAATCTTATAAAGATGTGTAATGGTAAATGGTAYTGAACTTATAGAGTGCTTTTCAAGTCCCTCCGGACCCCAAAGCGCTTTACACTAACAGACATTCATCCATTCACACTCACATTCACACACTGATGATGGCAAACTACACTGTAGCCACAGCTGCCCTGGGGCGCACTGACAGAGGTGGGGCTGCCATGCACTGGCGCCACCAGACCCTCTGACAACCATCAGTAGGCAAGGTGGGTGAAGTGTCTTGCCCAAGGACACAACGACTGAGATGGCTGGACGGGGGACCGAACCAGCGACCTTCCAGTTCCAGGACGACTCCCCTAACCGCTCCGCCACAGCCGCCCCCTGTACATGTACTTGTTAAAAAATAAGCAATGTTTGTTACCCTTTACCTGTGCAGATCTAATACCAGTTAATAATGACATGTGAATGTTTGAGTGTGCCATACAAAACCATCTGGACACAGCTGTGGACTGATTAGCATTTTTAATGTGCCTCYGACAGGCATCAGCTAAGCAGTGCCCTCTGGAGTCAGAAGGTTGTGTGTTCATATCACGTCGGGGTCACCATATTCTTAAATTCTAAGTTGCTTCTGAATAAAACCAACAGCCCTGGTGAACAAAGAAATAACTGCATCCGATGGCAGAAGAAAGTCACAACTGAAAATCCCAGAGCMCCAAAGTGACAAATTGTTTTTCCAAAGAGTAGAGGACATGAGGAYGTGACTGTGACCTTCACTGATGAGGATGATGAGTGTGTGCAGCCCATGAGGAGCCTGTTTAGGTCCCGGGCTCTATAAAAGCTATGTGAGAGCTTCCTGTAGCAATGACGGGGCAGAGGAGCCTCCTACAGAACAGCCACTTCAAACACTGCCTTGTATTCTCTTTCCCCCGTGGGAAGTCATTATTGAGTTAGCGTTGGAGAGGCGCGCTTGTTTTCGCTCCCCTCCCTTGCACTGTGGTGGGAGAAGCTCTGCTTGTGGTGAACACAAAGGCTCCGTCCGGGAGGGGGAGGGATAATGTTGTACACAATCCGGTCATTACTACACCGCTGTTGTGGCTTGCCTTCATTAAACTGTGGAGGGGTGGCTTTTTCAAGGTTGGAAAACTTCTGGCGAGACAAAGACGCCTCCATCTGCCAAAGTCTTTGTGTGAGAATGGGAAGAGAGAACGYATTTGTGTATGTGTGATGCTTGTGTCTGCGCAGCCGAGCTAAATTACAGTCTAACGTTTCTTTCATCCAGCCTGTGTTCACTGAGAGCAACTCATTCATGGAGRTTGAGTCTGCGCTCTTGAAAACATGTCAGATAAAGCTTGTCCTCGGATGTATAAATCAGTGTAATATAAGTAACAGAGTCCCTCAGAGAGACTCGTAAATGCTTCATTCACTCTCTGAAGGGGATAAAGGCTGCCAACGGGGAGCTGCAGTCCTTGAGTGTGACTGAATACTGGAGCRGTTTGACACACTGAGAAGCATTCTAGATATGACAAATGTAAATGTGTTTACCTAATGAGACAGTATTTAACATCAGACCTAAAGCTGCCACAGAAGGAGCCACTGAACCTCTAAAACATTAGCAGAGTTCAAACAACTGTCAAAGGACTTGTCAACATATTGGTTTATCTGGGAGAAACATTTCCATTTTAGCTCAGCAGATCATCCTGATTTATGGTGATGCTCATCTCATTAACCTCAAGAACCACAAACCCTAAAATCTATAATATTTACAGCTCTGGAAAAAATTAAAAGACCACTGCASAGTTTCCCTGTATTTTGTGGAAAACGTTCCACSACATATTGATTTCTGAACTCTTCCYRAGTTAAAACATTAGTGTTTGTTTTTTTTTTTCATAAATGAATACGAACTTATTTTTTGTGCATATTTCAGGTCTGAAAACGCAGAATCTTTGTCGTCATTTTGATCATTTCTCATTTTCTGCACAAAAATACTAAATTTTTGCTTGGAATTTCAGACATGCTGTCAGTAGTTCATAGAATAATAAAGAGTAAAATCATATAAACTGATCATTTTAAAGTGATCTCAATTTTTTCCAGATGTAAATTCTCCAAGAAACTTCTTCAGTCTGGGGAGTTTCAGGTTAAACTCAGTCTTATAAGCAATAGCTTCACAAAAAAATAAAAATAAAAATAAATGTCCGGTTGGCTTTTCTGGACTGTGACGTCAGTCTTAAGGGCTCATTATGGTCGATCGGCAGCCAACCGGATGATGCGCGGTCACATGGTTGCTCGGCGTTAGTTTTCACACACACCTTCTAAAGCTTCTGAGACACACCATGTCGAGCTCCTGGGAAACCCCTCCTACTGTGGCATAAGCCATTGCACGGGGTTTCTTCCTGCTGGAGTCTAACAATGCGGAAAATGAAAAAATGAAAAAAATCCAAGACCTGACGTTATTTGTCCACAAATCTGCCCCGCTTAAAGCTCCACAGTTTTTATCAGACAGATTCCTCCGTACACAATGTCAGATTTATCTGCATCCATGATTTCTGCCGTTTGACTATCTTTATAAACGTCTGCATCCGGGTAAAGCAGTTGGCTTCTGGAACCAAGTATTTTTTAATTTAATTTTTTAAGCGAGTGGTTGAAGCAAAATGCAGTGTTGGAGAGCTTTCAGCATAAACAAACACTCCCACGAACTTCTGACCGATCATACAATAAGTTCTTATGTGTGTGTGTGTGTGTGTGTGTGTGTGTGT
>NW_013952460.1:1502297-1505268 GCF_001266775.1 Austrofundulus limnaeus
TTGCCTTCAGGCCCAGGCCGCCCTTGACAAAGAGATCTGAGATCTCAGTGGGACTTGCCTGGTAAAATAACGGTAAATAAATAAAGTTCGGCCAACAGGTTGCAACAAGAACATGCCGAAATGTCAAMAATGTGAACCGAATGAMGCGATTTCCATCATGAAACTGAGACAATCCGATCAGACTTTGACAAATCGACTGGAGCATACTGGGCGCTTTAGACAGAGGACATTTGGAAAACCAATGTGTGCTGCAAACCAACCCACACAGACCAGTACTAGCGGTTTGATCTCATCACCTACTGGGGCACAAGTCAGGAGTGGACTCTGTACCACAGAACAAACAGTGCCCCCCACAAACTCAAGAGAAGAAARAGAAATCACTCGTAGTGCTGAAACATACCACTAGTTTTTTCTCATCCCAGTCTACATATTCTACTGGTAACAACATTTGTTTAAAAATTTACAATGTTTGATGCATTTGTTTGATATGCCTCCATCTCAAAGCACAAGCCGCCAAAGATGCAAATGCTGAACAAATCAAACAAATCCCACTTTAATTAATTGCATTAAACTGGAGTGCACTCCAAACATGACAGGAAGAAATTATGCAAACGCAGTTGTCTTGTGTTTGAACTAAGCCTGTGTATTCAAGACAAAATCTGGAGTGGCCTCATGCAGAGAGGAAAGCAGCACTTCTTACTCCGGTTAGCTTAATAAAATTTGTGTCTTTGTTCTCCCCAGTGGGGCCTCTCAGGATCTGCATCAGAGCTCCGGCTAACATCAGACAGAGAAGCACGATTATCCATTTTAAAGCCTCCAGGATGGGGTTTTGACAGCTGAGTGACACAGCTTGGCGGAAGTCGTTTTAAGTAAACATCTGGGTGCCACATTATTACCGACAATTAGGGCGGATCACACCCTCACAAAGACTCTTTAATATGTTTCAGTTTTAAGGGATTAGCTCTGAACACATGTTCACATGATTTGTCATACTAAGTTGCAGATGTAAAACCTGAGTCATGCTACAATTTGGGATCTCAATGTGATCAGTGTGGTGTGTAGCAGCCAGGACTGAAGGCTTCTTGTATTCATGGGTCTTTTACCTTTGCTCCTGCCATAAAAAAGACAACAAACCTCTTTGTTTTGGACCGAAACTTAAACCACGTACAGACATGCATTGCTTTCCAGTCACCCTGTGCCAACTGAGTGTGCCTGTGTTGTGTTGAAACAACACACTGGTGAATTTTCACAACATCTTAGGTCAGAAACCGTAAGAGGCAGTAATGTTAACTAACAAAACAACACAAGGCTSTGTTGGACACATTAATGGACTGGCACACGATACTGAATCCATGCATAAACAAGTAACAGTGCTGTCAACACTTCTTCACTACCATAAATTATTAACAGTTGCAGAATGTAATGTTTTTGCCAGAACCCACTCCATGAGGTATAACAATAACTATACATTAGCTCCACATGAAATGTCACATCATCTAAAAGATCCTGCTTCTTTCATTTAAGGCCGCATTTCTCTGTAATAGGGCTGTCACAAATGATTATTTTTATAGTCGACTAATCACCGATTATTTTGTTCGATTAGTCGATTAATCGGATCATATGTTAATTGAATATAAAACATACAGCTTATCAYGTCAGAATGCAGCTGCTATTATATAACAATGGTTAGATTTTAGSTRTATGCTAACTAAAAATAATTGCTGTGGAAGGYAAGTTCTGCTCTGCAGATATTRCACAGGTTTCTCTTTCATTTTCTTAAAAAGATCCCACACTTTTGAGCTCCGTTGCTGGGTAGCCATGATACCAGAGCCTGTCTGTATAATGTCTTGTGACGTCCATGGCCTACACTGGTTACCATTACTGTGCATGTGTGTCAAGGACAGAAAGGCAGATGTGGCAGTGGAAGCTGTCAAAGCAGTTTGGGGAGAAAAACAAAGTAAAAAACAAACAAAAAAACAAACGACTAATCGATTATTTAATTAGTTGTTGACTATTTTAATAGTCGATATAATCGTGACTAGTCGACTATTCATGGCAGCCCCACTCTGTATATATCCTCACTCCTCCATGCTTAGATCCTCCTCTTCCTCCCAACTCACTTGTTGTGTTTCCATCCAATTTTAATTTCAATTTTGAGTAAATTTTTAAAATTTCGCAAAAAGGAAAAAATTAATAAATGCGAATCAGACGTGTTTCCATCAACTGGCTTGAAGCAAATCAGTTAYGTCAGACGCATGTGTGTGGTAAACAGGAAGTAAAAGTCGCAAACTTGCAGGGTCCACACATCTCAGGTTAATGGAGAGAAGTTTTCAGGAACGTGTTGCTACTAACGGGTTAGTTGTACTTATTCTGTCATCAACTAGTTTTGGTGATGTTACATGATGTCTGGAGACGTAGAGAAAGAAATGTAATTCGCTTCACGTTACGGGAATAACTGAGAAGACGCCGACAGCGGGAGGAGGGTCCAGCTGCAGTCGCTCTGGTACTGGTCCGGTACCAGATAGCTAGACTGTGGAAACAGCTGATCAACATGTGTGGTTAATGTTTGCTACGTCAGAACTTATTCGACAAATGTGTTTCTATCTCTCCTTTTGAGCATTAACTCTTTCAAAAAACCCCAAAATCACCACAAGCAAGCGTATCAACTTTTTTTGCGAATTAGAGGAAGTTTTTTTTAATCGTACCATTTCCATTCATCTTTTCTGATGCAATACTTCAAAATGTGCATTAAAAACATTGAAGGAAAAATGGCTACTGTTCCATCAGCTCACCTGACCTGATTCTGTTAATTGATTTTATTGTTTTTAATGTGTTTTCTGTTACGTTGTGATTTTGAAACTTTGATCCCCGTAAGATTACACTGGGCATTTTGAAAATWGCCAATAAATAAAATGTATTACTATTATTACTATTATTATTATTAATAATGTGTTCAAAACAGTACTGTTTT
>NW_013952460.1:1505278-1513147 GCF_001266775.1 Austrofundulus limnaeus
TGTGTGTGTGTGTGTGTGTGTGTGTGTGTTAACACTACTCCAGCACATTTAAGGCGTTTGACCGCAGGCCTTTGCTAACAGACTGACCCCATGCATGATCTCATTGCCCTGAGACGCCCCCGGTTGTTAGAGCTACAGATGCTTTTCCCTGCAGGYGAGCAGCTGACAAAGCTACTGACAACTCACAGAGGGAAGCAAAAAAAGGTAAAGTGTTTATATAGAACCACAGAGGAATGCCACATCTTCTAGAAATAAGGATTTGGCCTAAAGGAAAAGGATGTTTGTCATTTTTTAGTCTTTTCTTTTGTTGCTTTATTCGGTGAGGCACAGATACTTTATTTCTATGTACTTCCTTTCAATAGTGAATACAAACCATTGTTTCCGATGGCTGCTCATTTCACACTCACCATTCACAATTAGTGAAGTCTGTCACCTCAGCTGTTCTGGTGCGAGGGGCAGCACGTCCCTCCTTCAATTCTCTGAGCTGCTGTCTTTTTCTCCAATCTTATCATACRTCATCACTTTTTAAGACTAATTCTTAAACACGTCACCTTTATGTCATCATTTTGCCCTCTTTCTGATTTCAGTTCCAATAAAAAGCGGCTGGATGGCTGGGAAAGAAGCAAAGCAGAGGAAAACAACTAAAACCTGTTTTAACTAAAGCACCGCAACCTAACACCAGGCTTACAAGCTTTGTAAGTGCAGACGGCCATCAATCTATGCTGGCTTCTCTCCAAGGTTTTTGATGAAGGGAAGCAAAAAGTGAAAGAAAATAAGGGGATGTGTGTCCAGCAACTCTGCAGGATTTTTGTTGGCAAGTCTGCTCCTTCTAATGCACGCACAGAAGAGAGAACAGAGGGGCAGCTGGTCTAGTTTAAGCCTYGTGATAAATTTTGAGATAATTAAGATGAAGTTAATACACAGGCACAGGAAGTTTGAAGCATTTCTTTAGCTTTAGTTCTGAAGCAAAGACCATATKATCAGAGAAATGTGCTTCGAGGTCACACTTTGGATTTCAGTGCACACGGCTTCTGCTCCAAAGAGTGAGAGTAAAGAGGAGCTCCTGTCCCGTGGCTTAAATCATGATGAAGTCTTTACATGACTGTAAATCTCAGACTGATATCTTGGCAGTGGGAGGAACTTTAGAAGTAGAAATGCTCGTGGGACAGCTCAGAGATTAAATAAATCAACCCACCCTCACAGCGAGCAAACATCCATTAATTGCTGTGTCCATCATGCGCCGATGATCACTTCTGCTTTGTCGGCAGTGGGCAACGACAGGATACAGAGATTACACTGGGGGTATACATTACAGCTCATCTCACTGCGGCGCCTCCAGAGATGATTCACTTTGAAGAGGAGAACTAATCTTCCTCGGGGGAATATCTCACACCAAGAGAAACAATGCTTACATGATCAGTCATCAAACCTGTCAGACGCCACAGAAGCACCGCTGCCACTAACTGCACGTGTAATGATGGAGATTAGTCAGTAAAACTCACAAGCTGAGAAAAAAAAACAACAAAACCATATGAAAACACAGTGAGACGTTGACTCATTGAGATTTCTATTGATGATGATCCAGACTACACACACAGTACTAACAGAGGTAGYCATTACTGGGTTCTCTTCCAATGATTCAAGACGATTCAAGGATTTTAAAGGGGGTTAATGTGCAATATCTACTTTTTTGAGCAACAGCATTTTGAGCTTTTTTTTTATCATGTTATGCTGTATTCACACCAATGAGACTTCAGCATCAAAATCGCGTCCAACTAGGGCTGCGTGGTATATGTGGTAGACGGTAGAAACGGTATGAAGTTTGCCTACGGTAGAAATTTACCCTCTACCGTCCTGTAGTCATTACATCATTGCACCTGTGTCAACAGGGCTGCGAGTGCAGCAGCAACTGAGCAGGAGTTTGAAATATAATGAAGAAATTCTAGCGTTTTAAAACACGTATAGAGAGAATAAATCCTCAAAATTTACCCCTCCTGCTGTAGAAAAGTTACGACGTGACGCGGGATCATTTCAGAGTGAAGCTTTAACAACTGTAGTTTTTCACATCCAAGTTATCGGAGAAAAAATAGTTTTTCATGTATTGTTACCCACAGAGATGATAAAAAAGACATGGATATTCGTTCAGTCATAAATCCATCTTGCTAATGTAAAGTCGGCTTCTGCTCTGATGATGAAGATGATGAAGATGAGCGCGCAGCAGAGCAGCAGCTTATAGCAGGCAGAAGCTCATTGTTTGGCAGGCAGATATTAAAGCAAAAATGCTGGGTTTGATTACAGTTTTCTGCAAAAAAAAAGCTCTAAAAATTACATTATTTTTACTTTTATGATAATTTTCTACAGTGATATATACTGTTACTGTGAAGGGATTCAATTTATACCATGATATGAATTTGAGGTCATACCACCCAGCCCTATGTCCAACGCTTCAAGTTGGGACGCTTGTGCACTTTGAGGTCAGACGTGTCTAGCACTTTGAGAGCCGCCCCTGCCGGTCTCTGTTTAGTGGCAGATGAAATAAAGGAAGTGGCTTTGCTTTATTTACTGAGAGCATGAGAACGTCCCGCCCATCAGACAATTAATTCATAATTAATTCACCAGATAATTYAGAGACATTTTGAGTTTGGTGAGCTTTTTCACCCAGGAGCTTTCAGAACTGTTTTTGTCCCGAGTCCAGTTTGATGAGCCGCTGACCTGCGATGGTGCTGATATCTCCTGCCAGGACACCGACTACAGGCACTCAATTTCAACTAAAGAGCTCCTCTCCATCTGTCTCAGTTAGTGGACATCATTCAAGAAACCGTCCTGTTGGAAAACCTGTCACTACATCAGACAGTGGAGTCTCTCTGTTTGGTTGACGCGCCGCGTCGAACTGAAAAAAGTTCAGATTTTCCAACTCCAGTGTTCGATGCACTTGAATCGTTCGCTCAAATCGTGCAGCTCTAATTGCACTAGATGTGCCGCAGCACTTCCCAACGCTGCTTGACACGCATCCACCATAGACTTYGCCTGTAAACTTGACTCTGAAATCTTGTTTGTTGTGAACCCAGCCTTATGTTATTCCCTCATCAAAAACATACCCAGAGTGTTGCTTTCACTCACTCGTGCATGTTTRAGMAATCCTTGAATCTCAAAMACATGGTAGCCATGTGGRGCTGCCTAAACACTTACTGGTATAAAGCACCACCTTTTTGTACAAAGCTCCTCCCTATAACTCAGTCACCAGCTCAGATCCCACCCCACATAGCACTGCTCTACCAAAGCATGGGTTGAAGTGAAAGTGTCAGAAATGGTAGAAGGTTCTTAAAGAGWCAGAGGCCATTTTCAAGGTGTTTATATAGGATTATACAGGATTTACAAAACAACTGAAGGTAACAGTGACTTAATTGTGCTATAGAATTAAATTATGTACCTGGAAAATAGATACTACCCCCCTTTAACTTAAATACTTTTTCTGCATAATGACAGCCTGTCGATGTTGATAATAAAAATTGTCTTTATCAAAATAAAACATAACAATAAAAGTCAGGTCAGCCCAGAGAAATCTGATTAACAACTGGTGCAGAACAACTCAGAGTCAGTGTGTCAAGCTGACATTAAGCCTTTACACAAAAACAATCCCTGGAAAATTTAGTGCTTTTTTAAGGTTTATTGGGTTAATAAACAAACAAACAAAAAAACACATGTTAACATGGATTTGCTGAGTCCACACCAGGCAGGGTTGCCAGAGGGGAAACAATGAACTTTAGTACTCTTGCTTTAAAGAAGATATGTGCTTTAAAATCCTTCTATTTCACTTTTAAATCCTTCAGCTGGGGTCTATATAAAGTGGAACTGCAATGCTTTGGTTTCAACTCCTTCTTATTGTAAGTCCACAAGCTCCTCTTTCACCCCTTTTCTTAAGTTTGTCTTCAAATAACTCGTTATGATGCTGTCTCTTTAAATGCAAACTTCACACCCCGTCCCCTCCAGCTTCCAGGCTGGTTCATTTTAGTTTAATAGAGGGATTTACATCTATCTAGCGGCGCAGAAACATCTTATCCAGGGCTCTAGAGTGCGACCAATTTGGTCGCAAATGCGACCTGATTTCCTAACAGTGCGACTAAAAAAAAGTCCGGTCGCACTGGTGCAACCAATCGTTCGACGGGGAGCAGTCGCTCACTGAAAAAAAGTTTCCATGTTCCATAAAAAATAATCCAGCAGTATCAATGGTCGCCCGCTGACAGTCTCATCTCTCCTAATAACACTGCCCTCTGCTCGCGGGCTCCGCTCCACACCTCCCACGCACACACACACACACGTTTGTTGTTCTATCCTCTTGGGGACTTTGCATTGACTTCCATTCATTTCCCTGTCAATTCTATAGCCAACCATAACCTCCCAGGTAGACTACACACCTGACCCAAACCCTAACCTCACCAGGCTGTGTGCACCGGGGAAATGGTCAATAATTGTACCCACCATRAAGCAGAAACCTGTACACACACACACGCATAGCGAAACCGTAGTTTTTTTTTTAAACCCAGATCAGAGTCTGAAAAACATTTTTTTCTTGTTAACTGTGGAAGCAAGATGTGGACGGTTGCTCGCTCGTCCATCTTGTTAATTTAACAGTCGGGGTCTGAGCGCTGCAGATCATTTCAGCAGGACGAAGAAGCTCACTTGTATGGCAGGCCGGTTTTGCACTTAATCGACTTCACCACAGTTACATTCCAAGTATCTGAAATAGGTTCTTCTGGGTCTCAGGAGGATAAAACTAGACATATTAGATATTTAAGCGAAATAATATAAGATGTTAAGAGTCAACTAATGATGAAATTGCTGACTTTTATGTATTATTATTTTTAAAAAATCTGCACAACCTTTTAATAAATATCAGTAATATTTCCGTTATTAATAATTATTCTCTGTTCATCATTCTGGTTTATCCAAGGCCAAAGCTCCATAGTTGTCCATCTGAGGGGCATGTGTCTAAAATAAATTAACCATGAAATGTTTAAGATGTTTATAAGACGTTCAGCCCTTTAACATTTGTACTTAGAATTTTATAGAATCACTTTAAATACTTTTCAGTAAGTTATAGGTCTTGTACAATTCTGGTTCAAATAAAGAGCTTTATGTTTACTAGATTGTTAACTAATTATTTTTGAGTTAATGTTGCTTTAATGAACAGTGATTTAAAAAATAACCTGTAAAACTCTGATGTTAAATGCGACGTGGTTGAAAATTTGGGTGCACGTAACTTTTGTGCTGGTGCACCTAAAAAAAAATGTTAGGTGCACCGGTGCAACCAGTGCAAAAAGTTAGACTAGAGCCCTGTTATCTACAAACTAATTGAAATATGTCAACATCCAGCCTTACATGTTGGAGCCAGAGTCTGACCCAGAGCATGAGGAGCTTTATTCAGCAGTTCTGTCACCGATACTTTGTTGTAATAGTTCAGAAAACATCATAAAAACTTTAAACAAGTTGAAAAATATGACCCAAAAAGAATTTAAAGATTTCTTTGCAGAACCAGGAACAAAACCACTAAATTCAACTAGGCATGGGTTTTTATGATGTAAAAACAAGTGTGCATTGCCTTGTAGCATGTCATTGCAGCATGGCTTTACCTGAAGCAGTGGACTTGCAGAATGAACTGTGACCAAGTTCAAATGTGTTTTCTATACCAGCTTGTGCTTGTCAAGTCTGCAGGTGTTTGTAATGAGGATAATTGTGTGACAATATGATGTTTATAGAGATTTTTGTTAAAGTTGCTATCGCTGGGTTTTGAACCCTGCTCTCCCACATGAAAGTTAACCATGAGACCATTGGAGCTGTGGCAGAGGGCATTGCCAGGGGTTGGTTTGTATGTGTGCAGAAAGAGGCCACATCGCCAATGCAATTGTTGACACTAAACTGCAATATATTACAACAACAGAGCAACATTAGGACAACATTATAGTAAAACATCAAAATGCAATCATATTATTATTGTAACCACTGAACTACTGAGATTAAATATTATTAAACTATCGTTCTGTACTGAGTAGATACAGCAGGGGGCAGTATTGGAACAATACAAGGCTCCATTGACTCCCATTTTAAATTATTAAACATTAATATTTTAAAAACTACAAGTTGTACAGGCACCAAAAGTCATAGACATCATTTAGCACAGGAGCTTTACAGATATAAATTACAATGGCAACTCTAGGACAAAGTATGCAGGAGGAGAAGCATGCCAAAGTGGACATGACGTGGATGGGAAACGAATCACAATAGTGTGCAATGATTTGGCAATGCACACTGAATATGGACCTGGGCCATAAGAGCTAATGCAAAAATGACAAGCCTGGGTTTAAACCCCAGCTAGGCCCAGCTAGGGTTCAACAGGGCCTGGCTGTGCTGTGCTAATATGCCTCTAGAGACTCCAAGTACACAACTAAATGCATTTAACAGCTACATAAGTGGATTTTGCATGATGTCCCCTTTAAAATTATTGTATTATGACCCAAAGTGTTATATGTGTTTATAGAGTGTTGTAAGGTAAAGCGTGTGTCATGTTGGGTAAAAATGTGAATTATGGGGTGAATAACGTATTTTTTAAAATGTTTATCTGGCAACCCTAAGCTTAGTCAGCATGCACTTCACACTGAAAGCAGGATTCAGACACCTTCGGTTTCAGAGGAAACAATAGTCGTTATTGTGTAAATGAATGGGCAGACTGCAAAAGAAAAGCTGCGGTTTCACTTAAAAAGGCCTAGTGTAAACAGGGCCTAAGTCCCAGAGTACAGCAGGAGGAGTGGATGGGGAAACACTGCTGTTGTGCCTCTCAGCAGAGAAGAGACTGATTGACTTTTCCATTGAGTTGACAGAGCCTCAGCAGCTCCGTATGCTCACAGAAAATAAGTGTGGATTCTCTCAGCAGGGACGAAAAGGACAGTTTGGGCTCAAGTTTTGTTAAGACTTTGAGTTTGTAACTTCACACTTAAGAATGAGTTCAGTTTAAAGTTATAAATCAGATCTTGTTACTCAGTGAAATAAACCTGTCTGAGAAACTGTTTTGGAACTCTTGTTTGATGACTGAAAGGAGCAAACTGTATTAAAACAAAGTTGCTTTACAGCGTACAAGTCTCAGGTTAATAGCGCAAATTCTGTTCCTGTTTATCACACATAAAACTGCTGAACAGAAACAATYATTCATCACTAGAATTAGAATTAAGAAAAAACAGATTTTGGGTCCTGCAACTTCTTTTGGGCACCTTAAAAAAGAAATGTAAACAAATGATTCATTGTTTTCAATGTTTCCTCTAAGCCTCAAAACGTGAGGTGCGCCACTTGGGGGAATGTTGTGTCATGACAGAAGTCATGCGTCTGAAATGTAGATTTCAGCCATAAAAGCTGCAGACAGAACTACTGTTTAAACACAGTTTATACTTCATCAGTATCTCTCACTAGCCGTGTTTCCATCAACATTTTTGTTATGTGCATTTTGAAGTGTCACATTTGTAAAGGTGGATGGAAACGGCAAAATTAGCAGAAACTCAATTTTACAAAAAAGTTTTTATGCTTGCTTGAGGTGCTTTTTGGATTTTTTTTTTAAAAAGTTCATGTGCAGACGGAAAGATGGAAAAAAATTTGCCCCTTCTTCCTCTCCTTTTAACTACACTATAGAACAACACGCATCAATAGCACATTTGAGGGTGGGGGGTGTGTGTGTCAGGGTCTTCTTTTATTTATTTATTTCTTACTCCCCTGTTTCCCGACTGATGCCTGGGGGGTGGGGCCCGGGTGGGGGCCTGGACTGATGGTGGATTGGGAGCTTGGGGGGGTGCCGGGGGTCGGACTTGCGCTCTGGCTTCTCTGGAG
>NW_013952460.1:1515138-1521269 GCF_001266775.1 Austrofundulus limnaeus
CCCTGTCTTCTTCCCCATTTTAATTGCATTATAGTACATCACACATCAACAGTACATCTGAGGGTGGCGGTGTGTGTGTGTCAGGGTCTTCTTTTATTTATTTTTTTATTTCTTACTCCCCTGTTTCCCGACTGATGCCTGGGGGGTGGGGCCCGGGTGGGGGCCTGGACTGATGGTGGATTGGGAGCTTGGGGGGGTGCCGGGGGTCGGACTTGCGCTCTGGCTTCTCTGGAGTTGCGTGGACTCCTGGGATGTGGCTCCTGGTTGGTGTGGTTGGCCTGCTGGCCAGGGTGGTCGCCGAGCTCCGGCGGGTGTACCCCTGGCCGTTGGCGGTGGTTGGGGGATAGTCAGGGCATGGCCTTGCTGGGGCGGGGGTGGCTGGTCGGGTTGGCGCAGTCCAGGCCAGGACTTGGCCGTCTGCTCCTCTCCACCCCAGGACAAATGGATTTACCTCCTAGGTACAGATGTGGGCCGCCCTCTGCGGGGGGCGGGGGCATACCCTGGACCTGTGGGGTATACAGTGTGTATCGGGAGTGTGAATGGAGTGTGGTGTCTGTATTGTATGTCTTTGAATGAGTGGGTGCGAGGATGAGGGTGGGATTGTACGATTGTGTTTGTGTATGCGTGGGTATGTGTCAGGCTGGGACGTGGACTTCCCCCTTCGCTGGTTTGTTTGTCGCCCCCATCCCATACCGCCCTCTGGTGGGGGTGCCTTGCCCGCCAGTGCGCGGATGGCTCTTGGGGTCTGGGGCTGGGTGTTCGGGTGTGCGCTGGCTCRGCCTGGTGGCCAGCAGATGGAAACGTCTGATTTGCATTTTCCCCTTTTTTGACATTGTAAAAATTAGCTCAAAATTTGCATTAAAATTGGATGGAAACACGTTTACTGACATGTTTGTATGAAGAAAAATGTGTCTTTTTATTCTTGCACCACGCCCAAGAATGAGTTGTGTGCATAACCCACTAGCCGTGTTTCCATCCAATTCTAATTCGAATTTTGAGCGAATTTTTAAAATTACGCAAAAAGGAAAGAATGAATAAATGTGAATGAGACTTGTTTCCATCAACTGGCTTGAAGCGAATCAGTTACGTCAGACGCATGCGTGYAGTAAACAGGAAGTAAAAGTCACATCTCAGGAAAATGGAGAGAAGTTATCAGGAACGTGTTGCTACTATCGGGAAAGTTGTCCTTATTCTGTCATCAACTAGTTTTGGCGATTTTACATGCGGTCGGGAGACGTAGAGAAAGAAATGTAATTCTCTTCACGTTACGGGGATAACTGAGAAGACGCCGACTGTAGGAGGAGGGTCCAGCTGCAGTCACAGCTGCAGTCGCTCTGGTACCGGTTCAGTGAGAACAGCTGATCAACATGTAAGGTAAATGTTCGCTACGTCAGAACTGATTCAACAAATGTGTTTTCATCTGTCCTTTTGCAGATTAACTTTTTTTTCGAAAAAACAAAAAACCACCTCAAGCGGGCATATCAACTTTTATGCGAATTACAGGATGTTTTGTCGAATCAAGCCGTTTTCATTCACCTTTTCTGATGCAATACTTCAAAATGCACATTAAAAACCTTGATGGAAACATGGTTACTGTCAGGGCTTTTCTCACAAGGTATGCACCATATATTGTTTGATTAGTCCGAATTTTGGCGGCATGTTTACGCAGAAAAGCGACTGAGGTACACTGATCTCATTTAATTCCTACGCTGAGCGGCAACTGGCCAAGGCTGTCTGAAAATGCGTCTAATTTATAACTATTCTAGCAAAACTTACAAATTTGAAGGACTTGTTGAAGGAAAAAGCACAATCTCTGTGCACATGGAGACAGCTAGGAGACACAGGCAGCTCTCCATGACTGTGCTAACCAGGTGTGATTATGCCTCGGCTGGGCAGAGGGAGGACACGTTCCCGCACAGCCTGCTGGAAAACAWTGAAGGCTCTTTCTTTGCAGCTTCTCCTCCTACATTCTTTTCCTAATTCTCTATAATTAACTGAAAATAAACATTCATTCCACCAACCATGCTGTCGCTGTGTTGTTTCTGTTTGCCTGTGATGTTTGCTGCAGTGGGAGGACTGTGAATGTGAAAAAAGAATGGGCCTCATGCAAGAACCGTTCGTACGCACAGATTTGTTCTTAAATTGTGCGTACGAGCGATTTAGGAGAATTTGTGGCATTCACCAAAGTTTTCGTATTCTACGATTTTTTTCAGATACGAACAAAATTTACGAGTGGTCCGGACCTGTCGTATATTTTACGAGCAGTCAGTCTGCTGTTATCCAGACGGGTTTTCTTCATTAATAACTTTATATTTCGTTAGTTTGAAGATATTTTGAGTTGAAAATAAATCACACTCCATAATTATGTTGACAATAGGCTATTCTGCTTGAATTAGAGTTATAATTTTAAATGTAATAATTTGGACTAACAATATAAATTGTCCGTCCGTCTGTTTTCTGCCGTTTATCCGGGATCAGGTCTCGGTGGCAGCAGCAGAGAGACCCCGCTCTCACCAGAGACACCTTCCAGCTCGTCCTGGGGGACTCAAGACGTTCCCAGACCAGAGGGGATATGATCAAGTCCAGGATTTTCTCCAAAGTGCCAGACTTATTTTGAAAACATTTTAAAATGCTTATTTCAGAACCACAACTGAGACCACCWGCGCCGCGCAGCGCGCTGGGTGGGGTACGGTGCGCAGCGCTGCGGCTTCTGAATACATGAAAATGATTTAACACAGTTATTTATACTTTCAGCAGCTCTTTTTATCCCACAGCTGAGCTGCTAAAAATGACAGATTTTATTTTCTGGATCTCTGACAGACGGACTTCAATCTCTGAACTCGTAAAGTTTTTATTTTTTCAGTTTTCGCTGTCATTTTTCATGAATGAACACTTGTATCTGAGGTAGGAAACACAGCCTTATATGGTGTTTTTGGGGTGGTAATTATGCTGATATCTCGCGTGCACGAGCAGCTGGATAGAACAGGTGTAATTTACGCAGCTCATTTACACTCTTTTCCTGAAGATAGAAGAGTTTGTTGAATCTGACGTGACATGTTCGTACGAACCCTTTGTACGAACAAAAGTAAGAGAAATTTAGGATAAGAATACGAACATGTTCTTGCATGAGGCCCAATGTCTTACAGCTATACCAGCAGGAAGAGAGTTCATTATTTTTCACTGGGTATAAATCCGTCATTAGACTTAAAAGTGTTGCAACTCAGATTTGTTAATGGCAAATAGATGAATCAAATGCCAGTCCCACCATCTCCACATTTATGGAGCTAGAAATGAAAGAAAAATTGAACACTGTACCTAGAGTAAAACATGAAAGAAGCTAGATTATGTTCTCGAGCTGCTTTTCTGCATCTGGCATGGAGACTACCTTGAGACTATCAAGGCATTCTGAAGTGAAATGTACAGACAAGTGTCAGAAAGCTTGCTCTCAGTTACAGGTCACAGGTTCTTCAACAGGATAGTGACTCAAAACGCACGGCTAAAAACACTCAAAAATGGCTACTGACAGAAGATTGGACTCTTCTCAAGTGACCTTCTGACCCCTGATCTAAATCCTGTTGAACATCTGCAGAAGAGGCTGAAGYCTGGAGAAAGAACCCTTCAAACCTGAAACAGCTGGAGCAGTTTGCTCACAAGGAATGGATCAAAAGCCTTGTGGACCAGTGCAGATGTCTCAGAAAGAGTAACAGAAATTAAGGATGTCCTGATACAACTATATACAACTATTTCACTTGCGATACAATACAAATATTGCTGCCCTGAGTATTGGCCGATACCAATATCAACCCRATACGAGATCAGAACAAATCCTACAAACTTTTATTACTTTTTTGTATTGTGGAATCTTAAAGTCTTGATCAGGTCAAACAGTAAACAACAGTCCAACAGTAGGTATGAGAAAGACTGGTCCCATTTATTATTAACCAATGGGTTACATCATTTTTAACTTTAACATAAGAATATTGCACAATTAAATACAATAAATAAATAATAAATTAGAAAACCCAGAAAAAATTACCCCAATAAAGCGAATAAAAACAAAATAAATAACTATTCAGGGTCACTTAAGTTATTTATGCCAGATCCGAGCGCTGCTGGATAGAAATGTATGGACGGACTGCATGTGTTGGAGGGCTAATATCAGAGATTTTAGAAGCAGGCTGATATAATCGATATTAATTTTTTTGGGCTGATATCAGAAAAATATCCAATACTGATATCGGATTAGGACACTCTTAACAGAAATCACGATTACAGTGATTGCTGCAAAAGATTTTGTAACAAAATATTAAGAGTACTTTTATATGTACAGTATATTAAGGTAAATTTCATTAGTATTCTTTTTTTTTTTTACATTTAAATAACTCTGTTGAACTAGAATTAAAAAGTAATGACTGATTTTTATTGGCTGAATTGTTCTTTTTTCATCAGTTTCATGTAATTTCAGTGACCTCTGCTTGTTTTTCTTTCTTTATCAACACATTTGTCTGTGTCTGTATGTTTTGTTTTGCAACAAAAGTTTCACATGAACTACTGGTGGTGACAGACTGCAGTGCACTCAGTGTAAGTAACCCCACAGTTGCAATATTAAACTGAAGTAAAAACAGAACAATCATTTTGAGGTAAAAAATTTTGGACCAGAACTCACACAACTTCTGAATGACACACRCTGAGACCTGGCGTTTTACAAATTTCTACTTTTCTGCTTTGAACAGACATACATATTGTCTTTGGGAAACTTCTTGCTTAATCCATTCCACAGATGTAGAAACTCGAATTTCTCAGGCAGATTTATTTCACGGGGTGAAAAAGCTTGATTTACAACGTAAAAACTCTGAAACCACTCATGAACCATGATTTACAAGCTCAAAATCTTTACGACTCTAACCTGAGCCCATAAAAAAAGATGCCATCACCTCTCAACCCTGCTGCTGATATCTTATACTCCAGCATTTAGAAACATTTTAGAGCAGAACTCAGGACTTCTGCTGGAAAAATCTTGAAAAAGAGAAATGCTGTAGGGGTTCACACTAAATCTCTGTAGACTTTTTATCGTGTCTGCATCTGGGCACCGAGCCTACAACATCAGGCGTGCATTTTTTAACTGGGCTTTTTTCCAGATGGGCACACCACTCAGCTGAACCCCGGCCAAGAGTAAAACAGAGCTCATTACTGAAAAAATGTGCTTGCAGGCTCACATTTAAAATGTGTAAGTAATTTTTAAATATAAACTACGAGGAAGAGAGAGACTGGACCTTTAGCATCTGAAAGGAAAGTGCAGATTTTATGTTTGGCTTGCAGAGCTGATGGAGGGTTTCACTTATGAAGGATCTGAAGTCTTCCAAGTCTCAGAGTAAACCTGCACAGGGAGGTTTCCTAAGACTCAATCATACCAGTTTAGCCACACAAGATAATAGTGGTCTCTTGGTCCTGCTCACAAAAATGACTCACCTAATCCTCTTCTCTATAGCACTAATGCTTTATGGGGGCTGAATGACACTTCCTCTTATCTCTGAAGGCAATTTTCTTAAGATGGTTTTTAAGATGTACAGTTTGTGTTAGTGGACTTACTTGACTCTCTGGATCCAGATGCAATAGTCGCTGATGTACAGATCATTCAGTATGTAGGCTGGGTCATTATCTCGGAAGATTTTGTGGATGTCCAGCAGGCATTTGAGGACACAGGTTTTCCCTAGACGCAGGTACACAGACAAATGGAAAAATCGTGTTATTTGAGCTCAGTAAAAAAGGATGACAACACAGCAGCTTGTGGCAGACACTGCATTTATCTTAAAGCCTGAAGTCATTGTTTCATAAATAAAAGCCAAGGTAAGAGATGAGAGGGAAATCCCAGCACACTGCGGAGTAATTTGATCCATATGTTACAAGAAGTACTCCTGGTTCATCTGAGAGACAAAGGAGCTGAGTGGAAGAGTCGTTTCTGACATCCAGGTTACTGAGTTGAAAGGTGGTTTTCTTTAGATCCTAGAAAGCGTGTTTGCTTAATGTTCTTTTGTGATCTACCTGACCCCAGTTTTAGTCAATCCATCATTCTCAGCCCACTTTGGCTGATAAATTCTATAAAGGTCTTAGTAAGTAAGTAAGTAAGTAAG
>NW_013952460.1:1521858-1539197 GCF_001266775.1 Austrofundulus limnaeus
GAGGAGCTGGAAGAATTGGCTGGGGAGAGGGAGGTCTGGGCCTCCCTTCTGAAGCTGCTGCCCCCGTGACCCGACCCCGGATAGGTGGAAGAAAATGGATGGATGGATGGAATTTCTTTAAAGAAAGGGCTGAAAGAAGAAATTGTGTGTGGCAGCACTTTATACAGTCTTTTCAGACAAGGCTTAGTTAATAAATGTTTTTTTTTTAGTTTGTTTTGTTTTAAATTAAGACTTGTGTAACATTTGTTATCATTCTTATTTTTATCATGTTAATGGAGGGAGGAAGAAAAAGTAGTATCGGCTTCAAGAATCGGCCAAAAAATATTGGCTGCAGTGTTGTTTTAGTCACTCTGTATTTACGTTTTTTTTTCCTCGTTATTCAAAATACTGTGTGTTAGATGAATTTTAATGATGCAACTTCAAACTAACATGTAATATTCTTTTATGCTATTTTAACCAGACTGTACCTGGCTGCAATTCATTTCAATGAAAATGCACGTCTGCAGGCAACTACCTCATCTGGAGAGCCCATGTAGATTATTCTTTCCCAAGTTCAAGAAGGGAGAAGGCACAGCAAAGCCTATCAGAACTCCTGAAACCCTAATTAAGTCTTAYCACATTAGTCACTTTTAGTACGCCAAATCATCCATACTTTAATTATATCTCCCTTATTCAAAGTCGTGTCACAAGGGCATGTGATGTGTGAAAGTGTTGAATGAGAAAAATTTCCTCACAATGTTAAACAAAAATTACAAAAATAAGAGACACTTTACTGTTTCTACTATGCAAAGACTGTGTACATTTTAATGTTGTTGATGTTTTCCAGACTGCGCTGTGGATTCATCTCCAGTTGTCCCAGACAAGGCCAGCATCTCCACACCACCTCCTGATGCACGCGTCTTCACTACACATCCTGATGCCACATCTTCACACCACGCCCTGATGCCACATCTTCACACCATCCTCTGCACCACATCTGAACTCAGTCCACACCCAGTGGGAGGACCCTTCACAACAGGATCACAATACTTCCACACATCTCGCAGAAAGGACGTGCAGGACAAGATGACTCAGTGTGATGAGGTTGCATATTTGTRACCCATCATATCAAAATGAGGATTAAKYMMATCCCGTTCCCCGACTGCCATTTGGGGAGGGGGTCCTGAAGAAGGGCGGGCCGCTGGGTGCRGTCCTGGGCTGTGGGTGGGCTCGGGGCTTGGACGGTTGCCRGGGGTGGGGCTGGCTCTCCATCCTCCCTGGTGCTGCTTGGTCTCCTGAGGTGTGGCTCTTAGTTCCTGTGGGTGGTCCCCTGGCCGGGGTGGCTGCCGGGTTCCGGGGGGCAGACTGCTGGTGGGGTTCACTTGGTCGTTGGCAGTGTGGTGGGGTGGTCATGGGTGTGGCTTCACTGCAGCGGGGGGCTGGCCGGACGTCCTGGTGCGGCCCAGGCCGGGCCTTGGCTATCTGCTCCTCTCCACCTCAGAATGATTGGGCCTCATGCAAGAACATGTTCGTATTCTTATTTAAATTTCTCTTACTTTTGTTCATACAAAGGGTTCGTACGAACATGCCACGTCAGATTCAACAAACTCTTCAATCTTTAGGAAAAGGGTGCAAATGAGCTGCGTAAATTCCACCTGTTCGTACCCAGCTGCTCGTGCACGCGAGAGGAGATTAGCATAATTACCACTCCAAAAACACCATATAAGGCTATGTTTCCTGTCTCAGATACAACGAAGTGTCCATTCATGAAAAATGACAGTGAAAACTAAAAAGAAGAACTTTATGAGTTCAAAGTTTGAAGTCCTGCTCTCAGAGATCCAGAAAAGAAAATCCGTCATTTTAGCAGKTCATCTGTGGGATAAAATGAGCTGCTAAAAGTATAAACAACTGTGTTAAATCATTTCATTTACCCCCCGGACGTAGAATTTATATTGTTAGTCTAAATTATTACATTTAAAATTATAACTTTAATTCAAGCAGAATAGCCTATTGTCAACATAATTATGGAGTGTGATTTATTTTCAACTCAAAATATCTTCAAACTAACGAAATATAAAGTTATTCGGGAGGAAAACCCGTCTAGATAACAGCAGACTGACTGCTCGTAAAATATATGACAGGTCTGGACCACTCGTGAATTTTGTTCGTATCTGAAAAAATCTTAGAATACGAAAACATTGGTGAATGCCACAAATTCTCCTAAATCACTCGTACGCACAACTTAAGAACAAATCTGTGCGTATGAACGGTTCTTGCATGAGGCCCATTGGGTCTACCTCCTGGGTTTGGGTGTGTGCTGCCTCCAATAGGGGGCAACAATAGTCCTCCATCACTGAGGACTTTGAACAGTGAATGTTTGTAGTTTTTGAGTGGTGTTTTTCTGTACTGGAATTAAACAGTAAATACAAATAAACACTAAAGTTTTTGGTGCAAGATATTAAAGTGTTACTGTGTATAAGAACAGAGGTAGCCAGGGGATGGTGAATGGCGGCCCTGCCCACCATAGATTTATCTTCAGCCACTCCAAATACTTGAGGAAACTACACTTTTAAGCAAAGTAAAACACTAGAAAGCATAGTTTCATTGAAATGATCAGGTAGCTGGTTCACATATACTGTACACCGTATAAGGTAGTGACCATCTTGGATTTTGATATGACAACCCAATTTTAAATAGGGACATTTCTTACATCTAGACGCAGCCACACACCAAAACTGAAGTTKGTACTTTAAGCTCACAAGACAGACGGCTGGATGGAATTTCTATTTCCCTTAAAAAATGAGCCTTTACAAATAGATACAAATCTTGATCCAGTTAGTGTTGATTCTGCTGAGCTTATGCTTGATTGATTTTGCAAATTTTAAGAGTAAAATGGATGGCAAAAAGAACTGAGGCTAGTCTATACTATTGGAATAAATGATGCAAAGTTAATATTTAAGTTGGGGTTTTTTTGGAAGGCAAAAATGATGGGTTCTTAAAACACCAATAAACCAATAATCAGAGACACTGCAGACTGCTCTGTTAACATACAGTATGTGCTTAGCATGTCTCACTTAACATGCAGGGAACTTACAAAAAGATGAACTGACAGAACAGAACTGACCAAACTTTGTGGTTTATTTACAACTTTCAATCATTCTGTTTCAGTCACAACTTTGTAAATATAATCTAAATTCAGACATAGAAAATTAAGTTAAATGTTTTAAAATAGTTTGAAATAAAGCAAACACCATTTAATCTTGTGGAAAATTAAATTAAAATGTTTTAGGAGGTCACAAAACAAACAACTACACTTTGAAATGGTTTTGGTTAGCAGGCTGACACAAATCCATCACATATGCCAACCATCAACCTTGTAGAATCTGCTTCAACTATTCTAACAAATGGCTTTTCCCTAAAGGATACAACAACTCAAAACTACCACAATCTTTCCCCAGTCAGACATATAAATAGCCTGACAATGTGGCCAACAGCTTATGGGGGCAGGAGAAACTTTCCCTCCACCACCACAGAGCTGGTCGGCATTGTCCAGAAACATTCCAGACCATTCCAAATAAACAGCACCCTCACAGCAAGGAAAACCTTAAACAAACATTTGGTTCTCATTTAAAGCATGGGATCATTTGCAGGGAACTCTGGCCTGAGCAGCCAGTACTTGGATCATATGAGGCAAAAACACAGACGCTTCCAAGATTTGGCTTTTTTGTTTTTTTAGGAGGAGGATGCATAACTTGGTGAAAACCTGATTCATTTGTAGCTTAAGTCATGTCAGTTTGATAAAGCATTAGGTTATTAAACTAGTGGGGAAGATTGTGTTATAAAGCTGTCGTCTTTCAGAAACACACAAAAGCTGAAATCTGTGTAACTGCAGTTGTGAAAGTTACATATTTTACATTACAACAAGCAGTCTTCTTCAAGCACAACTCTAACTGAAAAAATATACAGCATAAAAAATGATCAGTGCAAAACAACAATTATTTAAATAAATTATCTAAGACAGTTTCTTAAAAATAGTGTAAAAGATAAACACCTTAATAGCTTTCATTAACATGAGGTATGCCAATTTAAAGTTTGTTTTTTTAATAGCTAGTTGAAAAAGAAGTATTAGTTAGTAGAACAGATACATGTTAGTTAAATGGCTATATAGAAGCAAACAATWTTGCTGTCACTCCACTGATCGCACTAGATTAGTTCATGGGTCAAAAAAGAGAAGTGGCTGAACAAATCATTCTTCTGTTCAAAATAAATTAAACCTAAGAAAATCTGAAGACTTTTTCTTAAGGTTTACATTTTGACAAAAACTATTTTTCAAGTTTTCAAAGCCTCAGAATTTTTCCTTTACATCTTTATACTGTTGTAGGCGCTTCCCTACCCCTCAGTTTTTGTCTGTGCACTGAAAACCTCTGTAGTCAGTCACAGCTCACAGAAACTGTTTAGATCAGCCTCTACAGAGCAGAGCACCAGAACAGCCTTCCTAAGAACAAGGTGAGAAGTTCAGCCATTCAGGAGGAGTTCAGAGAAGAATTATTGCTCTTTCTGCAAAATGAAATCCAGATAGTTTGGACATCTGATAAGGATGCCTTCCAGATGTCTYACAAGAAGGTGGACAAAGTACTCTGTTTCTTTACTTGAATCAAAGTACTAATTTTACAGGTCAAAAATAAATCCAATAAAAGTAAAAGTAGCTCTGCCAAACTATTGACAGGGAAATTGGGGAAATAGGGAAATGTTTTTGCGACATTGAACAGTAACACCAAGTATATAAAAATCATAATCCGTCGGTGGAACAAAACAGATGCAAACTACACAAAAATGGCCAAAAATCTCGTAACTAAAGCCTTTAGAGCAGTGTTTTTCAACCCTTGTCCTCAAGGCACACTGCCCTTCATGTTTTAGACGTTTCCCTGCTTCAACACAGCTGATTTCAATTGACAACTGATTAACAGGCTTTTGTTGAACTGTAATCACCTGAATCAGGTGCGTTGAAGCAGGGAAACTTCTAAAACATGCAGGTCAGAGGTGGGTTTGGGGTGGAAGATGCTGTACCAAACATGGCATCTACTCCAGCTTCAGTGAACAGGGAACATACTGTACGTAGGTACAGAAGTTTCATTATTACATGCCATGACAGTACTACGCTATAAACCTACACATGCTGGGATTATACATTTTTTGACGTCTAATAGTTTTCTTTAACTAGGACAAAGTGACGATTTGACTTTTGCAATGAGAACTGCCAGCTGTCCAAGCCTCCTCAGTATTCTACGAGAAATGTCTGATGAATAAACAGCAGAGAAATGTGCTAGCTGGATCTTGCCACATGGGACTTTTCTCGCCATGCCAAGCTAGAAATATGATGACAGCCGTACGACCCCAAAGTTGTCCTCACACTTCCTAACTCCAGTCCCCCTCAGGCTCTTTGCTCTCCTCTGTATGCCTGGTGACTCTTCGGTTACAAGCCACTTCGAATTCAAGTGGTGGAGCTCCTCGGGAAAATTTGCCACACTGCCAGAGGGCTGTTTAAATATTTACTGTCGGATAACATTTCCTCCGTGGCCTTAACCTGTGTACTGCCACTAATGGGTTTGTTTTGCTAATACCTGTGAAAGTTTGTTTTTACAGCTACTTCAGTAAAGTGACTGCAAGCACCATTTTCTCTATTATGACAAATTAATTAGTGTATAAAGTAATGTTGCAGGGAAAAACACCCTTCAACACATACCAAGCCAAATTACTGAAGTGTTGCACTTCATCAAAGCAAAAAAACATACTACTCATTCTTGCATAACACTTAAAATCCTACGAAGAATATTAACTGTAATAAAACAAGCTTTGGTATCCATGTCGATGCTTTTTTAAGCATCACTTGGCAGTTTTTGGAAATTTKGACCGAACATAAAAAATCTTGTTCCAAAATAAGAGGAAAAAAAGGTGAGAGGGAAGGAGAACTGTTCTTTCCGTTACTTTCTTCAGCAACTAATCTTCCTACTTAATGAGGCGAATAAATACTAATCTAAGCCTTAAAAGGCTTGTCATTTGTGGCCATTTACCAGTGGTAAAATCATCAGAAAATGGATTATCTCAGCCCTCAGACATCCTGAGTATGTTTACACTGCTGACTCTCAGCTGTCTGCGGGAGCTTTTGATTTAAAGATTATGCTAGACTTCAGGATATCAAAGTCAACACCCCGTTCTCCACTAATCCACGTTTCATTCCCTGAGGCGTGAATGCACGGACACTCTCTTGCTTACCTTCAAAAACGCTCACTGCAGTGTGCCCACAAAGCACTTTCTCTGAGCTCTGTGTCCAGCCGTCAAGCTGTTTTAGCTAGAAAACACAAAGACAGCGTGCTGGTTGTCAGGCTGCCTTTTCAGCAGCATCCACTCGCAATCGAGCCGCATCCCACTGTTTCCAGGCACGCGGCAGATTCTGTCTGTCTGCACACGCTTAAACCCATTTACATGAGAAAACACTGATTAAAGGAAACCACGGGGTGGACAGAAACAATGAACACTAATTAGAAAAAGATCACATGTTCACAGTTGAGAAACATAAAGGTTAATGTTGTTTTAGTTTTGCAATTAAATTTGCAAAAGTTGAACATGAATCTAATCGTGTCAGAAAATGTTCAAACTGGAGGCCTGAATAATGTGCAGAATACCCGATCCATTTCCCAGTTAAAGTGTATCTTACCCCCCTGTGAAAAGATAACTCCGCCCCAAGGCGAAATTTGAAAAATGCATCAAAGTGGGTAGGGGAGGGGGTGTGGGTGGGGAAGGTGGGTTAGAGAGCGGAGGTGTGGCCAGGACGAGAGAACGTGACAGGGAGCTAGCATTAGCATAATTGATGCTACATGGAGAGTGACCACAGTATCGCAGATAGTTACATCTCTGAACGTCTGAGGTGGAGGATTTTCACCCCACACCAGCCTCGGACAGAGGAGGAGGAGCGCTACGACAGCCTGACTGAAAAAAATAAAAGCATACAGCTGCTCAAATGATCGGTAGTTTAAATCAGGAATAAAAGTAGTTTACCTGTATAAAGAGCCCTAAAATCCATAAATTTTGCAAAAAATCCTTACAACTTGCACCGCACCCGGGGGGTGGGGGGTGGGGGGGGGGTCAGCTGCGGAAATGAAAGCGCCTGCTGAAGGAAAGGAGAGAGGAAAAAAGTAACTTATTTCTAGCGGCAGAACAGGTTGGAAGATGGCTGTTTGATGTTATTTATTGTTTTTTAAAGCATCCTATAGGCTCTGACATGTTAGATAAATTTGAAAATGAGGTTTTTAAAATATCCGTAAGACTTGAAAAAATCTGTGAGATTGCTCTATACGTCCGTATACCTGCAAAATGATGTCAAATCTTTATAATTTACAGATAATCTGTACAAGTTGCTGCCCGCTGCCTTTCTTTCCCCTCCTCCCCTCCCGCTGTGCAGGACTCTCTCTGGTCTCTCTCTCTSTCTCTSTGTGTGTGTGTGTGTGTGTGTGTGTGTGTGTGTGTGTGTGTGGAGAGACAGARACAGAGAGAGAGMRGYGCAGCAGTCAGCTCTCCCCACCCGAGGCTGAAGGTCAACAGACGATCATGCTAAGCTTGCTAACTGTTCCACCTTCTGACTGCTGCAGGGGCGTGTCTTAGAGAGAGGCTTTTATACCAGAACACAGCCGCTGTGACGAAACTGTGGAGAAGACACGTCACCGTGGAGAGCCGTTAACCAAAATGCAAATTAGCCTGCAGTACCACTGCTCTACCCATATGAGCAGCAAAAAGACGTTTTTAGACCAAATATTACAGATTTGAACAAATACACACAAAAACATCAAAATTAGCACAGAAACAGTACTATATAACATTTTAGACACATTCTAGACAGTTTATCAGCTAAAAAAAGTTAATTTTGGGGTAAGTTACTCTTTAAATGTTTATTCTCAGATCTAAAAAGTCCATTTCATCCTCAGAGCCTGTGTCTGTGGTGCCGTGACTGATCAAAACAAAATGGCTTCGAACTCCTGCTGCTGCTGTTCTAAGCCCATGTGACCTCAGCAAACCAAAACATTTATAGAACACCTGGGTCACACCCYTAGGGGCGGTACCTCTTACATCAGCACTGAAATACCAGAAATCTGAACATTATTCTTACGCTGCTGACAGGACTAGGGCTGCAGCTAATGATTATTTTAGTAATCGATTAATCTATCCATTATTCTGACGATTAATCGAGTAATCGTATATAAAAAAAATTCTCATGTTCCTGCTACAATCAAAGTAAAATTACAATACCAGTTGTATTTAATTCAAGCATTTTAAGCTCCAGTTACTTGTATTTATGTATGTGAGGTTTGAGGAGGCATTCATCAAAAGCACTCTGTCACTGAATCATTTTTTACCATCACAGAAAAAACTAAATGCTGTAAATTTATTGTTGTGGATTGGAAAACTGTGTTTTTTTTTGTAAGAAATTTAACAAGTTAAATGGGTAATATAAACATTTGGGTGTTGAAATTGAGTTTTGCTGAGTTCACTGGTTAATTGTAACAAAAAGTTAATATAGTTTTAAGACTGTTATTAGGTGCAGGGATCACATTTAGGGAATAAAAGATTTAGTCTTGCCTGTTTAGCTATAAACAAATATGACAGTATAATGATGGCTAAAATCATAAAAAGCAGCAGCAAATAATAAAAAAAATCCAACTATCCAAGTATAAATACTGTTAACTTGAAAAATTCACTCCAAGTATCATTTAAACTAAGATAAGAGCATATCAACAAATAAATGTGTTTCAGTTCAAGCTGTCAATCTGTTGCTGTGTTTTTATTTTTATCTGACAAACTTACAGTAAGTCTTGTTTTTAATCACACAACTTACACACTGTTTAATAAAATCCTGCCAGGTCACCATGATTAGTCAGCACAAATAACGTTAGCCAAAATATACCTCCTCATCGTACATCTGTAACATGACAGATTATCACAGATTTAGGTAACCATATTTTGTAAAGTGAATGTAAACAAATACCTGTAGTTAATTCGGACATGTTCGGTTCATGCAGCAGCTGTTTTTGTTCCGTACAGAAACATCGAGGATGTGCAGTGCATTGCATGTTGTCGTCTTTTCTGTTTAGTTTTAAAAGTTCCCATGCTTTTAATAATTGGTCGTTTTTTGAGCGCTTTGTTTCGGCACTCTTCGTCTTCTTCTAAAGCTAAATTTTGCGCTCAGCAAGCATACACACGTGAGGCGTCGACAGTGTAACCGTTAGCGAAAGCGCTAACTTCATAGCGTTGTGTGTAACACAAATAACATTCCGGGCGGACGAAAGTGCGCTGATTATAACAGTATGTAATTTTTACGAAGCAGATAAATTTGCCTCGAGGACTTTTTGTAATCGAATTACTCGAATTATTGGAGGAATCGTTTCAGGCCTAGACGGGACACACATTGTAAGTAGAGACATGCTGATTCTATCACTGTTTAAAATAAAGGACTGCAACCAATCACAAAGCATAAGATATAAGGCTGTATCTAAAATTAATTTACTCAACTGCAAAATGTCTTTCAAATGGGTATGTTTTCCTGCTTTGCTGCATGGTGTCATGGTGGTGTGATGCTTTCAAGTGACTCACCTGACTGCAAAATATCAGTTGTGTCACGAATAACTGAGGTGACCAAAGCAAAGTGTCTGTAGAGTGGGTAGCACATAACCCTCCTTCCAAAAGACACCAGGACCTCTTGCAGGGAGTTATATGTCTGCAGAACACAAAACAGGATCTTAATACTGTTATTTTTTATTTTTTTAACTCTGAAAAATCCTGAACAGCCATAKACAACTCACATAAAATGCTTGTTTTCATCAAATATTTTTCACTTAGAAAGATTTTTATGTTCCATTTTTGCCTTTGATAAAATTACTTAATGCTGTGCAGGATAATGCGATGCTCTAATTACTCTTAACAAATTGTTATTTATAGAGGTGCAGAAAAAAAAGGGGGGCTCGCAGCTCTTAAACACCTTCGCAKCTCTGGCCTGTTAATTGCTGCCTCCCTTTAATCACTGCCATCGCTCTCAGATGTTCTCAAATTTTAATGGACACGCAGCCAAAAGAAAGAAAAGGACACATTTCTCCCGGGTTTCTTTCCCCTCTTCCTCTTGTTAAGGATGTGCCACAAGCTCACAATTATGTGTCATCGGGATCACACTCTCCCTCGGGCTTGTTAAGCAGAAGTGTAAATAAGGTCTGCTGTTGCACAGTGGGAGAACTCGCAGCAACACCAGCCCAGTCAACTGAGGACACGTAAACATGAGGTGTATGTGGAACAGTGGCGAAATGTGTGTGTGTGTGTGTGTGTGTGTGTGTGGTGGGGGGGCTGTCATGTTAAGACATGGGAATGTTGAGCATGTGTGAGGCAGCCAGTGAGACCATAAAGTGATAGCCAAGGAGAGGATGGTGTGAGAAAGCGGTGCTGTGACAYGCAGACAGGCTGCCAGTCAAAGGCAGAGGAATCTATTGTGGAGATTATGGAGGGAGGAAGTAAAGCTGTGGGAGTGGGGGGAGATGGAGTGGGGTGATACGCTGAGGGGAGCTGACAGCTCTGCTGACTGCCTGACGAGCATTAAGGRGGCTGGCAGGCAGGTGAAGACTATTCTTTCCTTTGCTGTCACCAGAGCGGGAAAACTGGGAACACTCAATCTGTGCTGGAGGTTCAGGCACACCAGCTCCTCCAGGAACCCTCACTTAACTGATCAAACGTGATGACTGTGTGAACACACTCATATTCTAATGTCCTCGGGGACTCATATACCACAGGCAAAGTGTACTGTTGACTGATGCGTCTCAATAGTTTTAGGAACATGCATGTAACTGAGTGGCATCAATAGATCCCAAGAGCAACACCAGTTACAGAAATGATGCTCTGCATTTCCATACTGAGTAGCGGTGCGTGTCTGCATAAACAGAAGTGGTGCAAACTTCATTAACCTCCTATTGTGTGTGTGCCAGTTGGGATTTTAGGCTTGATTTATTTAAAAGTGTCTCCAAAAAAATAAAAAATAAAAATAAAAACTGCAGCAGATGTGCATTTTTTGAAAAGAGAACTTTAGTCTGTAAACCTGAGCTGCAGAGATAAAGTTACACAAATGATTTGCTCTGAGATGCTGAAGACTGTGGACACTGTGGGGCTCTCATGTTGGAGAACCAGGACAACACCTGTGGAGTGGCAGACGAGGGTGGTGGTTTCCATTTATTAAAAAAAGAGGTACTGGAAAGTGTGTTTCAACCATCAATAGACACTTCTCAACCTTTTGGGAAGTTTACTTCAGGATGTTGGAAGGAAGTGAGGCTCTGACTAATCAAACCTCAGATTCAGGAGGRGCAGAGTAGTTTTYGCCCTAGTTGGAGAACAGTGGACCAGATCTTTACCTTTGTGCTGTTGCTAAGAGGGTCATGTGGGTCTGACTGTCCAGTCCACGTTTTGTTGATCTRGTGAAGGCTTATGACTGTGTTTTGCATGTTGCAAAAGTTTGGGGTTCTGGAGTTGCTTATAAGGTGCAGGTTTGACTCTGCCAGGGATTCTATTTGTCTTCAGTCCTGGTTGTTGAGTTTATGGATATGATCTCAAGGTGCAGTCGTGGAGAGGAGGATGTCTGGTTTGGGAACCTGGGAGTCTTGACTCTCTTTTTTGAGAATGATGTGATTCTGTTGGCATTTTCAGACTATAAGCATCAGTTTGCAACTTTTTTTTCACTCTGCTGCTGTCTTTAGTCACTCTCCTCTACATCCATCCACTTTCTGTACACGCTTCTTCCTTTCAAGGCTGTGTGGGTCACTGGTGCCCATATCCAGCAGTCACAGCACGAGGGGCGGGGTACACCCTGGATAGGTTGCAAGTCCATCACAGGGCTGACACTATATTGCCTTATATGTATTAGCTCGGCGCTAGCGCGACAAACAAGCTAAACTGAGGTCCTCCATCCATATTTTCAGTTTCAGGCTGAGTCATTTTTGCATTCCCTTCTGTCATGTGGATGGAGGACCTCAGTGACGAAAGGAGAATGTGTAGTGCTGAGCTAATGCATATAAATGGTGATAGCATTGGGGCTAACGCTAAAGCTAACAGGCTAAGCTGAGGTTCTTCTTCCATGAAGCAGCTCTGTTGTCCTCCATCYATATTTTCAGTTVCAGGCTKAGTCATTTCTACCTTCTCCTCTCTGTCAACGCTCTCTGGTTTCATTTAAAAGAGTCGATCATCAGATATTGTCCAAGATTAACCTTCAGKGTGGATATAGCTCGCTAGCAGTCTTGCACCGAGGACCTAACCAYGTCATCATTTACCCAGAATGCTTTGCGTGTAAATAAAATGGCCCCGTCCGTGTAATATATTTTTAAACTTTAAGTTTAAAAATGATAAAAACTGAACATCCTACAGTATTTTTACAGTCTTCATTTTACAGTTAAAATATATGTTTATTAAATAAAGTCTAATGTTACAACTAATCATGGATTCCTTTAAGGGTCCACTACACTCTAAAAAGATGTGAGACAGTGGAWCTTACTGTCGTAATTTGAGATGTTTTTTTTTTCCTCACAGACTATTCATACTTAAAAGAAAACCTTTAGGGGATAAATCATGATAAGTTCTCCCAGTCCAGCACTCAACAYGTGCAATCAGAATCAACAGAGACAACACTGCTGGCTGAGAGGATGTTTATTTTCAGTTAACAATCGAGSAGCTGGAGGAGAAAGATCTGGGATTTCTGTTGTTAACTGACAGAAACACTACTTTCTAAACCTGTCAGGAAGAGACTGCCACAGTTCACAACAGACTGTGAGGGAACGAAACCCTACGCTGCCCAGCTGAGGCATACTCTTCTAGTCATCACAGCCAGGGCTGATCGGATGAGAGGCAAACGTCATCTCTTGTAAAACAGTCCAAGTAAATCAAAATGCAAGTACTGCATTKCTTTTTGCTTTTTGATCAGATGTGTAATAGGAGACCCACCTSCAGCCAGCACAGAGTCCCACTGAGTTTCCTGATAGTCCACGGTGACTCCACCTGCACGATATGGAAACAATGTTTTATAAGAGTATACAGACACAACACAACACGGTAAATATGAGACATTAGGGAACTTTTGGACTCTCCATGTTAAAATGTTCCAAACAGATCATAAAGTTCATCTATTAAAAAAATCTTTATTTTAAAGTAGATTTTTTTATTCCTCCTCCTGTTGAATCCAAAACCTTACAAAAGCTATGAAGTGACTTTAACAATAAACTTACCTTTCACACTTAACACTATCACAGCAGTCTAACACAAAGATGTCTTGAGCTCTGGAATCTCCTGATAATCTTTAGGGCTTTGACCAAAATGGAAGGAGGTGGGTTTTATTTTATGATGTGAAGCCTGGGTTTGTCATCCAAGGCTAAGTACTGCTCAGGAGGAATTGTCTTTTCACATRTAAATCCACACACTCACATTGTGCTCCCCCTCTGTGGAGCGCACTTCATAGGAGTAAGCCAKCAGGATGTCCACAAGGCTGAGCCACGCTTGGTACCGAGACTTCTTGTCCAACAGGTAGGAGTGGTTTGTGAATTTTCTCAGCTGCTCTTTCTCTTCCTCGGTGAAGGTCACAGCTGTGAGTGACATGGGGTCCAATAAGTTGAGGTTTGAGAGTTGCATCACRTGTCATTTAAGTGCACTCAGTTAAAAGATACTAACAGCCACTAACATTTTTAACTTCAAATACAGACTGAAACCAGCATATATCAAGGTAAAAGGTTTAATTAAATGAGAAAAAAACTAAATCAAAGCAGCCTAAGTGCATTGAGTCTTTAGGATGATGTCCATACTAAGCTGGATAAATATGAGATCATAATATTATATCAGCTCRGAGTGTTTCTCCTCCTGCAGTGACCTCTGCACCTCCTGATCCTATTGGCTCAGAACAGGTACGTCAGTCCGCTCATTTTTATGTTGAACTTAGGGCTATTTATTAGTCCTTTTGTTTCTCAGGATCCTGTCTAAAATAAGATGTAGGATCTTATCTAATCTCCCTCTGGGATCAATWAWGTATTTTTGAATTGAAWTGAAYTGAATTGAATCTAATTGAACTGAAATGAAATTAATCGAATCAAATCCTCCCTCTTTGTGGTGATAGTTGTGGATCTCTGCTCTTCATGGATCCAGTGGGAGTGAAGAGTTGCTCATCATTTGTATCCTATACAGCTGAATGCTGGCAAATACACACAAGCTGTGGGTTATAATCACGTTCAGTAAGTTCTAGGGTCCTCAGCCATGCATTCTGTATGCCATTATACACTGCCTGGCCAAAGTGTCCACCTGGATTTAACTAAAGTCTATGATGATGTGGGGCTGAGGCGGTTGGTCAGGTCTAGGTTCAGCAACAGTTTGTGCTCAAAGAATGAGGTCAGCTGACCTGAATATACTGAATGACCAGGTTATTCCATCAGTGGATTGTTTCTTTCCTGATGACACGGACATATTCCAAGATAACAATGCCAGGATTCATCAGGCTCTTATTGTGAAAGAGTGGTTCAGGGAGCATGAGACATCATTTTCACACATAGATTGGCTCCACAGAGTCCATTGAGAATCTTTGGGATGAACCATCATCAGTGGTAGATCTTGGTGAAAAATGAATGTAACACTGTATGGAAATAAATCTTGAGACATTGCAGAACTTATTCAAACAATGCCACAGTGAATGTGGGCCGTAAATGGTAAATGGACTGTACTTGTATAGCACCTTTCTACCAACCAGGACACTCAAAGTACTTTGCACTACAATCTGTGTCCTCATTTACCCATATACACAACACTGTATCAGATCTCCTACAAAGCTAACACGTACAATCATCTATGGAGACTAATCAGTGCCAATCACATTCATACACTGATGGGACACACAGCAGAGGCATTAGGGGTGAAGAGTCTAGCCCAAGGACTCAAGTGAGTCAGCTGGAACAGGGGATCAAACCAGTAACCTTCCGGTTCCAGGACGACTCCCCTAACCACTCTGTCACAGCTGCCCGTAAACAAAGCTAAAGGCGGTTAAAGAAAATATTAGTGTGTGACCTTTATTTTTGGTGGCAACAGTTTTTTTGGCCAGGCAGTGTACATTGTGGAAATGTCTAATRTAATTTAGATATGTAAGAAGCATACTACACAAGCTTGTTTCTGACATATGACAACTTATGAGTAAGTTACATGTAATGTGTTTGAACTTGTGCACAACTTACTCCTAACTTATCAGCATCACGTTGGTGCAAGCTGAAACTTCCTGTGCAAAATTGTGGGCWAGCATCAATGACAACTTAAAACCATTGTATATCAGCGTGCTGATAACTTATTCAAAACTTACACCTAAGTGTAACACCAATGTGTTAGCCGTTTTTTTTATACGCCGGCTACGGTGATGTTATACATCACTGTGACAACCTCGTTAAAACGGATTGAATGTCATGTCTAGTTAAAAAAACACTCGCAAGTCTTCAGGATTTTTACAGTTTGTGTGAACCCTCTTAAATTAAATGGCTTCAGAAAGTATTCAGACAMCAAAAATGTGCTACAATTTTTTAAATACACCTTTTATTTCTTTAATTTCCTTTTGCAACAACACTTGAAATTTTGCTCAGTCGCTTTTCAATTATCATATTTCTGCACCTTGGTTTGTCTACATGTGCTAGTTAAATTGACTGGACAAGATCAGGAAAGGCAAACACTTCTTTTTAAAAAGCATCATAGACAACACAAAAAAACAAGCTGTGGGGTCAAAGGAACTGCCTGCAAGATCTGCARAGTTTAAACCAGTCCAGAATCTGACACGTAAAAACTGCTAAAAATGAAAAGAAGACTGAAAACATTGTGAAGCCACTGTACTTAATGAGAAGTTCCGCAAGTGCAGCAGCATGTAAATATTTAACATTTATAGAGAGTGTACAAGCTGATGAAAGTTGTCCCCAAGCTGACTCCATGTGTGAACAGCAAACGTGCTGAAAGTTCAGACCAAAATGTTCACACATTCTCCAAAGAAACTCTGACCCCAGGTTGTAAAAATGAAAATRAGACTCCAAAAGAAAGATAAGAAGCATTTTCTTGTTTCAACTATTGTTTTTTTTGTAGCTTTCTTTTTTTACAACTTACTGCTAGTGTTCGAGAAAAACAAGGAGGTGAAAATCACTTCCTCAGAAAAGCTGATAACATGGGCTTAATTTGCATGTCTTTTCTTGCCACACTCTTCCGCAGGTTAATAAAATTTCACAAATTTACAGGAGCAAAACTGTCTGTCAGCCAASAAATTCTGTCTGCTGCAGCTGTTGATTAACTTCTTGTTGAAAAGTGATAATCAGAAACAAAATGAGCCACATTAAATATCCGTCAGATGAACATTCCTGTGCATCTGATAGCTCTACAGCTCTGTCACGAGAAAACACAGAGCGTCCGTACACGACACCTAAAAACCTCCACTTCCCTGCTCTTTGAAAATTCATTAACTRTTTCTTTTTGAAAGAGGCATCTGCTTAATGGGGATCTGTGGTAAACCTAATGGGGCGACACAAACAGTCTTCAATCCCATTTAAGCAATCTGCAAAGTTTAATGCAGTAAGGCCTGCTGAACGTCCGCAGCAGCGTGCTCTGACTCTGTTTCTGATTCTCTTCCCAGCACCTTACAAAACATCTGAAAGCAATTCCTCCCTCTGCGTGGGAAAAAAAAAAAAAGAAATGCATCTGCTTTGAACCCTCAACGCACACAGTCTTGTACTGACAATAGTAAACACCCGAACACACATTCAGTTTCTCTCTGGTTGTAAAGGGAACTTGGCTCTGCTGCAAAGGAGATTCCTGCTGCATTACGTCAGCTCTCTGYGGACACTACCTGCGTCCCTCGTCAGCGCCGCTGCAGAGGGAGAGCACAGCCAAGCGGACACAAAAGCCTGCGTGCACTGTCCTCTTCATGCAGACATTAACAGGGTTCCTACAGTTTAAAGAGGCAATATCATGTAAAATCAACTTTTTTGAGTTTTATCATGTTATAATGTTGTACTCTCATAAAAAACATACCCAAAGCCTTGCTTTGACTCATTCATGCATGTTTCAGAAATCCTGCAGCATTTTTAGGCAGTCATGCTGAGGAGCAAAACAGCAGGTGGGGACCAGAAACACCCCTGGGACGTGTCTTTAGGCTGAACTTCCTCATCACGGAGCACCCCCCGCCCATGACTCCTGCAGGCTCTCTGCAGTAACAAAGCAAATGAGTGAAACTGAAAGTGAAACTGAAACTGTCTGCTGCTCTCCACACTACTTCTCACTCAGTGAAGCTCTTT
>NW_013952460.1:1541407-1544369 GCF_001266775.1 Austrofundulus limnaeus
AATTTCACATTGCTCAGATGAACAGTTGAGATATTTGCATGTGAAATAACAGGAAGTGATGTCAAAGGGGAATGTCTGCATGTGAATATTTAAAACAATTATTTTTAGCAATTATTTTAATATTTGAGATGATTACAATCATCCTATTTACAGTGTTCACATTTTTAAGACTTCTGAAAGATTGATTTTAGACATTTTAAGGCTAATTAAGGCCTTATTTTTGGTTTTATGAATTCAATGCCTTTTAAGACTTTTAAGGATCTGCAGGAACCCTGATTAAAGAGACAAATAAAATGACGCATTGATTTATTTGCAACAGATACCTGAGCGTCACTCAAACCCACACAAACACTTCATGACTGAAACACTGTGACAAAATATGAAGCCATTCAGATGTTTTTGGTAGATAAAAGTGCAGTCTGTATTAAGAGAAAGCCACAGCTGCCCTGAGGCAGACTGAGAGGTGGGGCGGCCCCTCTAACCACCAGCAGCAGGCAAGGCAGGTGAAGTGTCTTGCCCAAGGACACAACTGAGATGGATGGAATGGTGGATAGAACTGGCAACCCACCAGTTCCAGGACGACTCCTCTAAGCACTCTGCCACAGTCGCCCCGCCCTCCACTCTGGTCATTCATCTCCACAACAGAGCCTGTCTATTCTACAGAGCATTAGYGAGACGTGTTTGAAAGCTCCATGACTGGAAATTAATTTCTGACCTAATTCCTCCAGTTGGAACGGACTGCCTGGCTCATCGCTGCTCTCTACAGGTCCAGATGGCACAACGGCATGGAGCAAATATGCTTCAAAATACTGTTGAGGGTTGGAAAATGCTCACAGAGTATCGCCGAAGCCAGGGGTCGGGATGTGAGTTGATTCTGAGAGCCCACGGTGCGATCATGTCAAGCATCGAATCAAAGACACTTGTAATGAGCGGTCTGGTCAAACTGAAAACTTAGGAAGTCTTTGTCAACAGATGGCCATCTAAGTTGGTCAAAGATCAGATTTCTTTACTCATCTATAAGAAAGTGCAGCCAGTCCAGAAAGGCTGAGCTGTCAGGACTTTTTAGGCTGGATTGGTGGGTAAACACAGGCATCCAGAGGACAGCTGTGGTCTGTCAAAGGGCTGCCCCGGCACAAGAGAGCACAAAAGAGCTGCTTTCAACTTCATTAGCACTTTGTCCTCATCCATCTGTCAGCTGACATATATCAGGCTTAGCAGACATAAAGGAGAATGGGGGGAGTTTAAAAACACATAGAAAACATGTAGCTCTCTATCTGAAATATATGACAAACTGTTAAAATCATGAGCAGGCTTTCAAGATTTGACGGCAAGCCGCTTAAATCCTCTGACCGACACCATTCTTCACACTCAGCTGAGGATAATGCAGTTCTAGCTGTCAATCAAGCCATTAAGTTTAATTTGACTCATTTATCTTCATCTGGGTTCCTGACGGAGCCACTCCGTCTTAAAATGCAGAGTGAGGTGATGGTGAGGGAGCCGTGGAGGGCTGCAGCAAACATTCATCAGCAGCTAATGGCTGGACTGATGGCTGCTCATCAGTGATTGGGCTTTTGTGTTGATTTAAAATAAAAGAAAAAAACTCAACAAACAGCTCTTCCTCCTGCAACAATGCAATCTGCTTAATCTAAATCCTCTCCTAATAGCACTGCACATTGGCTGTTGCTGTGAGCTGTGCACCAGCTTACGCAGAAAGAACAGTTGTTAGGAGAGCTGAATGGAGCAATTAAACAGCCTCACAGTGCAAAGGKTCACAAGTTATCACCTCTGTGAAAGTGGCTGCACAGAAAAGAAATGAACGCCTCCAGCTATTATCTCTACAGAAATGAGCTGCTGGTTCGAAATGAACGTGAACTGACTTGGGGGGGGGGGACTTAAAAGAAAAGGAAAACGGTGAAAACACAAATCACATTTCAACTTGACAGTATTGGCAATCCAAACGTGTCTGTTTGAAACGCCTAAGAGGCAGAAGAAGAGATGTAATGATTAGGGAAGGTCCAGGTTCAATCCCTCTTAATGGCAAGTGTCTTTCTTATTAAGGAGCCCCCTGGCTCTTTAACAGGAAGTGCAGCTTAGGACTAACAAGCTGATGCCTCATTCCTCTAGAGGARGGCGGTGAAAAGTCTCACCTGTCCTTTGGGCTTTAAAGACGACATATATAGACACAACGACACTATCAGATTTCTGTCTGGAAAGTTTACAACTGTATTTGGTGTAGATTTAAAATAGTACTGCGAGCAGAAAAAAAGAGTGGTTGAGTGAGTGATTTATTTTGTCCATTTAAACAGAGCATGCCATGGAAACTTTGAGAATCAATGTGTTATGACAGTAAAACCTCCAGGATTCAGTGACTTTCACACTGGCAGTATCAGGGGTAATAAAACAAAACAAAGGTCAGCCGAGGCGAAGAGACTCACTGAAACATCAAYGTCCTCCTCTGAACGTGAAGCTCAGAGTTTAAAGCAGAGCTATTTTATGGATCTGGAGAACAACTTTTCTTTAAGTTTTGTCAGCACAGATCGACTGAATAAGACTAAGAATACACGTGATGCTGAATTCCAGTCGAAGCCTCACATCAGAAACAGAGCTGAGTGAGCCAGATATGACTGCCAACTCTTCAACATTCAGCTCCAGCAGCAGAAGCGAGGCGTGAGTTTATCCAGGATYTTGTTGCTATGTGTGAGGAATCAGATATTCCTTTAGAAATAAAGTTTTCTCTGTTTTTGATAAAGTACTGTAAACAAGGAGGGGCTCTGCCAAAACAGAAGTAAAAATGAGCTTGGATCCTATTCAAAGGTCGACTGCACAAACTGCTTGTAGGTTTTATGTTTCTTTATGAGACATTTTTAATGTTGAGTTCAACTTTAAAGCATTTTTATTTTACAAAAGAATAACATATTTAATATGAGATTCTATGTTTTAAATGTAAAGAATGTTTTTGTTC
>NW_013952460.1:1545169-1550358 GCF_001266775.1 Austrofundulus limnaeus
GTAGCAGCCCTAGTTTGTAGGCACGTTTTTTTTAAATAAAGCTTAGTCTGAAGTTTAAGCTTAATGCATCTTTTCTTAAAACCAAACTTAATCTGATGTTAGGAACACATGTCAAACTTAAAGATTATATTTGAACAGCTTGCTGCGACAGACTCACCACATTCCTCCTCTTCSTCTGTAGAGGCAGCCAGCTTCGCCCACCATGGCTTAAACTTCAGCAGCCGATTTATCTCATCATCTTCAAACAAATCAGCCCTGCGGTAACACAGGTAGGTTTAATATCACCAGCAGCCCAGACCACACCAGCTCGGTTCTGGTAAAYGGTTTTGTTTTAACTCACAGGTAATGGTCTGGAGAGAAGGCTGATGCTTCTGCTTCCAGCCGAGCCTGACGTCTCTCTGCTGCTGATGTTCCCTCTGGGTTCTTAAGGTCAATCACATCACTGAGTTCCTCCTTTTACAACATTCAAAACACAATCATTCTGGTGAGGTCGATGAAAAAAGATTTTAATTAATTATACAAACTTAAAATKAACCAAACTGATTAAAAACCCTTAAACTTACCTGTAATCGTGCAAATACCCCAGATCTCTGGTTACCAAAACCATATTTCTGCAGGACACTCAGCTCTTCTTCAGATCTCTCTGTGTAAACTTCCTGTTCAATCTGCCAGTCAAATTCTTCATCATCTTCTTCTTCTTCATCTCCAGCACCTTTACAGCAGGCTCCTCAAGAGTTAAAAACCTCTATTAATCCATCATTTTCCCAACATTTGCTTAACTTAAACTGAGAGTCTAAAATCAAAAGGAAAAAAAAAGAATAAAATACTAAGACTTACCCATGCTCACATCTTCCACCAGTGGTTTTGCTGAACGGGAGCCTTTTGGTGCAAGAAGACTTGTGAGCATTTGAAGTCCTTCAAAGTGCTCTCCAGGTGTTTCTTTAGGGACCTGAAGTGTAAAAAGACCTACAGCAAAACAAGACACGATGAGAGGATTAACAAGAAAGAAGCTTTGATCTGTACAACTTTGTAACATTTCATTAACAAATATTGATCATTGATGAGACGTCCATGTCCCACAAAGATGTGAGGTTTCATGAAAACCTCAGCTGCGTTGATGCAGAGCACTACACATGAAATGTGTGACAAATATCTCYATTATATCATTTTCAAAACATGAACTAAATAGTTTTGAATTAACCTTTTCTGTGAAACAGATCTGTTTGTTTCTTAGACTTTTAAAKCCCTCAGCTGGGTTGTCACAAACAGTGAACCACTGCTTCATCACACCCTCGACCTTCACAGCTGAACTTTTCACATATATAAAAACAATCACAGTGAAGCCCCGCAAAGTTGCATTTCAAAGTTTGCAGACTCAGCCTTTTACARTTTTTTTCATGGAACTACTAACTTGTATATTATATTCATTCGTTACACATAAACTGACATATTTCTAAATTTTCTTTTATTTTTGATGATTATAATTAGCCTGGTTAAAACCAGACCCCTGTCCTTCACTTTGCTTGGTACAAGGGTCTGGACTTCATGCATAGAGAATCGTTTCTTGCAGGAGGCGTGGCCTCTGCTGAAGCATGTGTGTGTTGTCGGTGTGAAGGAGGCTAAGCTAAGAAGTTAACCGGAAATCGCGAGCGCTGTAAACAACCCTACTGAGAGGAGAAATATACCGAGCCGAACGAGACGACTTTAAATGAAAGCTGCTGCTTTGTCAGACAAATTTATTTGAATTTGGAAGTCTTATCAACACAGACTGGCTTCATTCACTTCCTCCACTGCTSWWTGCTAAAATAACTAGCAGACACTGCGCAGAAAGTCGACGTCNCAGAAAGTCGACGTCGTTCAAAACTCTGCCTTCTGTTCTCTGATTGGCCCAGGTAAAATAAACTACAAGCAGACACTGCGCAGAAAATTGATGTTCTCTTCTCTGATTGGCCCGGCTAAAAATCTGCCAGCAAAATCCATCKCAATGGGAGAAGTCCCAGACGAAGCAGTGAAGGGAAACTAGAATTGAGCGGAGCTGTGTAGGAAGGCAAGGGTCAGGCTAGACTATAATTATAACTATGTTATTAAAACTGACAACTAATGAAAATCCCATATTCAGTATCTCAGAAAATTAAAATATTACTTGAGACCAATACAAAAACAGGATTTTTAGAAATGTTGGCCAACTGAAAAGAGCAAGTACAGCACTCAGTACTTAGTTTGGGCTTCTTTTGCCTGGATTACTGCAGCAATGCAGCGTGGCATGGAGTCCATCAGTCTGTGGCACTGCTCAGGTGTTCTGAGAGCCCAGGTTGCTCTGATAGTGGCCTTCAGCTCTTCTGAATTGTTGGGTCTGGTGTATCACATCTTCCTCTTCACAACACCCCATAGATTTTCTATGGGGTTAAGATTAGTTGAGTTTACTGGCCAGTTAAGAACAGGGATACCATGGTCCTTAAACCAGGTACTGGTAGCTTTGACACTGTGTGCAGGTGTCAAGTCCTGTTGGAAAATATAATCTGCATCTCCATACAGTGGGTCAGCAGCAAGAAACACGAGGTGCTCTAAAACGTCCTGGTAGACAGCTGCGTTGACCTTGGACCTCAGAAAACACAGTGGACCAACACCAGCTGATGAAATGGGCCCAAACCATCATTGACTGTGGAAACTTTACACTGAACCTCAAGCAATGTGGATTCTGTTCCTCTCCTTTCTTCCTCCAGACTCTAGGAGCTTGATTTCCAAAAGATATGCAAAATTTACTTTCATCAGAAAACATAACTTTGGACCAGTCAGCAGCAGTCCAGTCAGGTGTTTTGAGTTAATTATCTGATTAGAGTGTGGCACCAGGTGTCTTTATTATTGAACTGTTTCGCAATATTCTCTTTTTCTGAGATACTGAACTTGGGGTTTTCATTATTTGCCAGTTATAATTATCAAAATTAAAGGAAATAAACATTTGAAATATATCAGTCTGTGTGTAATGAATGAATATAATATACAAGTTWCTGAAATAAATCAACTTTTTCATGATATGACGTGACACATGCCCTGTGTCCACACACTGCACAGAGCACAGCATTTCCACCTTCCAACAGTACCGTGTGGTGTGTAGCTACTAACTGTTTAACTCTTTTGTGCTTTTGTTTGGTTCTTACCACATTAAGATGCCACACCAAACATGTACCGGTAGGCCTTTTCTGGACTGCATTTAATATTGTTTTTTTTGTTTGTTTTTTTTTTCATGATTTGCAGGTGCTCCAAGAACGTAACCTCCCATGACAATTGAGGCTCCACATTTGTTTTTGTTTTTCTTYCGGCTGCTACCTTCTTCAGGGGTCACTACAACAAGCAACAAAGGTTTTGTTTTACACCTTTCTAATGAGCCTAACTTTAGATTTGAAGGTAGTTTAATACTCCATCAAAATCAGCCCTGAAAATCGGATCATTTCGTTCTCAGAGGCTTTTCCACCCCTTCTTGACACAAGACCCAGGTCAAACTTTTTTTCTCACAGCAATACTGTGTGATTGGTCAGACGTTTGTGGGTGTGTTTATGAAGAAAAGAACTCTGTGGTGTCATTGACTATTCGAGTCATTGTCGTCAAMTACTCTGCTTCCAGAAGCCGGCTTTTGTATGTGCAAGCAACACGGACAGCTTAGAGGAGCAGATGGCCGAGGCAGTCAGAAAATGCACCCATCTGTACAATTCTTACCGACAGACTTATAAAGATAATCAAATGGCCAAAAACTCCTGCATGGAGATGGCACAGACGTGGATGGAGGAGTCAGTCAAAGAAAACGTGAGGCCCTCTATCCGTGGCCAAACGATGGATGCAGGGATGGAGCAGAGACCCTGACRGGAAGAAACCCATACTGTGATGCGTAACAGCAGCAGGAGGGGTCACTGACTATAAAGGATGTGTGTGACAAAAGAAACATCTTGCAACCATGTGACAATGAGCTGACATCTTGGCTTCAAACAGAGTATTAAACAACCTTTAGGGCAAAATTGTTTTACCCTGATAAATAAATTGGATTTCAGGGGCTGTTTATTGTCACTGTAAGCAAACTGGCCATAGATAACGAATGACAGAAATGATTCTGCCACACCCCAAAGACAGCTGTCTAAAGTCCTCATAAAGTTTTAACACCCAAGTGTTACAGCTTAAAACACTTTACAAAACAAAGTGTCTAATTGGTTTGAAATAGAGAGGCTGGGAGTGATGCTAATGACAGACCATTAGGAGTCTAAACAAAGACACTCGTTAGCAGAGCTTTATTAGCAAATGTTACCTACAGGCACAGTTTGTTAGAAACAGATATAGAGATGGATAAAAAGAAGTCAAACAACATCCAGGATGCAGATGTCACTGTAAAAACTTCAAAAACGTACACTGTGGTGCAAAGCTTTGGGCAGCCTTGTTAATTTTCCTGGTTTACCTTTAAAAATCATTGATTATTTGGATAAAATAAATCAGTTGAAATATATCATATAGGGGACAAACACAGTGATATTTGAGAAGTGAAATGAAGTTTATATGATTTACAGAAAGTGTGCAATAATTGTTAAACAAAATTAGGCAGGTGCATAAATCTGGGCACTGTTGTCATTTTACTGATTTCAAAACCTTTAGAACTAATTATTGGAACTTAAATTTGGTTTGGTAAGTTCAGAGACCCTTGACCTCCATACACAGGTGACTCCAATTATGAGAAAGGGTATTTAAGGGGAACAATTGTAAGTTTTTCTCCTCTTTGCATTTTCTCTAAGGAGTGGCAGCATCGGAGTCTGAAAACAACTTTAAAATTAGCGGAAAACAAAGATAGTTCACCATCAGGACGGATACAGAAAGCTATCTCAGAAATTTCAGCTTTCAGTCTCCACTGTGAGAAACATTGTGAGAAAATGGAGGACCAAGGTTCAAAGTGGCAGACCAAGACAAATCTGGAATAAACAGAAGTGAAGGATGTTGAGAACAGTCAGAGTCAACCCACAGACCAGCACCAAAGACCTACAACATCATCTTGCTGCTGATGGAGTCACTGTGCATCGTTCAACTATTCAGCACACTTTACACAAGGAGATGCTGTATGGGAGAGTGATGCAGAGCATGGGCATAACCGCCATAGGCACCGGGTGGGACATGTCCCCCGACTTCCGATATCTTTGCCCTCTGTCCCCCCCCCC
>NW_013952460.1:1551208-1559046 GCF_001266775.1 Austrofundulus limnaeus
GCCCAGCCCTACTCTACAATAGATTAACTCTAGAGTGAACTAGAAATAACATTGTTTATCTTTTAGCAAAATGCCCCATGAGCCACTGGGTAGATTTTAATTCAACTTTCACAAATAGTTTTTCGTGCAGCCAAACGCAAAACTAAAGCGTAGAGGGGAACAGGCTTTTGCTGTGGCGGCCCCCAGACTCTGGAACAACTTGCCTCTTGAGATCCGTTCTGCAGAGTCTGTTCAGTCTTTTAAATCTCACTTAAAAACTCATTTTTTACACTGGCTTTTCACTCAAGTTCAGTTTGAGCGACTTCAGGAAATTGTAATTTGTGTCTTTATATTTGTTTTTAGCTTGTTATTAGTTATAATTGTAGCATGTCTGTGAGGTTGCTAAAGGCCATTATAATTGCACAAACTCAACAGGTAAATTTRCACCGTTATACAGCCCCGATGTGTTTACTCTAAACTGATCTGTGTGTGTCGACCAGAAAAGGGCGGAGTGCCCCCTCCGACCCAGAGCTTGTTGAATTTTCACAATTACAATCCCATTTTCAARGCAACCTCAGCGTTTACCTGGTTGACCTTGAAGAGCTAGTGCATTTGTGATAAATTTCTAACTACGATTTGGTCTATTCAAGATGGCCACCACAACCAATTGCTGAAAAGAGCTAAAACTCAGACGGTGTTCTCGACACTGAGCTCAAATTTCCATGTGAACTAATTTTAGAGTTCTGAGATGAAAGGCGGTGAGTGAAGAGCATTTATTTAAGGAATGCCAGGCTTTATATTTTAGTTCTTGTTTTTCAGAGTTCCAGAAAAGCTCTCCTTATCAGATTCAGACAGGAGAGAGAATTTGTCACTTATTTTTGTTTGAGGATGGAGACTGTTTCGTGTCTTCTGGCGTTCTAATTACAGCCTTATGCACGCCGTGTGTTTGCCATTCGCCTTGCGTACCAACAAGATTGTGAAGTTGACTGGTCACGATGATGTGGCTGTGGAGACACCCACTGTGACTGCAGGCTGTAATATGTATTCAGCTCCGAAGCCAGGCTGGAGGCTGGAGACACTGCTGGCTAGATAAAAAGCCATCAAGGCGTTGCATTGAGAAAGGACCTTTGCGTCCTCGCAGAAGGCTCGCTGCTCCGAGTGTGTTCAGTGCTGATAAGAAAGATGGGGTGGAAAGGGTCAGCGGTGGTCGTTTTAAGAAATACGGAGGCTCGGAGAGGGAAAAAAAGATTAAGCAGTTGGAAAATGCTCAAGACTGACTGCATTTAAAAGAAACAATTTCCCCTTTAAAAGTATCAGGATAGAAGATTTTTGGATAAGGCATCACTGTCTTTGACTAGTGATGTTCATCAAGACTAAAGGTCGTTACATACTCCATCCAAAGCTGCAAAATCGTCTCTCATTGACGTAGTTGGGTTGAAATTTTTTTTATTTTGTTTTTAGAGAAGCCCCCCTGCCCCTCTGACACAAGACCTGGGCTGAACTGTTTCTCGCATAAGTATGCACAACGTATTGTGTGATTGTAGGTAGGGTTGGGCACAATCGTATCGTGTGCAATTAATCGTCAGAAAAACATTAATCGATTATTTTTACGATTAATACGATTAATACGATTAATGCCACCAGTCGGTGCTAATCTCCATTTCAAATACGAACATATAAAAAAAGTTCTATAATTTATTTATCTATCAACTAGGGCTGCCACTATTAATCGATTAATCGACAACTAATCAATTATTAAAATAATCGATGAATAATTTAATAATCGATTAATCGTTTTCTTTTTTTTTTGTTGTTGTTCTTTACTTTGTTTTTCTCTCCAATCTGCTTTGACACATTCCACTGCCACATCTGCCTTTCTGTCCTTGACACACATGCACAGTAGTGGTAACTGGGGTAGRCCGTGGACGTCACAAGACATTATACAGACAGGCTCTGGTATCATGGCTACCCAGCAACAGAGCTCAAAAGTGTGGGATTTTTTTTAAGAAAATGAAAGACAAACCTGTGCAATATCTGCAGAGCAGAACTTGTCTTCCACAGCAATTATTTTTAGTTAGCATATAGCTAAAATCTAACGATGGTTATACAATAGCAGCTGCATTCTGACGTGATAAGCTGTATGTTTTATATTCAATTAACGTATGATCCGATTAGTTGACTAATTGAATAAATAATCGGTGATTAATCGATTATTAAAATAATCGTTTGTGGCAGCCCTACTATCAACTAGGGTTGTAAGAAAATATTGATACACTGAAATATCGCAATAATTCATTTCCTGATACTGTATCAATATTCTAAAGCCCTGTATCGATTTTTTTATTAAGTTTTAAAATGTCAACTTTCCTGCCAGCTGTTCATTTTTATGTTGTAGTTCAACCTCTGACCACTAGTTGGCAGCAGTGAGCCAGCCATTTGGCTCCTGTACCTTTTGAGGTAGTGGCTATTGTTAAGTGTTGGGTGACCATATTGTATATTAATATTAAAAACTAAAAGCTGCAAAAAATATATTTTCAAACTATTTATTGTCAAATTTAGTCTAATAATTGAAAACATGGATGAAATAAGAAATATGAAACAAATACAATAAAACACAAACAAAGCAGAACACAGCTAAATGTATCAAAAGTATGTCTATGTAATATTAGAATTTTCTGAGACAATGAATTTTGGTTTTTCATTTTTTCTCCCCTGTAAGAGGTTTTTATTTAATAGAATTTTTGGACAAAAAAATCGCAATATATCACAAAATATCGCCTTGCTTATAGTATCACAATATATCGGGATATATCGTATCGTGACCCCTCTGTCATGATATGTATCGTATCGCCAAATTCTTGTCAATACACAGCCCTACTATCAACACAATTTAAAAATTGATGTAAAGCCTGAAGTCTGTAATTTTGACACAATTATGAACAGATTTTTACGAAAAGCAAATTTAACCCACTAAATTAGTCATGTGACTAGGACGTAAGGGTGTCCAGGGACTCCAGGGGATTAATTGTCAAACTAATCATTATCGGCTAAATACCACAATTAATCGCGATTATTTATTTATTTATTTTTTGCCAATATTGCCCAACCTTAATTGTAGGGCTGGGCGATATAGCCCCTCCCAAAAAATCTCTGATTTTTTTCATCCCAAATTCCATTTTCGCTTTTAATCGATTTGTTTCCTACTTAACGAAGTGCCTCTGTTTCAGATGTTGAAACAGTTTTTTTGTACTCCTGCTTTTTGTAGCAAGAGCCTTCAAACACCAGTGAGGTGTTTGCTGCTCCAAGTCTGAGGTTCCAAAACCAAACCAGTTCCAGATAACTGAAGGAACAGCGCCTTTTTTCGAAAGTAGATCCTCTTTGCTAGCTGCCATATTGTCATGTTGTGTACCAAGCGTGACCTCTGATGTACAGAAGAGTGCACTGGTGGGGGAAAAAAAATCCAGATTTTCTCAAAATTAAATCTTTATAAATGGCAAATTCAAACTAATCAATTAAATCGATTTATCGCCCAACCCTATATGATTGGTCAGAAGCAAGTGTGCGTGTTTGTTTATGTGGAGATCGCTCRAACAGCAATGTTGTCATTTTGCTCCAACTACCAATAACCTGCTGTTGTGTGCGCGAGAAACATGAATAGTTTTGAGGACCAATTGTCCGAGGCAGTCAGACTGTACGTTCATCTGTAAGAGTCCTCCAGACGAACCAAATAAAAACAGAACAGCTTCTATTTTGAAGCCGAAGATATTTCGCTTCCCTACCAGGAGGCTTAGTCAATTAATTAAAACGTCTGGAGTAGTGTGACGATCCAAATTTTAGACCTGCTTGAGAGGCCTCTTAGTGTTTAGACAGAGAAACGTACATATTCAAAACGCCAAAAACTCCTGGATGGAGATAACACACGCACAGAGAAATCCGTCTTCTGAAAAGTGTTGCGCTGTATCCATGACAGATTTGTGGCCAAATGGTGGATGCAGGGATGGATTGGAGACCCAGGAGACCTTTAATCAGATTTCTTTGTGCGTTCTCAGGATCTCTGTGCTGTGTCTCAAACTATGACAGGTGTGTGTTTAAACAAATGTCTTGCAACCACATCCATGCAATCCGACTGTTTTTGGATGTACATGCATGTGACACGGCCTTAAGGTTCACACCTGGGTTTTCAGTGTGTCTTTAGCAATCTGATTGGTGTTCAGATAGCAATAAACAGATCTGAACATCTTCACTGCGTATTGAAATCCTACTCAGACCACTTTTTGAGTTCAGGGTTGTTTATACCTGGCTGTGTTTGGTAGTCTGAGCCAAAGTGTCAGACCAACTGAACTGAGGTGACCTCTAACAAGCAGATTTATTACCTGTTCCTCTGGACACACACAAAGAAATCTGATTAAAAGTAATTAAATAGCAATCTTAGAGAATGTTCTGAAGATATATGGTAGTTACTATTATAGTAAGTAAGTATTATTTTATTATAATTATAGGCGTCGTCAAAGACATTCATGTAGAGTTAAATTTGGGTTCTGGTGTAGAAAGGATCAGCTCATGTCAAGCAGTTATTTCAGTCCATGTTCCCTAAATCTTCTCTGTTCAGTTCACTTTCTCTGTGAGTCTGAGCACAACTTGCTTCATAGACAAACACCCCAGCTTTCTACTCGTGTAATTTCCTCCTGACACATCACACAACTTCCTGTGGCCAAAAATAGACAAAGAAGAGCTCCAACACACRCTGGTCATTTTTATGTTCTAAGTCAAACATTTCCTGTTTATGCCTTCTCAAAAGGGAGATATTTTTAARTCTTAAATTCTGTTGACTAGATTTTCATTAGACTGTCAAAACATAGTTGTSTTTAGGGTTGTGAGAAGGTCAGACGGTTGTTTTCAGTGTTGACTATGATTGATCGAAGATGTATCTTATTTGCATTACCAGACTTCTTTTTCTGCAAAAGCAGGAATGAAAATGAAATGGAACTCCTGGGTTTGTTTTAGTGAGTSGTCTTGCTATGGGTGAACTTGCTGAGACATCAGTTTTTGACTGTAGAATGATGAACCTTAAATTCCTTTTTTTCCCTTATTCATGGCCAGCATTGGTTCTTTTATCGTTTTAGCCTTGCATCCACACAAACAGCATTTTAGAAGCCCCCAAATGAAAACTATTGATGGGTTCCAGAGGGAAAAGTTCTTAAAAGCCCCATCCTTTATTTTTGTGTAGATGGCAAAAACAGCCTTTTGAAAACAATAATGTTGTAGCCACGCCTCTAATCTAATCTACGACCCAAGAGCTCTCTCTCTTCTGTTGTGTTTCCACATTGTGGTTGAATAGAATTTATAAAGTAGTCCATGGTGACTCGTCGCTGTTAGATTAATATGCTTTCATCCAAATTAGCTATGTGACGACTGTCTGTCAATGTATCCATTACAATACGGCTTCAGTTTATAGTTGTTTGCACAATTTCCAAGTCCTGCTACTGATAATTTGATGCTAATATGCTAAAATATTATTTATAGCAATACTAAAGAAAACCTTAACTAGTTGCTCAACATTCCTCATTTTAATGCAGTGGAAACTGCATGCTTTCTCATGTAAAGGCTACAATATTATGACTTTTTCTCGTAATATCATGAGTTTAAACTCGTAATATCACAACTTTATTCTCATAATATTATGACTTTATTCTCGTAATTTAAAAAGAATAAAAAAAATCTTGTTGTGTGGCCCTAGTACTCCGTCGTACTGCGGGGCTTCTGTAGTTCAGAGGTCACCCCACCTGTCCCTCAAGACGCTTGGTGACTTGACAATATGGCAGCTAGCAGAGAGGATCTACTTCCCAAAAAAAGGCACTGTTCCTTCAGTTCTCTGGAACTGGTTTGGTTTTGGAACCTCAGACTTGGAGCAACAATCACTTCACTGCAAAATCTGTTTGGAGGCTCTTGCTACAAAAAGTAGGAGTACAAATAATTTGTTTCAACATCTGAAACAGAGGCACTCCGTTAAGTGGGAAACAAAATCATTTAAAATCGAAAATCTGGGATGAAAAAAAAATCTGAGATTTGTATTTTTTGGGCCATATCGCCCTGTAGGAAAAAATGTGTGATTTTCAAAATGGTATGTCCGAATAAACAGGAATTCAATTGGATTTCTTCTTAAGACTATTCTCAATCTTCTGACTCCAGTCAGGTTCACAGTACAGCACTCAGCAGGCCTCACCGTAAGACCTTGGGCTGAAAACCCAAACAAAACACAGGAGCCCTGCTCTGAGCAGAGACTCTGCCAAACACTGACAACTTCTTTTACTATAATAATGAATTGACCTTATCATGTTCATTTCTTCCTGGTTACATCCCTGGAGGTGTTACCTTTTACGTCAGACGTCAGAACGTCACTCATTTTTGTTTAGGTTAAAGAAAGAACACATGATAACACACACCAACTCTTATTCTGTTTTAAACTTAAAGGCTGAAATGATCAGAAAGTATAAAATACAAAACTGCATCTAATTTTCAATTAATCAGTTACAAAATTTCCTTCAGCCCAGCCCTAATTGGAGTTGTTCTTATCTTTTTTTGTTTGCTTTTATTGTGCTGTCACCTGAGTACACACATGTCAACCCCTTCGGATGTTTACCTTTAYAGTGAGCCTCAAAAATCAGTAAATTTTCGCAGAGTTAAAAGAAACATGGTTGTAACACAACCATGCAGTTTGAGACACTGCATTTGGTTTTGCTTATATGCAGGATTAGATTGATGTTGATGTTTTGCCTGGAAACKAATCCCTCATCCTGTCACTTCAAACACAGTTAAGCAGTGTTTCTGTCCTCTCCCCAGTGGCATTATGCAGAGCCATAAAAATGTCATCTCGCATGACTGAGTGCTCTCTCTCTCTGCTCCGAGTGGTTCTGAGATCTCCCTGCTTGCCTGAGTAGCCTGATGGGTTTGGAGAGGGGTGCTTGAGCCTCATCAGAAGAAGCTATACTATGTTTGACTAGCTCTCTTTAAAAAACTGCTGGTGGATGAGTCACTTAAGCCATTGGGCCAGTTTTCACAAGTGGGATTTGAAAGGACAAATCATATGAATTAAAATGTGCGATTATAAAATGCAAGACAGGCTTTTAAAAATATTTGCTGGCAGCCTTGTTTACTAAACAATTATGTTAATTAAGCTTCACATCTCAAAGAACAGACACGATAGACTGATTCATGTTGTTGTTCATAATGTCAATATTTGAGTGACTTTAATATTTTCATGGTTGTATTCTTATAATTTACGCATTTATTTGCGCAAAAGTACCCAATCATGTTCTTTAAAATAATTAACTAATTTCCGTTTAGGAGTTGTATAACAGATCTGCAACAGTAGTTTTACATCTCTCTGCTCATGGTGGATTAAGTGTTTATTCTTATTATCATCTTTTCTTTCCATTCAGCAACCTCATAGATTCCTGTTTTAGTATAATTTATGAATTTTATTTTATTTATTGATCGTTATTGATCCCTGGTTGGGGAAATTCATTCTCTGCATTTTTCCCATCACACATGTGGAGTAGTGGGCTGCCATTTTTGAGGCACCCGGGGAGCAATGGAGGGGTTAAGGGCCTTGCTCAAGGGCCCAGAGTGGGGCTAGTTGAGGAGTTTAACCTGCGACCTTCCAATCACAAGTTCACCTTCTCTAAACTCTGCACCACCACTAAAATAAAAAAAAATCTTCCCAAATAAAATCAAATCTGTAGAAGTACTTTTATGACCAATAGTATTGGAAAGTACACCATATACATCACATAAGAAGGCCTTGTTTAAGGTTTCTGCATAAAACCAGCTAAAAAAAAATCACATGCTTTACATTACAT
>NW_013952460.1:1560027-1562502 GCF_001266775.1 Austrofundulus limnaeus
GTGGTTCAGTAGAACATTAAATTATTTTTGAAAGGTGCTTAAAAATATTTACTAAGAAAAAAAACATTATTAAAACAGAATCTCACATAGTAAAGTTATCTTTTGTAAAATAAAAATGTTTTAGTATTGAACTTAACATTAAATATGTCATAAAGAAACATAAAACCTACAAACATCAACTGATCTAAACTCATTTACTTCTGTAATGAAAGGTGACGAGCTCAGGGCTCACCCTGCGTGCCTGTTACCAGGTAATGGCAGGTACAGGGAGCAGCAGCAGTCAAAATACCTCAGAAACTCGCCCAAATAAGCAAGATTCCGCATTTTACACTGGATTCCATAACTCAATTCCATCCGTGTTTTTCGCATCACAGAAATTATACGGCTCTATGTAAACTGTGAACCTCGATCATTATGTTTTTATGATCGTTGAAAACCCAAATCGTAATCGAGATCTAAATCCGATWAATCGCCCAGCCCTACTAAAACATTGTTGTTTATTGTCACTTGACACCTCTGATTAAAACTTTTGCATTTAAGGCAGCGGGTTGTATGCGTTTCCTCAGTTCCACCAGCCTTTTATTTTATACCTGGTTTTAAAAGCTCTAATTTGTTTCCACTTCATGTCATCATCTGAGCATGTTCACTAATGTCTGACACCTTCTGCTTTCAGTGTTAATCCACAAAATGACCCAATTACATTCTAATAGAATAAATGCCCTTAAGATATTCTTTTGTAAAGTTGTTTCTCATGTTCCTCTCTCTGCGTATGTACCACTTTCTTTCACATTACCCCCCCCCCCGCCTCCCCCCACTCCTTGCATATTTAATTTGGTTGTCTGCTGGTGCTTTGTAGTCTTTTGTTTTCTCTGCAGCCTGTAATAAATGAAGGCCTTCTGTGCCTCTTCCATGCTTTGTGACTGCTTCCAGATGTGGGGAAAYGGTGCCGTGACACGAGCTGCCATGTGCTCATGCTTAATGCAACAAAGACAGATTTTAGTTTTGTCATCACATTTTATGCAGGCTGCTCATTTCTTACCACTAAATGCGACGCAGTTGCTCTCTTTTTGTGGAGCGAACTGCAGTTTGGCAGGAAAAGTAAAGGAGTGTGTGCTCTGCAGCTTTGTAGAGCATGGTTGCCAGATTTTGTTTTGCAGCATCTTCTCGTCCTAATCTGCAGCATGTCACTGTCTGTCAGTCATGCAGAAAACTGTCAGGCTTGGAGACTGGCTCGAATCCACCTGTCATCTTTTCACTTCTCTCAATCGAGCTCAAAGATGCTTTTTTTTATTGACTTGTGAAACAATTTTCCTCTCACAGTTCTCCCAAAACACCATACTTTAAAACCAAAGGCTTTTTGTTCTTTTTTATTTGACAGACCCCCCACCCCCCCATGGCTTTGACAGCATTTCTGTTGAACATGTTGTTACATCAAACCTTGTGTCTGCGTGCGTACACGTGTGTGTGTGGTAGTTGTATTTATTTGTAGGTAGTGGTGAGGTTTACACAACACCATATGTCATGTCTTGAAAAGTCCTTTGCAGGTGAACGTTGAACATGAGTTGCTGTTTTCATCGTGGAGCTAAATGTAGCTTGTGACTTCAAGTGACACGCTGGTTCTTTTCAGGGGGAGTGGGAGTTTGTTGACTGTCACACAACAGGCGGGTGGAAAGATGCTTTAAAAATACAGGGGTTAGACAATGAAACTGAAACACCTGTCATTTTAGTGTGGGAGGTTTCATGGTTAAATTGAACCAGACTGGTGGCCAATCTTCATTAATTGCACTTTGCACCAGTAAGAGCAGAGTGTGAAGGTTCAATTAGCAGGGTAAGAGCCCAGTTTGGCTCAAAATATTGCAATGCACACAACATTATGGGTGACATACCAAAGTTCAAAAGAGGACAAATTGTTGGTGCACATCTTGTTGGAGCATCTGTGACCAAGACAGCAAGTCTTTGTGATTCATCAAGAGCCATGGTATCCAGGGTAGTGTCAGCATACCACCTTTGCACCTTGCATACTAGTGCCATTTAGTGTAGTGTCGGTACGGTTCCAAGCCATTTCCATTAGGCCAGATCCATGGAACCGGCACTTTTTTTAGTACCTCATTGTGGTTCCAACCGACCCCAGCTGACACCAAAATGCGACGTCAGAGCACTGTTCGTCACTGATTGGCTAACTTTCAAAAGTTATTCATCAAATGTGTTTCCATCTGTCATTTTGCCCATTAATTTTTTTTTTCAAAATACCTAAAAACCACCTCCACCAACCGCCCAAAACACACCCATTGGAACCAGACTGGAACATCAGTGGAAAACCAACCGGTCCGACCCATACCTACACCGACCGTTCCGACACTACACTAAGTGGCACTAGTGAAAAGGGGGCATAAGTTACCTCACATTGGGCCTCATGCAAGAAGCATTCGTACGCACAGATTTGTTCTTAAGTTGTGTGTACGAGTGATTTAGGAG
>NW_013952460.1:1563119-1564063 GCF_001266775.1 Austrofundulus limnaeus
ATATATATATTTTTGTTTATCTATCAACACAGTTTAAAATTTAACATATAGCCTGAAATCTGTAATTTTGACACAATTTGGAACAGATTTTTCCGAAGAGTAAATCTTTCCCACAAAATTGGTTGTAACTRGGACATAAGGGTGTCYATTGACTCCAGGGGATTAATCATTAAATTAATCATTATTGGCTAAATACCACAATTAATCATGAATAATTTTTTGCCAATATTGCCCAACCCATAATATGCTTTACAACTTGCTTTTGCTTATTTTCTTTTGTGCTTGCTTTGAGTAAGAAAGTAACTTTTTTTTTCAGTTTGTTCTATATTTTGAAAGACACAGTATTCACGAATCCTGAGAAAATGTTGGCTCTCATCATTTCTTTACAGGAAGCAGGTTTTTTGATTGTAGTAAGTCCAGTGAATATGGTCTAATTAGAAATTCATCTCACAAACACGTTGCAGTAGGAATGGGTAATTTAAAGGATTTGATAACTTGCATTTTAGTTTGTCAGGTTTGGTTTTTGGCATTAGATGTTTTTAGTTGGTCTGTTAAAATACCCAACAAGCTCAGCAGCAGCAGCTGTTGTGTATTCAGTTTTATCCATTACCTGCAAATATGGAAAGTTTAACTGTTGAAAATGTTAATATCATTTAATTCAGAGCTGTGTGCAGAGCAGCCATTAATTCTTTCTCAGTGTGTGAATGGGTGAATGTCTGCAAGTGTAAAGGGTTTGGGGTCCAGAGGGACTTGATAAAGTGCTCTATAAGTTCAGTCCATTTACCATTTGTTTCAGTATTTAACACTTTCTCAGAATATTTTAAGTTTTTCTCAAGAAATCCTCTTTTGTGAGATTTAATCACCTGAAGATATAATACCTTCTACAAAGAATAAGGGGAAAAAATAGGGCTGCAACTAACCATTATTTTAATAATCAATTATCT
>NW_013952460.1:1566354-1569093 GCF_001266775.1 Austrofundulus limnaeus
GGGGGTGGGGGGAGGACCAGGGAGGATGATTTAACCACTCAACCACTAGATGTCGCTGAAAACAACAATCCTACACACTGTGCCTTTAACACCACCTCTGTGTGTTGGAAGTTCACCTTCATATCAGGTCAGTCCTGGTGCAGCTTCCCTCCCAACCACAGTCAGAACAGGAGATATTCACCCCACCACGTCCAAACTGCAAATGAGTCGAGCATTTGTGAAAACGCTGCTGGCTGACCCATGTCACAATGTAAATGTAAGATTTTCTTTTGCCTAAAAATTAATCACTGCACTAAAGTAACTGGGTGGTTTTGGTTTGACACTTTAAGACGGTTGGAGGTTAAAAAGAAACAAAAAGGGGTGTGTGGGTGGGTGTGGGATGGGATATAGTTGATAACACCAGATACAAAATGCTGTTTCAGTTCTGTTTGGTGGAGGTTCTTAGAGCTCTGAGAAAGACAACTCAATCTGACTGCCTTCTGTTTTATCAGTTCTACTGGTGATTAAAGGTATTAAATTTCTATAAATGCAAAACTAACAAAGATTTTCTTTTCCTCTTAGAATCCCTTTTACAATCCAGCGCTTGTGTGAGCTCCTCACAGAACCCAAAAGGAACTACACAGGAACTGACAAGTTCCTTCGAGGGGTGGAGAAGGTAGGTCCTTCAAACACAAAGTTCTTCTTTTAGGCAAAACTTTTTTTATTACAAATGGTTTGTTTGTTTTTCTCTAGAATGTAATGGTGGTAAGCTGTGTCCATCCAACTTCAGAGTAAGTGTTGGATGCGAGTTCACCAATTTATACAACATTTACAAATACATAAATACTGTACACATTTCTTTTCTGTGGGTAAAGCTCAGTTTTTWCGTTTATTTTATTTATTTTTCAGGAAAAATGGATGCAGTGCTGTTAATAGGATGAACGGAGTGATGCTTCCAGGAAACACATCTTCATTTACAGAGAGGTTGTTCAATTCTAAAATACTTTATTGATCCCAGAGGGAAATTAGGTGTTGTTGTAACTCATTTAACTAAAGAGTTATTGTTGATGGTGATGGCTGTGGGCAGCGGTCTGTATTACAGCGAAGTTGAAGAAGCCTCTGACTGAAGAGGCTCTGTTTTTCTGTGACAGTCTGATGAAGAGGATGGTTCTATAGACAGCTGTCAGTTTGAGAAAAACTAAAGCCCCTTTATGTAAATTGGTAAAAAACTATAAAATTATTATTAATTTCTAATTCTACATTTTCTTCTTGGATTGTTTTAGAAAAGTGAACGGTCCGGGAACGCCCCGGCCGCTGAACAGACCAAAGTTGTCTCTGGCCCACTCACTAGCAGCTAATGGTCTGCCAGATAGCACAGGCAACACAGACCTCAACGCAGAGCTAGATGGCGACAAAGACTCGAGGTACGACTCAATCATCGGTACACCACAACTGGTTTTCATGGGAAACGTGTACAGAATTTRATGTGGGTCTCTTTAATTTGTTGTCAGTGAGGTTTGTCATTCAGAAGACTCTCCTGGGAGTGCTGTGAAGAACAAACACTCAGATAAGGAAGAGGACATGGAGCCTGATCACCAAGAAGTAAAAAGACTGAAGTTTAGCGAGGAGGATGAGGAAGAGGAGGAAGAGCAGGAGGCGGACACACTCGACCCGTCAGACAGCTCCTGCCTGTCTAAAGAAGCAGAAGCCATGCTTCAAGAGAAGGAAGAGAAGGTTGTGAGTGAAGCCTCCAGCTCTGCTGCCTCTGAAGAACAAGGTATGAGCTGCTCGTCTGCTTTGCTGCTTTTTGTGCCTCGAACCCTTTAGGAAGGAAGTCATTGACTCTTAGTGTGGTGGTGGGGTCAGGTTCAGGTTTGACCAGAGCTATACTAGCCAATCAGAACCAGGGTGGGGGTGGGACTTGGATCTCGACAAAACCTCTTTTTCCAATCCAGTAGAAGAAGTTGGAGCTGCRCTAAAAATAAATACATTTATTTGTTAGAACAAGTCTGGAAAACAACTGGAGACAATATTGAAGCTGGTGAATTATTAAAACCAAGAGAAGAATGTTACTGATTCCTCCACCACCTGAGTGGCTTCATGTAATTCTGCACACACTTAAAACTCTCAGTAAAGGGAATGATGGTCCAACTCATACCTGGCAACATTTGTGCTGAAAACACTGGCACCAAATTGACCATGTATTGGCTAACAAAACAGCCAGACATTTTATCAACGTGACGCAGATCCACCCTGCAGCAGATTGCTTTATTTAGATATGGATTGTTTTTTTTAATGGTCCCAAGTAGCTGAGAAGAATCTTGGGATGGTCTAACAAAAGTGCTTCACAATGCTGCCAAATGTGTCTTTGGAAAGAAGGAAAAAGAATGAAAGCTGGTTCTATGACCAAGCAGATGAGATACAAAGACCCCTAAAGAACAAGAAACTGGAGACAAGAAAGTACGTAGAATCAGGAAACTCAAGAATGAATGGGCCTCATGCAGGAACCATTCGTACGCACAGATTTGTTCTTAAGTTGTGCGTACGAGTGATTTAGGAGAATTTGTGGCATTCACCAATGTTTTCATATTGTTAGATTTTTTTTTTCAGATACGAACAAAATTCACGAGTGGTCCAGACCTGTCGTATATTTTACGAGCAGTCAGTCTGCTGTTATCCAGACGGGTTTCCTTCACTAATTACTTTATATTTCATTCGTTTGAAGATATTTTGAGTTGAAAATAATTCCCACTCCATAAT
>NW_013952460.1:1569825-1577319 GCF_001266775.1 Austrofundulus limnaeus
TAAATAAAGTCTAATGTTATAATTAATCATGGATCCCTTTTTTTAAAGCATTTTTGCAGAAGAACCGAAATAAATTTAGCGATTTGTGAAATGCTTAAATTTAGTCCATTTATAAACTAAACACTGAGGCCTGGTGCTGTTGGAATTATATCATCAACCAAAAACATGATTTTTATAAATCATTTGTTTCTTTTATTGGAAATGTAAAGAATCATCTGTTTCCTTTTTTAAATTCCAAAAGTAACTTTGTTGCAGATTTATTAAACAAAGAAAGTAAGAATGAACCTTATTGATTTGCTTAGTGAAAATAATCAAAAGGTAAAACATCTTGTTTTTATCTTCTCCTTAGAGCCAACAAGCAGCACCCAGACTGACATGTGCTCAGGCCAGGAGGCGGAGCCAGCCGAGAGGGAAGCACTGTGTGGCTCTGACGAGGAGGGCAGCGACATGGATCAGACGGAGCAGCAGGAACCTGCAGGCGTCCTGGACAGGCCAGAGACCAGCAGGGACAGTGAGGAGAGCAGCAGCGACCCGGTCAGCAGCAGCAGCAGTAGCAGCAGCGGTAGCAGCTGTAGCATAGAGGAGGGGGTGGAGGCGGCCAGAGAGGACATCACGCTCGCTCCTTCCAGCAGTACAACCGAACCTCCTACAGAGGGCGCCATGGGAAGTGCCACGTCACACACTGGGACCACCGAGGAGCCTATGGAGCAGGACTAGACCGAGGACCACCCTGTGACCATAAGCCAGCTCCTCCTTGAATCCAGCCTTACTGTCGCTGAGGGCAGAGGCACCTCAAACACAAGACAAACACCTCGTCCCACGTTTGGACACTCCTCGAAAAACAGCTATATATCTTTTTTAAATTATTTTACTGGAATATTTTATTGCTTTTCCTGATTTGAAGTTGGTTTCAGCAGCCTTTCTTTGAATTGTTGTCTTTTTTTAAATCAGTTGTGTTCAGTGGGGTTGTTTGAACAGTGCAGTGGTGCCACTCACTCCAACCATTTGGGCATTTAATGTCATATGAAGTCCTTTTTAAATACGGTTCACCAGAGTTCAGAGCCACTGTTTGTTGTGAAAAATCKAAAGAACTTCAATCTCCTGGTTTCTCGAGGCTGTTCAGGACACATTCTGTTCAATCTTTACACATCTGTCAGGTCGGGGGGGCTTTTATTTTCTCCTGTCTTATTTTTAACTATAGTTTTACAAAAACCACACTACCAGTCCAAACTGAACTATACTCTGACATGCTACCTTGTAGAGGTGTCCTCTGTAAACTGAGATATTTTCAATGAGTAAAACCATAATTTATGTTTTCAGTTCACTGACTTATTTTTGGAGTATGTTTTTGTTTTCGTCTGCCAGTCGCAGTTTCCAAAACCAGCTGTAAGTACAAAGACGAAGGCTTTCTTTGTATCGTGATGTCACCATTGTTGTTCCACTGACGGATAACCCAGAACTGCTCCTGGTTCCAGTTCTACTCCCGTTTCTGCAGCTGTACTTTTTTGATATTTAGAATTTTAAATTTCTGTAAAGTAGATTTTTGTAGATTGTTATACAGTATGTGTTCACTGCCTTTGTGAAACCATATATAATTGTATAATTTCTGTGTATACTCTGAATGCTTTTGCTTTTAATGCGGTATTCAGAAACAGCAATAAATGTTAACATTTTTATGCGTGGAAATTTTTTAATCGTAATTTTCTGTATGTTTAGTGATTGTTTCTCCCTGTTGAAAAYCAAACATCTGGTTAATATAGGTGAATATTTTCACTTTAGATAAAACACTTACGGATGATGGTTGTACAGTTTTGCTCTTGTGCAGTCTGAATAGTGCACAAAATGGCTCTATACTTCTAAACAAAAATAAAAGGTCTGTTCTAGATTTATATATATTTATGAATTGTTTTATGAGTTTGGAGAACGTCTCATTGTTTCAACAGCAAAGTATAAARGAAGGAATGCTGAACAAAATGTGCAGCAGATATGAAGTAAACTTTGTGTTTGCATTGTAGAAATATAACTACAAATATTAGTAATGTAAACACCTGTTCAGTGCTGAGACTGCACTAAAAGAGAKATTTCTGTTTTGAAGTTATGAACTGTAGAAATGGAAATTATTTCTGATCATATTGATGAGCTAATGTTCAAGTAGATCCACCTCCAAATCAGTTTCCTGCCACCTTTATGCCGCTGCAGTCTTTCATCTCATGGTGTTTAAATCTTTTGGGGGTCTGTTGGAGCAGGCAGCAGGTCTGACAAAATAACTGTCAAATATTTCATGTCAGCTCACTCGCTGTGAAAAGAAGCAGCTTAAAGGAGAACATTTAAATCAGGGGTGCCCAAATTTTTCCTCGAGGGGGCCAAAATGAAAATMTATCCATGGCTTTGGGCCAAATGCAGTTATATAATACATGAAATACAAATACTTTTAAAGTAAAGTCCTTTATTTTTAATGATTAAACTGTCCAATGGCCCTCTTTTGTTTTAGTCTGTGCACTTGGAGAAAGTCTGTCATACGCTCAAGTAGCAAAGGCTCATGGGACATTTCATAAATTGATAAAATGAGTTTTTGTGGCCTTATGAAGTGTGAAAATCTACGTGGGGTTAAATCTGATCTAAGTATTTCTTGTTGTCATTTGTTGTTTCATGTTTAATCCTAATAAATCAAAGATATGTCAGCACCATGACTGAAAACTACCTTCACTACAGCCCTTTTATAAAGTCATTTGACCAATGGAAACACTGTGTTTCTACATAGGATAACAGCTTACAACCTTGTAACTTTGGCAATTGTTGGTGGGACAAATGAAATGGCTTGGCGGGCCAAATTTGGCCCACGGGCCCCACTTTGGGCTCCTCTGATTTAAATATCAGCTTTTTATTGAACAAATATTTAGTCTGATGAGAAGTTTTTACAGAAACTGACCTGAGTCTGCCCTGCAAGWGCTACAGCTAGCTGCAGCTGCCAGTATTTGATTCAGCAAAATAGATGTATACTAATGAGTGGTGGGCACAGTTCCCCTAAAGCACTAATAGGGGAACTAATTTCCTGATTAGTGCTTTAGAGCTTTTGCTAATTTCTTYATTCATTCAYAATTCATTCAATTCATTCATTCACAAGACAAATTAAAGTACCATGARTCAAGACTATSTGCACTACAGTTCCTTGTATAGTTGGACCAAATGTTGGAGTGTTTCTAAATAAAACTGGAGAATACAACCTAGTAGCCAGAACAACTGCTGGTGGGCCAATCCAAATGGCTTGGTGGGCCAATTTTGAGCTGCGGGCCCCACTTTGAACAGCTCTGCTTTAAAAGTTTCCAGAAGCTACTAGGGGCTTTTATTTTGAAAACTAGGGTGTCAGATGACTTCCTCTGGCTCTTCCAGCTTGACTCCCTTACAATAATAATAATAATAAAAAAGTCAAAAGGCTTTTAAGGAATTTCAGGGGTGATATTTGATGTGAATTGAATCTTTGATTCATTTAGCTACTTTTGGCTTTTGTAAAAATGCAATTTATCAATTTTTTTTATTATTTTTACAGAGAACCCCACTTCATAAATGGTTGAAAATCCTGTTAAAACGATACAGAAGTGAACTACCGTAGTTGAAAAAAATGTTGTTTTTTTCAGTCATTTGTTTTATTTAAAGTTTGAGCTAACACTCCTTAATAAAGCTTGATAAAGCTCTAAAAGTATATAAAAAAAGCACTGGCCTTGTCATTTCACTCTGAAGTTTAACTGTTGGAGGGCAAAGCAAAGTGATCTCAGAATACATCCAGCGGCCCTCCTGTCATTCAGAAGTGATGTCCACCATCTTCAGACCTGTTAGCGCTTCCTTTAAGCGAACAGAAATGATCTCTGCTGTCTTTTGACAGCTGAAATTTGCCGTGCCTCCCTAAGGAAATAAAGAGCGCACTTCATTAATCCATTCAGCTGTTTGAGCTCAGCTCTTTGAACACTTTCTCTCCAGAGGAACAAATGTCAGTTCAGTAGGGATATGAAAACCAGCGGGACATCTTCGATCCCACCCTTCGACCCCTGCTCTTTGAGATGCAGAGCCAACAGGATGTTCCCGAGGTTCTCCGCTGGGTTTCAGGAATCACCAGTGGCCTGTGGAAGTGACCAGCTGAGCCTTTATTGAGTTATTCTTTAGCGTTTTAATCTAAATTTTACTTTCTGCTGTGTTTGCAGGAGATACTGTGTGCATGGAGATCACCCGCCTCCTTTGATGTCTGAGTAAAATCATTTGGTCAAACTTTATGTTTATTAAAACTTGTCCACTGTTTCATGGGATTTTTATTCATTTTTGCAAATGTTACAAATGAATGTGTTGACACAGAAGGGAGAAAACATTATTGCCTTTTGAAGGCTATAATAAAAAAGTCAAAAAAAACTCAGCAGTAATTTTAATGGTGACGTTATGTGCAAAGTGAAGGCTTTTATCAGTAGCTTCAGTKGAATTACCGTCAAATTAAAGCCTCAACCCTCATTTTGCAGGACGTCCTCTGGACCYAGTGCTCATCGGGCCTCTGGGTCCTCATGGGTTGCTGTGTGTAGATATTCTATAATTTTATTCTTCATCATCTGCCTGAAGAAAAACTGCCTTTAATGAAACTCTGGCCTGCGGTGAAGCGTAGAGAATCACAGTGTGAAGCAGAAGGTCCCAGTCAGCCGTCCTGACAGGGYTCAAAYGAAGACGAGCTGGTTTGATTGCAGACCTGAAGCGACCCAGCTGTGCCCATCATGATCCGCCTCACAGGTCGAGCTCCCTCCACGTGCAATCTCCACATCCTTCAACAGAGGGTACTGTTTAGTTTCCAGAGCGGACTTGAACTGCCCGGTCCTGGAGCCAGAGCTCAGGAGGCTGCTGCTCCCCTCCTTCATACACCACCTTTTAATGAAASGACATGCAGACACCAACTCTGCCTGCAGATTCAACTCCGTTTCATTTGCTTTCAGTTGGAGGGAACTTGAGGGCGTGGAGTACTGAACACCTGTGATGAAATTAGAAAAAAAYTATGTTTATTTGGATTTTGGCTGAAATGGGGGAGAAAAACCGACTCTTCCTTCACAGTGGAAACATTCAAAAATTAAAACTACAGAAAGTTCAAACTGTTGACACGGTCTTGTGGTCATCACCCTCTGAAAAGTGAAGGTGGAGCAATATTGTTTTTGCCTGTGTGTGTGTGTTTATCTGTATTATTAGCAGAGCATCTCACAAAACCCCTGGAATAATCTAAYAAAACTTGCAGAAATGAAGATCAGGGGTCTGCAACCTGCGGCTCTGGGACCCCTCTGCAGTGTCTCTTTGAAAATGTGACCAAACATAACAGAATATATATATACATATTTTTTTTTTGTTGTTTTGTTTTTTTATTCTCACACAACAGAAATCAATTTGTATGCAAAAATGTGATCCATACTACAAATCCAAAAAGTAAAACATGTTCGCTCATGCTAGCCTGATGTCTGCGTAAATGATACAACTTCTTTCCCTCAAATCCATTAGAATTACCTGTAAAGAATTTGAAAACTACATAATAAGAATTAGAAAAAATATATAGCTGAATAGTTCAGTTATATTAGTTTTTTATGAAATTTGGTATAAAGTACACAGCAAAAACCAGAGTGTTAACATTTCAGTGTTAAGCCGGGTTCACACTGAACACATTTTGAGCAGCCAAAATGCACCTGACGCCTCGAGTTGGACGCTTGTCAATAATGTCCGCACAGACCGAACGTGACTAGACGCGCATCTGAAGAGGGAGGAGCTTCTTGTTTTTTTTAAGGTCTGTCTTTAACAGCAGATGAAATAAAGATGAAATAAAGATGAAGATGAAAACTAAAGAGCAAGCGAACGTTGTGCACAGCAGATAATTAATTCACCAGATAATTTAGAGGTGATTCGTTCAGTTAGTATCACCACACCAGGAGCTGCGAGCTGACAAACTATTTTTTGTCCTGAGCCCAGTTTAACACCGCGGTCAGTTTAATGAGCTGCTGACCCACATCGCTGCTGATAYCTCCAGCCAGAACACCAACTGCAGATGGTCCATTTCAGCTAAAGAGCTTCTGTTCGTTTCGGGTTAGTGGRAAACATTCAGGAAACCATCACATGGAAAAATGAGCCTCTCTGATTGATTGACGCGGCGCGTCGAGCAGCAAGAGTTACATTTTTTGAACTCGAGCGTCGGCTGCTTTGGATGCGCCGCATGCACGGAAAAAGGCTCTACCGCTACCTTGTGCGCTGCTCAGACGCGCCTAGACGCGCTGCACTGCTCCTAGACGTGCATCCACCATTGACTTTACATGTACCGGTAAACTGGCTGCTTCAGCTGCTCAAAACGCGTTCACTGTGAACCCGACTTTAAACTTTTCAGAAGTGTTTTTGTTTTAACACGATCTGAGTTAACTGACAGCAAGGTTTACCAGTGAGTTAATTTCATCGTTGTTGTCTTAACTCCGTCCATCGGTTTTCTTCCACTTMTCCGGGGTCAGGTCGCGGGGGCAGCCGCCTAATTAGAGAGACCCAGACTTCCCTCTCAAGGCGTTCCCAGGCCAGTCGAGAAACATAGTCCCTCCAGCGTGTCCTGGGTCTTCCTCTGGGCCTCCTCCCAGTGGGACCTGCCCAGAACACCTCACCAGGGAGGCGTCCAGGAGGCATCCTAAGCAGATGCCCGAGCCACCTCAACTGGCTCCTCTCGACGTGGAGGAGCAGCGGCTCTACTCTGAGTCCCTCCCAGATGACTGAGCTTCTCACCCTATCTCTAACGGAGAGCCCAGACCCCCTGCAGAGTAAACTCATTTTGGCCGCTTGTGTCTGCGATCTCGTTCTTTCGGTCACAACCCAAAGCTCGTGACCATAGATGAGGGTAGGAACGTAGACCAACTGGTAAATTGAGAATTTCACCTTTTGGCTCAGCTCCCGCTTCACCACGATAGACCGGTACAGCGCTCGCATCACTGCAGACACAGCAACAATCTGCCTGTCGATCTCCTGCTCCATTCTTCCCTCATTCGTGAATGCAGCATTTTCCTGCATATAAATAATCATTTCTGATTAGATTTCACTTGTTCCTATGACAATGGCTCAGGAAGGAAGAAAAACCTCCACTTTGACTTCAGACTATTTTCTAAAGACTTTTGCATGAACTTCCTTTGTGGCTCGAATTAACGTCTCTCACATCAATCCCCCACCAGACTTCCTGACGCTTTACTGTTAATAGATAAGAATTGCCACATTCCTGTTCCGAATCCCACAAGTTCTGTTGCTTCTCCCATAAGCACAAGACTGTTGGTTCCTCTTCAAAGGGATCATAAATGCCTTTAACCAGACTCTTCAGTGACTGAGAACAAAGGACCTACATTCTTCATTAAATGTGAAAAAAGGAGAAAAGATACCTGTGTATCTAATGTTTTCTGTCTTATTGTAAAGAACGTCATCTAATCCATTTTTCTTATAGAAAAGAACTAAAAGACCATAAAGGAT
>NW_013952460.1:1580075-1581909 GCF_001266775.1 Austrofundulus limnaeus
CCGCCTGGGGAGGACCGGACCACGTTGTCACCAGGGAGCGACCCCCTTCTCTGACCACTGGACCAGTTGAGTTTTACAGGTAGACCGCCTGACATCCAGCTTGCATGGAGAGTCTGGTTCTGATAAGGACAAGAACTCATCAAACCATTTTGGGTACATTTATTGTGAGACTGATTACCATAAAGTTACAGGTTTTCGTCTCTTTCCTGGGTTAGTTTTTGATCAAATTAAGAGCGTGGTGCCTCGAGGTAAGATAATTTGCGTATTTGAATAATTCACAAATTTTCCATTTTAGAATATACCCAAAACCCCTACATGAACAAGACCCCGAGATACTTAAACTTCTCCACTTGGGGCAGGACCTCCTCCTTGACCCGGAGGCGGCACCCTACCCTTTTCCGGCTCAAGACCATGGTCTCAGATTTGGAGGCACTGATCCTCATCCCGGCTGCTTCACACTCGACTATGAACCGCTCCAGTGAGAGCTGGAGATGATCTGATGAAACCAACAGGACCACATCATCCACAAAAAGCAGAGATGTGATCTTAAGGTCACTAAAAAGGATCCCCTCAACATCTTGGCTGCTCATAGAAATTCTGTTCATAAAAGTTATGAACAGAATCGGTGACAAAGGGCAGCCTTGGCAGAATCCAACTCTCACTGGAAACGAGTCAGACTTACTACCAGCAATGCAGACCAAGCTCTGGCACCGGTCATACAGGGACCTGACAGCCCGTATCAACGGGCCTGGTACCCCATACTCCCAGAGTCCCCCCACAGGAGTCCCCCAGGGACACGGTCGAACGCCTTCTCCAAGTCCACAAAACACATGTAGACTGGTTGGGTGAACTCCCATGCACCCTCCAGGACCCTGCTGAGGGTGTCCTAACTCTGGAGAGTTAAATAAGCTCCGCTCACTGTTAAGTAACATTTAAATGTGTTGTATGTTAACACTTAACAGTGTTGTTATTTAACACCATGCAGTGTGGATTCTGAAAAGCCCCGGCCTCTTACACCTCATGCCAATTGAACCAGAATATTCAAAGCAAGGGATGCTGGGTAATCATGTGTTTTGCAGGTGTATGACTATAAAAAAGTTCAGCTTGTTTAGGTGAGATTTCCTTTTTCTGTAACTTTTATATTTTTCAAAGTATCAAAATTATTATTTTTTTAAATCCCCAATCAACGCTTTAACAGTCTGTTCCACTGGTGGGCAAAAACAGTGTGCTTTCTACCTGTAAACATTTCCAGAGGCTACTGGGGGCTTTTATTTTGAAAACTAGGGTGTCAGACGATTTCATCCGGTTCTTAACTTTAGCTTAAAACCTTGACAAGTGTAATGGTTCATTTTTAGATAAGAGTGTAAGTACATGGAGTCGTTTAAGGTCCAATTGTTATTTTACTTAAAAAAATAATCTTCATAATGAAATAAATCTAGTCATCAGGTAAAACATTGTAAAATCAGGTGCAGATGATGAAATGCAGAAAAAGAAAAAGATGGCGAGATCACAGGAAACTGGATCCATGCTGGTACAGTTGTCTGTCCTGCATAAAAATGAAACAGGCAATTTACTGTAAACTCCTGTGTCTTAGGTTTATATTCACTCTGAATTAAAGCATAGAAAATTGAAACTGCTCTGATTGATTATTAATTGACCCCTGATGAAAATATTGTTCTCAGTGGGAGTTATAATGCCACAATGAAGACAACACAGGTCACAGTGAATCAAAGGCTGAGCTGCTTATTTATTCTCACAGAGTGAGGAAGGTCTTATGGTCCAGTTTGTGGAACACTCATCGTTGTCTTTTAAATCATTACTTAAAGCTTACTTC
>NW_013952460.1:1582880-1584449 GCF_001266775.1 Austrofundulus limnaeus
CCTCTAGTAATATATTTCCTGAGAATAATGGTGACGTGTTCAAAACTTATTTTACCCGCTGTATATTTTCTTTGACTTCTGGTATTCCCTGGATATGCATGTCATCCAAGCTACAGCACTTGTCCCGAGCACCAATGAATTTGACTCATTCTTGTCAAAAAAAATACTTTCCAAAACTGACACCCACCAGTGTTACTCCTCTCTAAAGAAATATGACAGAATTTACATATGTGCAGCYTGTTCAAGTTGTGAAACCTATTTCCCGTCCTGCAGCAGCTCTCCACAGGATCAAGAGCTGGCGTCAGTGTCAAGTCCCACCATTTGACGCCCAGCAGCCTCTGGCAGACTCGACTCCCKGGAGAAACTCGGCAAACACCAGCTGTGGGTGGGAGACCGTCCGATATTGGCAGGCTCAGAACGGTCTGAGGGGGTAAAAAAACACACRACTTTACCCACCCTCAAAGAGCACCAAGCCCACCTGAAACCAGAGGCTGCAGGACGACTGAACCACAGGAGGCCTCTGGAGAGACTTCACAGCAAAGTGGTGACAGTGACAGACCGTCTAATGCTCTGATACAGCAGGTGGGGGGCACTGAATTATTATGATAACAGGACTTTTCTGCTGCTCATGGTGGGCTCAGCGGGCACCGACCTCCGACAGCCGCTGTTTGAATTTGCACCTTGTTGTTAGGAAGGCATCATCACAGAGAGGCTGCTTTGATTTGGCCAAGACTGTGTCGGTGCTGCAGGCGTCGTCTTTCTCACCAACTTCAGGTCCACTCCTGTGTACAAAGGTGGGAAATTATGGACGCTCACATATTACGTGAAGTGGTAAAAAAAAATATGGCCGGCAATAAACTGTTGGCAGTGAGCCCAGCTGGAGATATTAGTGTTGTGTTACAAAATGAGTGTGTGTACTTGACTTGTACAGAAACACTTAACCTCATGTCTCCTAAACGCACATTTTAATCTATCAGAGAAATAYAGGAAAAAATAGGAAACAAGCAAGCAAAGGGTAATGGTTTTTAAATTCAAGAACATATCCTCAGAGGTGTTTATCATCTGTTACTGGAGATGAGGCAATAATGCTTATGTCATCATCATCATCATCATCATCATCATCATCATCATCATTACACTTACAACTAAATAAATAACACTTTAGCTCTTGTACAAGTTCATTTGTATGTCTGTTTGTAAAAGAATATTCCAAGAACCACTGGACAGATTTTAATTAAACTCTCAGGAAGTAAACATTGGGTGCACAACTGAATAACTTTGAAGTCAACATGGCCGCCTCAGCTAAGCATTCTTATTAAACACAGAAATGATCATAAGAAATGAAGCTACAGTTTGATGTGGTAGCAGCCAGTGGTGGAGAAAGTATTCAAACACAGTACTTAAGTAAAAGTACAAATAAACAGACAAAAATATACTCTAGTAAAAGTAAAAGTACCACATCAACATTTTACTTGAGTAAAAGTAAGTAAGTACTTGCTTTTAAAAATACTTAAGTATTAAAAGTAAAAGTACTTGCGTAACGTATTCCCTAATGGTCTACAATATTAT
>NW_013952460.1:1594862-1596770 GCF_001266775.1 Austrofundulus limnaeus
ATATAGTGGAGTAAAATTATAAAGTACCCATGATGAAATCTAGTTAAGTAAAGTACAGAAACATGAAAAATGTACTTAAGTACAGCAACAAAGTACTTCTACTTAATTACATCCCACCACTGGTAGTAGCTGAATATCAGTCATCATTCATGTCATATTAGATAACCCAATGAGCCCCGCCCATCTCGTCTGTTAGCGTCTGCGACAACATGGAGGAGCAGGAAATCACAGTCATCAGCTATTAGATAAACGGCAAGCCCAACTGGATCTGTGTCACAAATTATCTGTAATATTTTTACAATAAATTAATTAACATGTTCATTTCATCCAGTCATGTAAAACAGCAGATATAAACCAGAAAAATATAACATTTATAATGATCTAAATCAGACCTGAACTCAATTACTTCAACTTTTTAGCTCGTTACAAAAATATGAATTGTAATAAAGTATATGTGTTATTTCTTACTGTCATAAACAAAATTGTGTATTTTTAATATTATTATTAATATTTTTTTAATGATTTGTACATCGTCAGTCCTCCTTTTTTCCACTATGTTGCCACGATGTACAGAAATGGTAAATCCAGATTTTTGCCTGTTATGCCTAGCCGCTTAGCTTCTACAGTAGATCACAGGGTTTCTGCACACTCCAGCTGTTCTATATAACTCCATGGATCATGYTAGTATATACTCCCCCTGTCTGCAATAATAGGTAATATCAACTCCTCCAGTCTCATTGGGGCRTTTAAAATTCTGCCTTATGGACACTTCCTGCTGGTTTTGGCACATTGATACGAACAGTAGRCCTAACGTGAGCYTATCAAAGAATAGGCTTCAGCAAAACGTTTGCCCAACAGAGGAGATATTCTGGTTCAAAATGTRTTTTTGTTGCTGGACGAAATCCAATCCAGAAGTTGTTTCAAATCATCTAGAATAATTTTAATCACAATTAAAGTAAAAATATGTTCGAGTGGGATCAGCTGTTTCTCATTAAATATTAGACCAGACTGGAAACTGTAACATTCTGGAGGTTTCTTCTTAACTTTATCTATGCTCAGGAGCTGCTACTGCTCACACGCTCTCATGTTGTTGGATAAGATTGTGCATAAAGTTTGACCAAAATATTCCTTCTCTGCAGAAGAGGATCGAACCATAAACCACAGGCATGAAAGGCAGCAGGTAAAAGAAATTTGTTTAATTTTAATACATAGCAGCACTGAAATTTATTTAAAAAATAAAGCTATTGTGGTAAAATACAAATGATCCCAATTTTTGTAGTTTGTGCACTGGRAATAAAAATGAAAAAGTAATTAGGAGCCACTTCAGTTGCTTGTAGTTTACATATTTTTTGTACATTATTTGGACTTTAGTTTTGATGCTGCCTTGCCTACATAAACGAGCAACTCCAAATCAGAAAGAGACATTACCAATATTTTTTTTTGCTGTGCAGTCATGCATATTGTTTTTCTAATGAAGTCCTCTCTGGATGGGCTTTCCCTGGACACTCTGTCTAATGGCTCTGAAGGGTCTTGTTCATAATAACCCCTGCTTTAAGAGGCCATTTGTGGAGATGCAACCTGCTCTTTGCACCAGGTTGTTAAAAAAAGTGAATGGGAGACTAATAAAAGTGCAATTACAGCAAATGTGTTTGCACGCAGCGAAACTGCAGCTCACTATCAGTGTGAGTCCTGCTTGCTCGGATGCTTTATGGTGATGATAACAGATCGTCAGGAGACAGAGAGAGGAGAGATTCTGTCTGAGTACCTGCCCCTGCATGGGGAAGGAAAAAAGAAGAAAAATGATGATTCTTTCAATGATGAGAACATATGAAGCGGGTAAAATAAGTATTGAACACGTCACCATTTTTCTCAGTAAATATATTACCAGAGGTGCTAATGACATGAAAT
>NW_013952460.1:1598140-1599483 GCF_001266775.1 Austrofundulus limnaeus
ATATGTAAATGAGTTTACCAGCATGCCTCTCTCTCTCTCTCTCTCTCTGTCTGTCTTTCTTTTGTCATTAGGATGATTCAGAATGTGTACATTAGATAAATTAGCTGTCACCCCATAAATCTGTGGATAARAAGAACAGGAGAGGTTCATGTGATCTGACCCAGGAAACTGTTTTGTGAGAATAGTTTAGCAGCTGTGGGAGGACGAGCCCCTGTGAGTTACAGCTCCACCGGGTCGTAAACAAAACCCAAGCAAAGGGGCTTTAGAAGCCGACACGACCGTGCAAGCACTGAAAATACACTTAGGGACATTCAATGTGTCGTTGGCATTCAAAGGGTGGGCTCAGAGTTTGCATTCCTCCCATGGAGAACTTGATAAGAAGASCAGGCAAAGCTAGATTTCTGCATAAAGCTTGTTTCTTTTTGGGTAGTGTAATAGACTGAGCAGTATTTAGACTTTTGTGTGTCATAATAAATTACGTTTTTGTTTTTATTTGATTTATGTTGTGTTCTTTCTAAAAGTCAGTTCTGTTCCTGTCAGGCCTCTGATTACAGAAAGGTTAGGTCACACACCCTGACGGGACTCTCACTGCCTCATTGCTTCTCCTGACCTTTCATTCAAAGGGTAAAGAAATGACTCGGAGGCAGCAGGGGGTGATGGAGCCACTTTAAATTTGTTTCAGTTCATTTTTATCACCTGCCACCAGGGCCAGAGCAAAAAATGCTTTTACCTGTGGGTTTATTTGTCTGTACCTTGACCAAAATATCTCACAAATCACTGTTTAATGAAACTTTTAAACACTAACCGTTATATCTACGCTTCTTGGTGCTGCATCAGAACAGAATCGCTGCTAAAGAATTGATGGATTTCTGTCAAATCCACCCAAAATGCAGGGGATCACACAATGAAACTCACATTGACTCCTATTGGAAGAGTTTTTCTCTTTAAAACTGGAAGAGTCGACAACCAGATGTTTCGTCTTACACTTCAGGATAAAAAAATATAAAAAATACAACTTAGTTTTCACATAGTGACAGCTTATTTGAGGCTTCTATTCTGCTCTGATTTTCTGCCTGCCTGCATCATTTCAGAAAATTTCCAATATTAACAAGATTTTCCCTTCAAACTTTCTTCAGAAAGTCATCTAATTTAACATATTATTGTAGTATTTGAACAAATGATGAAAAACTAACTGATGGTTTTGCTTCAGACGGCAGTAAAACTTGAAATCTTCCATTAGATCCACTTTGTCATGGTTTGTCAGTTTTCACCTTAGTTTTCCTAGTGTCTCTATGTTCCCCTGTGTGTCTCAGACCAGCTGCCCCTCATTAGTCTGATTGTCA
>NW_013952460.1:1601504-1604512 GCF_001266775.1 Austrofundulus limnaeus
GGCTCCACGTCTGCTCCCACCTCCTCATGTGGCTCTGCGTCTGCCTCCGCCTCCTCCTGGAGCTCGGCGTCTGCTCCTGTGAGGTCTCGCCATGGGTGGTTCCCTGGTCGTCCCCCTGGACTCTTGCCCTATGTGGGATGATTTTTCTGACTTGTTTCCCATAGACTTCCGTGTTTTGTCCTTGTTTGTTTTTTGTCCTGTCACCCCTTGTTCCGTGCCCTCTCCTTGTTGATCGTTGGGAGACGATCGTTAAGGTGGGGTACTGTCATTGTTTGTCAGTTTTCACCTTAGTTTTCCTAGTGTCTCTGTTCCCCTGTGTGTCTCAGACCAGCTGCCCCTCATTAGTCTGATTGTCACCCTCCTGTTTCTCACCAGGTGTTTTCAGTTCATTCATTAGTTGTCAKTRTATTTAAGTCCTGTCCTGTCTCAGTCTTGTGTCGGTTCATTGTGTTGTGTTCCCCCTGCTTGTGTGATCATCTTGTAACCTGTAAGTTTGAGCTGTCTCTACAGCAGTTTTTTCTGTTATTTAATAAATATTTTGTTATATTCTTGGAGCCTGTCTGCACCCTGGATCCGTTCCTGTTAAAACCCGTCACACTTGTTCACTTTAATCTTTCCACTTGAGATCCTTCAAAAAGCACAGCTGCCTGCTCTGGATGCCATCACAAAGAAAAATAAAACACAATTTTGAGGATTAATAGAAACAAAATTAAAAGCACTGCCATCCATTGAAGGAGTTCTTAGTTTTTCAGAAACAATAAACTTTTTTGCAAACTTTGTTAYGACTGCATGTCAAAGATAAAACTGGTCAAATAAAGCTGAGAGTTTAATAACTAATGCAAAAAGAAAAAAAAGCTGMTTTGACAGTTAACAAAATGAATCAGATTACCTTTTTTTTTCTCAGGAAACATCCTGCAAACTTCATTAAATATTGAGTTTGTTCATATAAAGCAGTCGATGCATCTCTGATGGTTTGTGTTAACTAATGACAAAGTCCTAAAAACTGATCAGATTTATTGCTCTGAGCAGGATTTCTGTTACAGACTTAAAAATGTGTTGCCACCTTTTGCTGCAAGGTGAGCATGAGATCAGCAGTTTTTCAGTTTAAAGATTTAACTTTGAACTCAAACAACTCTGGCGGGAAGGCTCCGGTTGGAAGAACTGACAAAACTGTCAAATGTTCAAACACAATGGAAGACGTTAAAAACAGTGGTTCAGCRTTTGTTTCTGTTTATCCAGCAGCTGCTTCTCTTTTATCCAACATGCTAACATGGCCTCAGCACATTTTAAACTCACATAAAACACACATATACAGTATACCAGTACATAAAAATCTAGGTCGCCACAAACAACTTGAGCATCACTGCAAAATAGATTATTATTGCTTTATTTCAGTTTTGTGTGWATCAGAAAGATCACATGGAACCAAACCTCATAACAAGGTGAAATTTGACTCATGGATCACATAAAAAATACCTTATCACCTTAAAGCTCGTGGCAGATTGTAATAAGTTTAATTTTTTTCTCTGTTTGGTTTCACTGTTCAGCATTGCTCCAGCAWAAATCTGTGTGAATTATGAATTACTGAACACAAAAATGTGGGTAACACTTTATATTAACTACACTTTGTTTAACCTTATTTTAACATTAATAAATGATTGCTTGACCTTGAAAATATCATTAATCGAGGATGATTCATACCTAATAAGCTTTACATTAACATGTATCAATATTTTAGTGATAAGTCATTWTTAGACATTCATTAACGGTTAGAGAACGTTTAAATTGACTATCTACTAAAGCTGCAGTGCATCAATATTCAAGACAGTTGCAAGCAGTAAGTTAAGTTTGTTGTGAACTCTTGTAGGGTGAAAAATATTTGTGCTTTTTAAAATANTAATCACATAGTATTCAGAAATAATTTTATTAAGGAATACAATTCACGCCAAACGTCATGCTACTGTCTCTGATTCTCTGTCAGATGAGGCAGCTTTAGTGTCACTAGAACCTGATTTATGTCTGGACAGTTTTTGTCTTGTTGAGCTCTCTGAATTATCTAAAATAATAGCTTCATCCAAACCATCAACATGTCTGCTAGATCCCATCCCAACAAGACTGTTCAAAGAAGCATTTCCCTTAATTAATATTTATATTTTAGATGTATTTAATTTATCTTTAATGAATGGTTATGTGCCACAGAGCTTTAAGGTTGCTGTAATTAAACCTTTACTTAAGAAACCTGATCTTGATTCAGGAGTTCTGGCCAACTATAGACCTATTTCTAATCTCCCATTCATCTCAAAAATTATTGAGAAAATAGTAGCAAATCAACTATGTGATCATCTGGATGTTAATAATCTATATGAGGAGTTTCAGTCAGGGTTTAAAGCTCATCATAGCACAGAAACAGCACTGGTGAAAGTTACTAATGATATTCTCATGGCCTCAGACAGTGGACTTGTGTCCATTCTTGTCCTGTTAGATCTCAGTGCTGCATTTGATATAATTGATCACAATATTTTATTATGTAGACTTGAACTTGATATTGGGATTACAGGAACAGCTCTAAAATGGTTTGAGTCTTATTTAACTGATAGATTTCAGTTTGTTAATGTTAATAATAAATCTTCTGCTAACACCAGAGTTAGTCATGGAGTTCCTCAGGGTTCAGTGCTTGGACCAATCCTCTTTACTTTCTATATGCTTCCTTTAGGTGAAATTATTTATCAGCGTGGGATAAATTTCCATTGTAACGCTGATGATAGTTATTTTTATCCATGAAACCTGATGAATCCAACCAGTTACTTAAACTAGAAGCATGTCTTAACGACATAAAAACATGGGATGATTCTTAACTTTCTGCTTCTAAACTCAAATAAGACAGAGGTTATAGTTTTTGGACCTGAACATTTTAGGGGTCAACTTTGTAGCCTTTCACCTCCTCTGGATGGCATTAATCTGGCCTCCAGTTCTAATGTAAAGAACCTTGGTGTTATTTTTGATCAGGA
>NW_013952460.1:1606099-1609750 GCF_001266775.1 Austrofundulus limnaeus
AAAAGAACGACGAAGGAACAACAAGGAAAAACCATAACAGAGGTAAATACCAAACAATGATCCAGTGAGGGTGTGGAAACTGAACCAGGCTTAAATACACTTAACAGTGGGCGGAGCTTATTTAACACTGTCCAGTGTTGACACAACACTGAGGAAGTCAACTCTGTGAATTAGCACCAACAGTGGAAGTCACTTTACACAGACAGTGTTAAAATAACACTAGGGGGAGTGAAATTGACAGTGAAAAGTTTAACACTGACATTTTAACACTGGTTTTTGCTGTGTGGGTTGCTGCAGGGACACAAGTCAGGCATGATCATTCTCCACTGGGGTCACCTGGGAGAGGGGGTCTGACGTTGAGCCTCAAAACACCTGAAATACATCGATAACAAATGCTTCCCAGCGCACCCTACAGATGTTCCATACTGTAGATGTTGAGGTGGTCTTCTTCTGAACCAGAGCCTCTTTAGGTGGATTTATTAGATCTTTTTGAACATCCTGAGGCTCCAGACTGAAACAGCGTCAGAATCAGAGAGCTGCCTCCTTATCAGTTAATGATGAGCAGCTTGTTATTGGTGCTGACATTTAAACCAAGTCTCTCCTCCCAAACTGTCAAACAGCTGGGAACAGCCCAAAATAAAATAAATATACCACCAAACTGTGGTGGTCAGACATCCAYGACTGGATAGCTGGAGCTGCTAATTTGTCATTAATGTCTCATTGTTGTCTGGTTTTAACAGTGTGTGTAAAAAATGAAGACTTGTGCCCGGCCATAAATCACAAAGCTTGGGTTCGGTTAGGGTTAAGGAGGAGTAATCAGTTACCCTCCAGCAGACACAGGATGAAGCTGAGCGTGAACYACCGGCTGCTCTCATTATCAGACTGAAACATGGAGACCAGAGATAAACTCATGAGCCGGAAAACATAACTCAGACTGAAGCTGCTTACACCTTTTTCACAAAACAACTAAAAGTAGATTTCTGTTTGTGTAGCTCTGGTAAAATAATCACTGAACATAAATCTGTAGATGTTCATGTCGCCCTGATGGTTGTCGCCTCGTTAGAAGTTTAACATGCGTTTGATAAAYGGTGAGATGACTGACAGAAGGCCGAAACTGCCTTTGTCCCGGGTAATGTGGAGCTGAGCTGCTAACTGGAGGATCATGTGGAAGCTGGAGGGGCAAGGCCCGCCCCACTAACAGATGGCAAGAGCCTGTTGTCAGAGAAATAACCCGTTATCCCAGCAGAGACATCAATACATCAGACATCAATAGCATCGTGTCAGATGTTAGCTTTTGAGCCGATGGAACTGCTTCTCTCTGACTCTGGAGGAGCAGTTAGTGCTCACAGAGGAACGTCTCCACAGGATCCCTGAGAGGGAAAAGCTGTCAGAAAAACAATACTTCAGCCGTGTCAGATGTGGACGGAGAGGATCGCTGCCAACTGCTTTGTTTTATGTTAATGTCACACTGACAAACTGCTGACACAAACACAGACAGGATCTCTCTGCCTCTGAGTCTGGACCGCTGTCAGGTAAAACCTCTGGAGCTTTCTGAAGACTGCTCTTTAAAAATGCATTCAAAACCAGGTCAGCTTTAATACCTCATGTTAAACATGGCCGTGTGTTCTCAGGATGTGTAACACTGATGTGTATAGTGGAAGAGAGCAGGGCTGAACTCAGACTCTGCTTGTAGGGATGTGGATAAATTTTTAATCCTGCACCAATATTAAATCTGACAGTGGATTCCAAAAGAACATTTCAAACCACACAAAATAACACCAAAATCATGTGATTATCTCAAGTCTGAGGGAAGTTATTGATGTTTGTTTGGGTGAAATCAGCTCATGTTTTCTTGCTGCAGGTCACAGCAGAACCAATGTGTGACCATTTCACCTTCTTGTTTTCTATTTTTGTTCACAACTTACTTAGTGTTCAAGATATCACCATGACATTTTAGGAAAAGATTCACATTCTGGTTTTTGTAGGAAACATCTTGTATCCTAAAAAACTAATAAAACTTAATAATAGCCAATTCAAAAGTAGCAGAAAAGGTATAAAATAACATTACAAGGCAAACTGCAGCATCAAATCAACTTAATGTGTCTTAGAAAGTAAGGAAATTAAAACATTTTAAAAACCAGGTGGACATGTGTTTTGTAAACAAAGCTCCTCAACCAATGACAGCGTGTTAAATGTGTCAAGTGACGAAGAAGAACGTCAAAACATTTTGCAATAAGCGCTATACCGGATTAAAAAAAAACATACTTCGACATTTCAAATCATTATCAAATTTGGAAGAAGGGCAGATAAATAATGTTCTTCATGGCAGCTTATCTCTTTAAGGGGTCACTAGAAAAACTCGGGTGATTTACTTTGATCTTCTTTTCAAAAAAATTGACTCTTCAAAACACATCAACAAAAGTTAAAAACTGGAAGACGAGGCTGTAGCTAACTACCTGATGTCAGCGGGATTTGTTGAAATTCGTAGATATAACGAAGCAGGAGGAAATTACAAGCAAACGCACCGAGCAGCCTTACAAAATCTGGTCACAGCAGTTTGGGAAGAAAATGGCAGCAGCTGCTGATGAAATGTCAACATCCCTACTGCTTGGAAACTGAATTACGTTTCAATAAGACACAAGGAAAATATTTTATCTTTAGAAAATCCTCACTGGAACCAATAGCAAGGCGGCATGGTGGCACAGTTGGTAGAGCTGTTGCCATTAAGCAAGAAGGTCGTTGGTTCAGTACCGGTCAAGCGTTCTCTGGGTACCCCTGTTTTTCCCACAGACCAAAAACAGGCTAAATGCTAACTCAAATAAGGGGTCTATTGTAAAACTGTTGGCCGGCACAGGTTAGACACATCTACATTCTATCAAATTTTACATTGATCGGTGCAGCTGTTTCCGTGATACGGTTGACCAAAAATCTCTAAAAATAAATAAATAGTACGCTTCGGGTGTGGGGATTTCCAAAGTCAGATTTTTAGTTTCTGTTTCTTCACCGTTTTCACATGAAGTCACACCAGCACCTAAATGCAGCCATCCATTACTGTATCTGTTACCCACTTCTTCCTGTCAGGGTCACAGTGTGAGGGGTGGGGTACACCCTGTACAGGTTAGTCCATCGCAGGACCACATACAGACAACTGCTCACTCTTTCACTCATAACTAGGGACTATTTAGAGGAGGGGGCTCCATCTGAGGGGTGTCTGGATATACAATAATGCTTGACTTAAAAGCTTTTCAACAGAAGAGCTTGAGATTTTCTTGTCTAGGTCTGACGAAGGGCTATCCATTGGACCCCCCACCCCAAGCAATAAAGTTTTGGGGCACACCTAGTAGCATAAAATCTGTCAGGAATGTAGACGTAGCCGACTTACTATGTACCAGCCAACGGTTTTACAATAAACCCCATATTTGAGGAGGGGGCTCCAACTGAAAAGAGGTGTCTGTTCGTATAAAAATGTTTTATTTTTGTTTAGCTCTGATGAAGAGCTATCTATTTGGCTCACTAATGAGTACCCCCGCCCCACCATCCCATCCAGACCCCCACCCAAAATAATAAATCTGTTCTGGTGTATATAAATACAGCGAGTAAAATAAGTATTGAACACGTCACCATTTTTTTCAGTAAATATATTACTAGAGG
>NW_013952460.1:1610254-1618966 GCF_001266775.1 Austrofundulus limnaeus
GTGTGTGTGTGTGTGTGTGTGTGTGTGTGTGCTATTGCTATGCAATATCTAGTTTATTTACGAAGCAAAAGATGCTCACAACTCTTACCTCTTATGAATATGAAGACTGGGATTAAAGCAGTTTGTTACTGTAGCACCGTTGCCTTGCAGCAAGTCGGGTCTGGGTTCAAATCCCTGCCAGGTCCTTCCTGCGTGGACCCCCTCCCTGTGCAAGTCTGGATTTTCTCAGAGTTCTCTGGTTTCCTTCTACAGGCAAAAACCCAACATGTTCGGGTAACTGGAAACTAAATTGTCCAAAGGTTGTCTGTCCAGTTCGTCTCTATGTGGACCTGCGATGGACTGCAAACGTCCAGGATGTAGCCCACCTCTTGACCGTTTCCCAAGAGCCAGAACAGGAACACACAAGTATGAATGAATTAATCTGAAACATCTGATAAACATCTGCCCAACATCAACATATTATGATGCCATAGAAGGGTTAAAGACATTTGTTTTCCCAGAAACAGTTTATTTAAAAAAAGATGAAAGCAGAATTGGCATAATTGTGATTTTTCTTTTAATTTTTTTTTTTAATTTGTGTGGCTATGCTTTTTTCAGCACCTCTTACAAACAACAAACTTCAACAACATTTCAAAGCTCATCAGATTTCAAACAATAATTTATTACGCCTCTCACTTTACAAGGCTCAAATTGCGTGGCTACCCAGGGATTTGTTAAGCTGGTTTTCTGCTTAATACATGTAATCCTACCAAAGCAAAAGCAACTACATGTGTGATAAACAAACAGGTGCTTCAGTATCAACAACATAAGAGACATCTTTCTATAAATGTACATACAGTCACAACATTATCACTTAATGATGTTCTCTGCATCATGGAACACATGACACATCGCTGGTGGTGTTTAACTTTGGGAAATCAGCACCATTTAAGATTTTAAACAAAGTGATGTTAATTTCTTAGAAAAATTAGACTTTTTAATTTACAAAAATCCTTTTAAAAAGGGACGTGCTTTCTACCTTTTAGGGAAAATTGTATTGTTTCAATAAAAGCTGTAAAATACTGACAAGAGCGATATATAATTATATGGTACAAACAAAATAATGTAAATAGTGTAAATGCTGYCTGGTAAAGTATGGCACACGTTCTTTATAAACTTTCAAAACCTTTTCAAAAAGTCAAACATGATTGTTGTTTTTTTTTGTTGTTTTAAAAATATCCAAAAGAGCAAGCACAAAAGGTAGAAAAGGTTAATGAAAAATGCTTTAAAAAATCCATTTACAGACAAGTCCCACTCAGTCAAACCCAGTCCTCTTTTAATGAACCTCTTCACTGCAGCGAGGAAAATTTTCATCCAGAAAAAGCCTTTCTGCTTTCTTATTTACACAATAATGTCACTTTGCCTAAAGCAGGGGTCTCTTCCTCAGACTGTGGTCACAGACAGCAGAGAGTTGTAAACCCTYGTGCCGTCAGGTGACTTGGTACCATGGGTCAGCAGTTCCTGGATGGTCATCCAGTTGTCAAATATTTTCTTGTTCCTCTTTTTCATCATTTTTTTGTGGCTGAGTTCGATGATGTTCGGCTCCTTTTTGTCCTCCGTACTGCTCTGCTCCTTCAGACAGTCGGCCCGGCTCTGCTTCATGAACTCGCGGCGCTGCTTCTGCTCCTTGGCTCGCACCGCGTGCTGCTTCCTCTCCTCCTTGCTCCAGTAGCGGCCCATCTTCAGCTCGCTGATGGCGTCGTCGTCCGTGGTCATGCCGCTGCGCTCCTCGTGAATCCGCAGGGCGCGCTCCCTCAGCAGCTTGTCCCGGACGGGCCGCTTTGTGATGTACCTGGTGCCGTCGCTGCGGATCTTCACTTTCCACTCCATCTTGGGCTCKAGGTCGCTGAGGCTGATGGGGTCCCGGCACATGCTGACCAGGCTCATCTGGCTCTGGGCGTACTCCACGGCTGACTTCTGCTGGATCAGATGCATGTAGCTCTGGTAGTGCTGGGCGTGGGCGGGGATGTGAGCGTGTTTGTAGGGGGAGTGGGAGAAGCTGCGGCCGGTCTTACTGGAGTCTCCGAGCTTTCTTTCTTTGTTTTCAGCCTGCAGCGCTCCATCTGGGTCCTTGGACGAGCCTCTGCTCCTGCTGGGGCCACAGGCCTCCTGGACGGGGGATAAGAGGGGCTTGAGCATTTTGCCAACGGAGCTGCTGGAGCCAGACGGTCCAGCTGTGCCCTGGTYCTCTGCTCCTCGACGGAGGGAGTTATCCGGAGACAGCTCCAGAGTGAGAGGCGTGCTGCGGCAGCTCTCCCCAGTGTTGTAGGCGCTGGAGCTGTCCTTATCCGATTTCTCCGGCAGCTCCGAGATGTCGGACAGCTCGTGGCGCCGGGCGTCTATGCTGGTGTTGTAGTTGCGGAAGCCGCTGTTGTGGAGCATCCACGACTCCCGGCACTGCTCCCTCAGCTGCTGCATTTTGTGAGCGCGGACAATGTTCAGGCACTCCAGCTCAATGCTGCGCAGCTCCTCGTTCAGCAGCTCCAGCTCCTTGTCCACACCCTCCTCGGCCTGACCCCCCGCCCCGGCGCCCTGACCGTACGGGCCCTGAGCTCCACTGCTCCTCATCTGACACTTGAGCTCCAGCAGTTCTCGGAAACGTTCACATTCGTCGGCTGGGATGCCCAGAAAGTCGGCGTCGGTGTAGTCCGCCGAGACGAAGCACTCGCCGCTGAAGGGCAGGTCGGTGCTGCCGAGGGTGTCCTGGCTGTAGGCCAGCTTCCTGCAGCTGCCCAGGGTGTTGGAGGCTGTGGTGGTCTGATCGTCGGCCAGGTTCTCGTGCTCCGAGCTCTCGTCGTTTCGAGTGCTCTCATCGGTGCGGCCGACTCCGCTGTCCTTCTCGTGGTGGTTGGAGAGCAGTGTGGCTGTGTCTGTGGTGCCTCCATCCTCCTCAYGCTTCTTCTGCAACAACAAATACAATTACCCATTGAAGCACATCCTGGTACTCCCCAGGTCCAAAAACAAAGAAGTGCATAAAAAGAAATAACATATAAAATTAAACATTCTTTTCAAACAAAACCTAAGGAGGACTCGTCCGCTTGTAGAACTTGATAACTGGASCTAACAGTCTTCTGGTTGGCTGTTCAGTATTTCACATTGTTGWGGAAGAATTAAGTATTTTGGTTTACATCATGGTTTTTGTTCACTAATGTCTGCAGATGTTCTGGTCTGTACAGCTCTCATAAAGTCTGGTCATTGTTTTAAGTGATGTTTTGTTAAATAGTATTAGTTTGTTACTGTCGTAATTGTCTCTTTAAGACAGCCTGCTGGTAGTGACGTCACCACTACCCTCTGTGGAGAGTTGTGGGAAAGGCATGCTYGCTGATGGACACATGGACTGTGAGGTGGACTTTATATTTTAATCTCCCTAACTCAAAAGTAACACTAGGGGGTTTGTATGGACTCTGTTTGCTTCATTTATGATGAGTCAGCAGCTATGAAGCTGGGCCTTATTAGGTTGTTGTAAAGTGCGTTTAATAGAACTGTGGAAGTTCCCAGCACCAGTTTGGGTGTAAGGTTTCGACGGTCCTTAATATTACTGATCCAACACATTTTACAAGTTACTTTGTCAGTTATAGCTAGGGGTGCACCGATTGCGGGGTTTGACTGGTCATCGATCTTTAAAAAGTCTGACCTGCCAATTCCAGTTTTGGCCGATGCCAGTTTTTTGAATAGCTGACACTGTCAAGTGTTATAAGGTCACAATACACCTTCAATGTTCCAATCGTATTTTATTTAAAAACACTGAACAGTACCCTTGAACTGATGCAAACTTGTTTTAACTGGACGTTAGTGCTCACGGCAGAGCAAAGGGGGACAGTGGCTGATTTTCAGACCTTTCTGGAGGTAGATGAGAAACAGATATTTCCACTGATCTTATCCAACAATCGGCCGAGCTCAGATCTCCCAAAATTAAGGAAATTGATGCATCTCTAGTTATAGCACACAAAACACTGAGAACGATCCAAAAGGCTTCATCCAGGCTAGGCTAATGACCATTTTTTAAAACTGTTTTTCAGACTTTTTTTCTCAGCTGAATACGCAAATATATACATCCTGAGCTGATGGATTGCATACTCAAATGTATCAGTCAGAAGGTGAGTACATTTTTGGACTACACTGTACAGTAACATACATTCATATAGTACCAAAGACAAGAGTTCATTTATTGTCATTGTCAGAGATAATTAAACAAAGTCATGCAAAGTATAAAAGTTTGATATTAGCTAATGTAGCGTTTTTAAAGAGAGTATAAAAGTACGAAAAAATAAATAAAATCTGACACTTGTTTGGTTAGCCATTAGCCTAGCCTGGAGGAAGACCTTTGCCTCTTTCTCCACACTCTGGCCTCTATGACTGATGTCACAGATGATAAAGACTTTCCTCTTTGACAGATCATCACTTCAATAAGGATCAGACTATGGCTTTAGGGCAGGGGTGTCCAATCCTGGTTCTTAAGGGCCACAATCCTTCACATTTTAGAGGTTTCTCTGTTCCAATACACCTGATTTAAATGAATGGGACATCTGCAGTAACTCAACCACTTAATCAAGTGTGTTGGAACAGGGAAACAAAAGGTGCATTAGGGCCTCAGCACAACATATCAATCAGGTCAAAGTCTGGACTTTCATTGGACCATCACACCTTGATTTTTTTTACCCCAGCTGCTCGTTACCAGAATTAATTATTGACACAATGATGATGCTGCAGCTGAAAACAAACTCAAATAATCAGCTCTCCACCTCCGTGCTTAACAGCTGATAGAGGGGCTTTGTAGGTTTGTTTTTTGTAAATGTAGTGCTGTAAGTTATCTGTACGTTAKTACATACATCTTCACACATTTTGTCTGTATAAAGACCACTTATTCTAAAAGATCTGCCTTTTTAGATGCAACTTAAACTGTACTGAATCCCATTCGAAATGAAGAGTCTTCTTTCAACACTGAAAACCACTGAACATGGTTTATTCCAGCTGAGTGAGTTTTACCATTCAACATGCTCTGAACGTAGGTGTGTGTGTGTGTGTGTGTGTGTGTGTGTGTGTGTGTGTGTGTGTGTGAAGAGTCTTCTTTCAACACTGAAAACCACTGAACATGGTTTATTCCAGCTGAGTGAGTTTTACCATTCAACATGCTCTGAACGTAGGTGTGTGNGTGTGTGTGTGTGTGTGTGTGTGTGTGTGTGTGTACCTGCTCCAGCATGCTGGCAGTGAACTGCATGGCCTGATGGTGCTGCTGCTCCAGCATGTCCATGTGGAGGTCATCCAGGAAGTCATTCCTGTCATCATCCATCCAGCTGTCGTCCAGCTGAGAGGCCATGTGGAGGAGAGAAAACATGCTTCATTGGATTTAAAACTGAAACTGACAAATTTTGCTCAAAAGAAAAAAAAAAGCGTGGAAAATAGATAAAATCCTTTGATCCACCTTGAATGGCAGCACAGTTTGTTCCAAAGCAATATGAAAGTTCTGAACATGTCTTGTGTTGATGCTATTAGCGTGTAACACATGCTGATTACCTGGATCTCTGGCCTGGCCACCAGCAAAGAGATATTCTGGTTGCCCTCAGTGGTCAACAGTGCCACAGCATCCTCACGGTTTTGGATCTCAACACCATTTATCTTGATGAACAAAGGAGGGAAAAAATGTATATACATATATATATTTCAAAGCAGATTTTCTTTTGTACACAGTAATCATTTGCTCAAAGCATCATCATCACATCTCTTACCTGTACAATTTTGTCCCCTTCCCTAATTCTGCCGTCCTTTGCAGCGATGCTGTTTGGGTCGATCTAAGGTGAAGAGGAATTTTATGTTGAAGAGCCAGAGTAAACATCACCCCTGCTGACAGGCCTATTTGTTTTTTTTCTCCTAGTGTAAAAAAAATCTGATTTSAGCACAACCCTGCAACACTTACCTCACTGATGTAAATCCCAGCCTCATCTTCATCATCAGTTCTATAACAGATGGTCAGGCCAAGTTTATCTTGGATGTTGGCCCGGTACAGATCCACCTCCTGGTAAAACACAAGGTAAACCAGAAATATCTTTTAATATTGTTTAAATGAAGCAGAAAATAGCAGTGGATTTGTATAAATGTGTTTCTGGACAAAGCAAACGTATTGACTAAGAAATGGGACCAAAGAGCAACAGTGATCCATCAATCACTGTAATGAATCTTTCAGCCGGTCGCAGGGAGGCCATTGGCTTTTCTTAGAGCCCCACTGACAGCATGAGAAATGATGCAGGGAACTGCAGACGGCCAGGGCACCGTTTTTCACTTGTCAACACCTGTAATCTCACAGATACAGATAAAGTTTCGAACATCGCTGGTCTCTGAGGGCAAAGGATCTGTGAGGGTTAACCCCACAAAAACTAAACTGTAGCAGAATTCATTGATGAAAAAGAAAGACACWCTGGAATATATGTTCTCTTTTTTCCACAAGTCAGATAAGACAATTCATATTTCTTTTACCCAAAATGTAACAAATAGAAATACCATTTAGGTTTTGTACATTTTTTTTCATAAATCTGACCTAAATTTAGCTGTTAAAACTGACTAAACATCATAAATCAAAACTAAATTTACCAACTAAATACACTAAAATAATTAGTCCGTCCGTCCGTTTTCTGCCGCTTATCCGGGGTCGAGTCGCGGGGGCAGCAGCCTAAGCAGAGAGACCCAGACCTCCCTCTCCCCAGCCACTTGGGCCAGCTCATCCAGGGGAATCCCAAGGCATTCCCAGGCCAGCTGAGAAACATAGTCCCTCCAGCGTGTCCTGGGTCTTCCTCTGGGCCTCCTCCCAGTGGGACGTGCCTGGAACACCTCACCAGGGAGGCGTCCRGGAGGCATCCTAACCAGATGCCTGAGCCACCTCAACTGGGTCCTCTCAATGTGGAGGAGCAGCGGCTCTACTCTGAGTCCCTCCCGGATGACTGAGCTTCTCACCCTATCTCTAAGGGAGAGTCCAGACACCCTGCGAAGGAAACTCATTTCGGCCACTTGTATCCACGGTCTTGTTCTTTCTGTCACTACCCAAAGTTCGTGACCATAGATGAGGGTAGGAACATAGACCAACTGGTAAATCGAGAGGTTCACCTTCTGGCTCATCTCTCGCTTCACCACGACAGACAGGTACAGCGCCCGCATCACTGCAGATGCAGCACCAATCCGCCTGTCGATCTCCCGCTCCATTCTTCCCTCATTMGTGAACAAAACCCCGAGATACTTAAACTCTTCCACTTGGGGCAGGACCTCCTCCCCGACCCGGAGGCGGCACGCTACCATTTTCCAGCTCAAGACCATGGTCTCAGATTTGGAGGCACTGATCTTCCCCTTCACACTCGACTGCGAACCGCTCCAGTGAGAGCTGGAGATCATGATCTGATGAAGCCAATAGGACCACATCATCCGCAAAAAAGCAGAGGTGTGAGCTTAAGGTCACCAAAAAGGATCCCCTCAAGACCCTGGCTGCAGCTAGAAATTCTGTCCATAAAAGTTATGAACAGAATCTGTGACAAAGGGCAACCTTGGCGGAGTCCAATTTTCACCGGAAAAGAGTCCGACTTACTACCGGCAATGTGGACCAAGCTCTGGCACCGGTCATACAGGAACCTGGGGTGAAATATATGGGGTACCAGGCCCATAGCAATGGGCCTGGTACCCCATATTACCAGAGTACCCCCCGCAGGTGTCCCCAAGGGACATGGTTGAACGCCTTCTCCAAGTCCACAAAACACATGTAGACTTGTTGGGCGAACTCCCATGCACCTTCCAGGACCCTGCTGAGGGTGTAGAGCTGGTCCACGACTAGGATGAAAACCACACTGCTCTTCCCGAATCTGAGATTTGACTATCCAATGGACCGTCCTCTCCAGGACCCCTGGATAGACCTTACCAGGGAGACTCAGAAGTATGATCCCCCTATAGTTGGAACACACTCTGTGTCACTCTCTTTTTTAAATAGGGGGACCACCACCCCAGTCTGCCAATCCAGGGGAACTGCCCCCAATGTCCATGCGATATTATAGAGTCGCATCAACCAATGCAACCCCTCAACATCCAGAGCCTTAAGGAACGAATCGCATCCACCCCCGGCACCATTGACCTCGGCACCAGAGATTGGAGAGTCCGACCCCGGGTCCTCAGGCACTGCTTCCTCATGGGAAGACGTGTCGGAGGGATTGAGGAGATCTTCGAAATATTCYGCCCACCGACCCACAACGTCCCGAGTTGAGGTCAGCAGTGCACCATCCCCACCATAAATAGTGTAAAATTATTAGTTTTATTTAATATTTCCAATTATATGACTTAATTGGGAGTACATTATGTTCAATATGCAATCATAATGGCACTGTTCCTTAAAAAAATGCAATTAATCACTGCTTTATCAGACAGTTTAGCCCAGGGGTGGGCAATCCTGGTCCTCAAGGGCCACAGCCCTGCATGTTTTATTTTTTTCTCTGCTCAAACACACCTGATTTGAATGAATGGGTGTTTATCAGGCTTCTGCAGTACGGAGGACCCAAACTAACAATTAAAAATACAAGCGGAAATATATAAATTGAGTAATAAATAAATACACTTAAAGTAAACCAATAAAATTCAAAAAGGGAGAATTTTTTTTTAAAGTATACATACATACATACATACATACATACATACATACATACATAC
>NW_013952460.1:1619083-1625221 GCF_001266775.1 Austrofundulus limnaeus
GTAATTTAATGTCTGAATCAGGTGTGTTGGACCAGGGAAAAACATAAAACCTGTAGGGCTGCGGCCCTCGAGGACCAGGATTGCCCACCCCTGGTTTAGCCTTTTTAGTGGAAATTTTCTGAGTTGAATTTCTTATAAATTTTCAAACAAACAAATCAACTTGAAAATGACTATGTGCCTCACAAGAATTCAGTAAATTATGCCACATTTAATGCAAAGTTAACATTGTTTAAAATGTCTTGGTTATGACAACTTGACATAACCATGACAAAAATATCTTTATGACAATTTGACATTGGTATGATATGGCTGATATAAATGAAATGTCAAGAGCTACTCTATTATTGTATTTACAGAGTCATGTGATTGTATCCCACCATATGATTTCTTGGTTAGACTGCTTTAGTATCAAACCAAGTTGAATGTATTTAAACATTATGACTTAATAGTGAACAGACATGATATGAAACAGACTGAATCCCAAAAGGAACATCAGAAAGTCAGATGTTCCTCTTCAAACCAGGAAAACTAATCAAAGACTCTGAGGTTAGTTTGGATGTGGCTRCAGCACCACAAACCCAATAAGCTTTCCTGAGCCTCACCTTTCTGCTCTCACCTTCATAGTTCAAGTAAAAAAATCATTCATTTGAACTACACACGTGTTTGTGGGTGGTTCATGGTAATTATCTGAAACACGTATATTTTAAGTTGAGTGCCTGTGTGTAGCACAGAAAGCATGTTTTTTTTTAACATACACCCTAGCTAACTTACATTAGAAAGAAATGTGATATTTTGGAATTAAAAAAATCAAGTAAAAAAGGAAGCAAGTCTGGGGCTCTGCCAAAGGCGAGTCAAAATGAATGGCTGAATCAGTGAATCACTGGGAATCATTCACAGTTCCTCCGTTGGTGTTAATACCAGACAATAGAGAGGTTTATTAACGGGGGGTATCAGGGTCAGTGGAGGTCAATGAAGGTGGAACCACAGCATTTRTATCATAGCTTCATCCAGCCATTGTTAGCATCATCAGATCCATCACTGTTGCCCTATTATCTGTGCCATCTAATTATCTACTGGGCCTCTTCTCCACTGAGCAACAGAAGAAGACTACATTTTAATCCCTGTCATTAAAACGTAATGAATGATGTCTCCGTTGTGCATCTGCTAGGGTAAAAAAAAAACAGCCCCTGTATTCAAGTCTGGGTGTAGATCTAGTGTTTGTATGGAGGACAAAGGTTGGATTTATTGTAGTTCTAGTAGTTAACGCTGACTACTAGACTTGGAGACATACGCGTGATGTCAGGTCCACACCTGTCCTAAACCATTTTATTTTAGAAACTAGTCATGAAATTAGTCAAACTAAGATGATTTACCTCATATTCCAGCCCCTCACGCTCTATGTCCTGTTGCATTCCCTCTAGGAAATCGTTGGGGTCAAAGAATGCATGCCCAGGAGGATGCCTGAGAAAAGAAAAGAGACTAATTATAATCAACTGGAAGAAAATGGGAAGTAAATTAGAGAAACACACTTCACAATTAAGCCAAAACACACTGCCACATTTGTCTGTTTGGATTTAATTTCACCTGAGAGCTGGAAAATGAAACGAGACGTAGAAGGGAAGCAATTTGAACTGAATGGAGAAAGAACTCTCAGATCAGATATAATGATGCTACGCCCAGAGGCTAAACTGCAAATTAACACGTGTGTTATTAATTTGACTCATCTCAAATCAAATTAAAGTACTTAGCATTATTCATTAAAGGGCATTGGATGCTGGGGCAGTGTGTGAAATGTACATTGGGTCTCTGAGCACCAGAGCTCAACACACACAAACACACATCCACACAGACACRAGCACTTTGGGAATATGGAAATAAAACTGAACTATCATTTTAATAGTGACCTTTTCAGCACTGCTGGGTTCTGACATTAAGACTTTTCTTCTTTAAAGACTATTAAACCAGGAACAGAACAGCCTTTTTTCAGGTGTCTGGGTATAAATGTCCACTATTATGGCACAATATGAGGGCCAAAATTAAGACTATTGCACAGSCAGCRGTTGYTACATCTTTTTAGCAGGAGGCTATATCTATTCCTGAGCCAGCTATTGGTCTGATTATTGACAGGCCGGCACCGCTAACTGACACGCAGCTGGCAAATGAGAAGAAGACTATTCATTTGKGTTAGCATCYGAGAGGCTAGCGACTRGCATGGATAAGCTGGCRTTAGCATTGGAGAGGCTAGCAACTAGCATGCTCACTTTACTAGACAAACTTTTTTGAATAAAAGAAAACTTTATAAACTAAACTTTCTCTAAAAAAACCCAACTTGATAGCTCTTGCTTTTCTCATAACTTGACTAAAGAGAGAGAGAGAGAGAGAAAAATATATCGCTGTCGACCAATAGACAAGGGCAAACACAGCTGCCAATTCATGTGGTAACTAAAACTGTCTGCTTCACAGTTATATGTTTTATGTTTAATATTTATGCTTGACATCATGTTCACCAGTAAAATCTGTCTAAGGAACACCTGTCAGTACRGAAGCATAGAGCTGTCACACGAATGAAATTATTTTAAACTGGATCTCATTATAACAAGAAAACTGTCTTGTAAAAATGAGAAAATATGTCATTATAAAGACAAAAATATCTCGTTATAATGAGAAAACTATCTTGTACAAACGAGAAAAYTGTCTTGTTATATCACGATAACCATCTCGTTATAACGTGTTATGGTTTCTTCTGGTTTGTCACTTTCACAGACGTTTATTGCCTGGATGGCGTGATGGAGAACACGACTGAGCCACTATATACAGTAAACAAAAACAAACAGAATGCATATTATTTGGATTTGTGCTCAGACGTTGCAGCTAGTAGCACTTCTTCAGCAATATGCACTCTCTAATCTGAATCCAGAAGCTATTATTTCAAAAACATTATTCAGTACTAACTTACTTTGTCATGTTTTAGTCTAGAAATGTGTTCCTCTTGCAGATTTCGTCTTCTTAAAAAGTCTTATAGTGGCTCAGTCATGTTCTCCATCACGCCTTCCAGGCAATAAACTTCCATGAAAGTGACAAACCAGAAGAAACCATAATACGTTATGACGAGATGGTTATCTTGATATAACAAGATAGTTTTCTCGTTTTTACAAGATAGTTTTCTCATTATAACGAGATATTTTTGTTGTTATGACGACATATTTTCTCGTTTTTACGAGAGTTTTCTCGTTAGAACGAGATCCAGTTTAAAAATAATTTCATGTCTTGTGACAGCTCTATGCTTCCGTATATCAGTGCATGTTGATGATGGGGTTTTGTATGTCAAACCATTTTTGTTGAGAAAGTTTTCTTTATTCTAAAAAGTTTGTGTCTAATAAAGTAGGTGAGCATCTTAGGCATGCTAGTCCCTAGCATCTCCAGTGCTAACGCCAGCTTATCCACGTTAGTTGCTAGTCTCTCCATTGCTAAAGCAATTGAATAATCTTCTCATTTGCCAGCACCGGCCTCTCAGTTACTGGAGTATCATTAATCAGATAAATAGGAATAGATACACTCACTGTCCACTTTATTAGGTACACCACRCTAGTAACGGTTTTGTGGTCATAAAGGGATGGACATGGTCAGCAACAATACTCAGGTAGGCTGTGGCGTTGCAACGATGCTCAATTGGTACCAAGGGGCCCAAAGARTGCCAAGAAAAGATTCCCCACACCATGACACCDCCACCACCAGCCTGAACCGTTGATACAAGGCAGGATGGATCCATGCTTTCATGTTGTTGACGCCAAATTCTGACCCTACCATYCGAATGTCGCAGCAGAAATCGAGACTCATCAGACCAGGCAACGTTTTTCCAATCTTCTCTTGTCCAATTTCGATGAGCTTGTGCAAATTGTAGCCTCAGTTTCCTGTTCTTAGCTGAAAGGAGTGGCACCCGGTGTGGTCTTCTGCTGCTGAAGCCCATCTGCCTCAAAGTTCGACATGTTGTGTGTTCAGAGATGCTCTTCTGCCTACCTTGGTTGTAACGGGTGGTTATTTGAGTCACTGTTGCCTTTCTATCAACTCGAACCAGTCTGCCCATTCTCCTCTGACCTCTGGCATCAACAAGGCATTTYCGCCCACAGGACTGCCGCTCACTGGATGTTTTTTCTTTTTCGGACCATTCTCTGTAAACCCTAGAGATGGTTGTACGTGAAAATCCCAGTAGATCAGCAGTTTCTGAAATACTCAGACCAGCCCTTCTGGCACCAACAACCATGCCACGTTCAAAGGCACTCAAATCACCTTTCTTCCCCATACTGATGCTCGGTTTGAACTGCAGGAGATTGTCTTGACCATGTCTACATGCCTAAATGCACTGAGTTGCCGCCATGTGATTGGCTGATTAGAAAGTGTTAACGAGCAGTTGGACAGGTGTACCTAATAAAGTGGCCGGTGAGTGTATAGCCTCATGCTACAAGGATGTAGCAACAGCTGGTTGTGCAATATTCTTAATTTTGGCCCTCATACCATGCCATACAATATAAGCCATGCTTTTTGCATCTGTGGTCAGACATCGGCTAGACTTTGAGCTTGGCTGAACTTCTTTGATGTACATCACTTCGAATTAATSAAGATGATCCTACATATTTTGGATGGTTTCAGATAAAGACTCGTGAGAGACAGAAACAGTTTAAAGCTGATTCTGAAAACGACAGACTGGAACATTGCCACAACAACAGCTTTGTCTTTCATTTTAACAACTGACAGGGGAAGAAAATAAATATAAAAAATCACTAAGCAGTCTTCCAGACATTGAGGGCGTCAGAGTTCAAAGATCTTGTCAGGCAGCGCAGCRTCTTGAAGGATGATCTTGCGCTGGTTGAGAAAGTTTTCATTCTATGACTACAGTTTCAGAACTTATGTATGTGAACCATCAGGCTTCACCTCACATGAATCAGAGGAGTCAAATTACGGCAACTGACTCTAGAAGTATAGTGTTTCCTTAAAACTTAAATGGAATTAATTATAGTTTTATGTGAATGCACAGACAATAAGCATGGATAATAAGTTACAGATAAACCAGAAACAGTCAGTGAAGTGTAAAGAGAGAGGGGTGTTTCCTCTGATTGGTCAGGCTTTTCCCATTTTCACCATCAACAGGCCCCAAGTGCAGTAAGAGTTAACAACATATAAAAGCAGTATTTCACAAAGAACAGTTTTTGTTACTGTACTTCCCATTAGGTGAGACAGTACTCACTCGTCCGGCAGCAGATACTCTTCCAGCTCTGTCATTGGCGGTGAGGACGCAGGCATATTGCTAAGAGCCGTGATGTGCTGCAGGGTGATGTCTGTCTGCGTGCCCATGTCTGACACCTGGATGTCTGCAGCAGGACTGACCAGTTTGGGGTAAGGGGCCCGGCGCAGAACCTGAACCATGATGGGCTCCTTGGCGGTGCGGAACGCCTCCACTGCCTGTTCGTGGGTGGCCTTGGAGAGATCCTTACCATTGACCTGCGAGACCAAAGACAGGGAAAAAAAACCAATCATGTTACTAAGAAAGAATGGTTCCAAACAATCCTTTTAATTGGTCTGTAAGGAGGAAGTTCATCATGCTGATCTGATTGTAAACCTCTCACATGAATCATTGCAACCACACAAAGTGAACTCTGATGCTGTTTGGGAAACGTCTCATTAGTGTCACAATATTATTTATAAAAAGGTCCTAGCTGGACCAAGTAGAATATGACCTTAATTAGGGAGAGTCTCTCTTTAATTAATCAAGTTCATTAGCTGTGGCTGCATGCAGGATTCCTCTTTTTAACCAAGTCGTTTCTCAGCAGAGAATAAATGTGACCTTTTGGCAGAGACAGTGGAGAGGGCGCCGGGAATTAACCTGAGAAGATTATTTTCAAAAGGCTGCAATGTGCCGTAGAGATGAGGCTAATTAGGTGTGGTTGAGCCACTTAACGTCTGTGTGCAGATGAAAGACGTGAACAGAACCTCTAAATTCCCCGCTCTCACAAGAATGTGCCACAAGATCCAAAATGACTTCAAATTTAATAGAGAAGGCTTAAACAGGATCTGTGTCTATAGGGTTTTATGAGAAATCAGGCTTCTCCACACACACACACACACACACACACACACACACAC
>NW_013952460.1:1625231-1630627 GCF_001266775.1 Austrofundulus limnaeus
CACACACGTTTTAGCAGCAGCAGGTCATTAGGAATCACAAATCTTCAGCATCTTTGCTCACTCATGCGCAGTGGTGGAGAAAATACTCAAAAACTGTACTTAAGTAAAAGTACAGATAAACAGACAAATATGTAATCTAGTAAAGGTAAAAGTACCACATTACCATTTTTACCTGAGTAAAAGTAAGTACTTGGTTTAAAAAGTACTTAAAGTAAAAGGTATTCCCTACTGTATGTATATTTTTAATACATCACTGGTGCCATTTTAGTGAACAATGCTGCAGATAATGCATGTTTTTGTGTTTATCCTCTGTGACACTGTTCACACTTAGACYTCTGTGCATCATCGCACATTGTGGCAACAGCTACAGAAGCTGTCCTCTATCAAATCTCATTTTTTGAACCGGTTGACTTGAATTAGTCTTTTAAATAAGGCCATGAGTGGATCATTTCCTCTTGCTAACTCTCCGTGGTAGAATCCCTTTTGGGTGTGTTGCTGTCACTGATGCTCCAGCAGGTGATGCAGAATGCCCCCCACTCTTCTTGAAAGAGGGTCTAATGGTATTTTACTGTTTTGCAGTGGTTCAGTGGACCAATTCAAGCAGTTCCCCTCCCACCATTGATTATTTTCAAACTAAAACAAATCAAAAATCATACTGTGACATGAACGTAACTTGTACTTCAACACATTACAGTAATGTAGTGGAGTAGAAAATACAGATAATGTAAAATGTAGTGGAGTAAAAGTCAAAAGTACCCATGATTAAAACTACTTAAATACAGATACATGAAAAATGTACTTAACATCCCGCCACTGCTCAGCTGTACATCTTTACATGCACGTCAGTGTTTAGAAATTAAATTTGTGATGAACATGGTTTGCCTGTCTGATGATGCTCAGCTTGCAGATTTAACTGTGATCCTGCAACATTAAAATATCCCTATGAACAGTAAAATCCTGAAGGTAATGTGTCGAAAAGGTTGTCATTCTTTACATCACTACAAAGTTATTTTAAGAAGGCCTCAATCCATCGGTGGTCTAACAGCTTGTCAGTCAGTTTAAAGTCTATTTGTTCCAAACTAGGGCTGTAAAAAGAAATCTGTACAACAGATAAACCGTTCATGACCTTTTCATAGAACCCTACTTCTGAATCATCTGCAGAGCAGGTTAATCCTGTCAGATAACTGGATCATCTTATGTTAAACTTTTACCTGTTCTACATCCTATCTCGGAAATATGAGACCACCTGTTGTTTTGTTTTGAACAGTTTAGCAATTAAAAAGCACAATCTATGTGCATTTATATGTGGATTAGTGATCTCATGATTTTTATCCAGTTAGAAAAGATTAAATACTCATGAGAGACATAGACAAATTTTACTTTACTTGGAATGCAATCTTGACATACATAACTAACCTGACCTCATTACCCTATAGTTTCTAAACTACAGTAATTATCATTACAAAGACCTGGTGAGCCACAAACTTCCATGACTGTTTTGATACCAGCCATACATGATACCTAACCATGCTAACCAAACATCTCTCTAACCTTTTTAATTAACCAAGTATATCGCATTGTTAAATGAATCTGTATATAAAGCCTTTAGGTCAGGTAGCTCCTAACTTGAGTTTTCTAAAGATACTACAGAGTGAAAAAAAATTAAAGTGTCCTTTATTCTGAAAGGGTGGGATTGGGCTTGTTTCAGTAGTTAATTTTTTTGGTGTATTTATTTATTTAAATGATTTAGGTATCGTAACATGTACGTTAACTGTTTTTCCAGTACTTTTTCCATTGGGAAAAAAAAATAAACACAATGCCACATCATGAAATACGTATAAAGTAAAAAAAAAACTGGATGAACAAAAACATTAATGAACATTGCTCTAATTTCAAAAATCATGAATCTTAAATAATTAAATAAATATATTGGGGCTGCTTTGAACTGGGGAACCCCCCCGGGGAACCCCCCCCACCCCCTCCAAACTAACCCATCTACAGTCAAGTTTGTCTCCAACTGTGAGTTGTGATGTTGCACATCAGCTGACGAATACAAGTGCTTTTGTGTTGCCCCCCACTCTCTGCGTGGAGGCCCCAACGCTCCGACCTGGTTGCCAGGAATCTCGGGGCTCCTTGAAGGCAGTGGAGCAGAGACAAAGCCTTTAGCCCCCTGCTTGCTAAGCTTGAGGCCTTCTGCCTCAGTGCTCTTGATAGTGGAAGGTTCCCCCCCCCCCCAGCTGTGAAGGGGTTGTGGGTCCCTCAGCCCATTCACTCGGCTCACCTCTGACACGGAACGGCTCTTTGCCGCACACTGGGGAAAAAACACACAACACTCCTCTAACCCAGCGTACAATGCTTCACTACTGCTGCRCTCTTCCAACTGTGGCGCGACCGACTCGTGCCGTGACTCAGTCACAGGTCAGCTGCAGGAAAAGCTCGGACGACTCTATTCTCATCGAGCTGCTGCAGTCGAAGGGACCAGATGTAGCAGATCCTGAAAAGCTGAACTGTGAAGGACAGCTCAGTTTGCAGAACACTTGGACCGTTGTTGTTGTAAACCCAGTGATGAGCGACAAGCAGAAACCGCTCTATACGTACGCTCTACGTTAGTTTATGTTTAATCCACTCTAACTGCATGAAGGAGGCCAGGTCCAACTTAAAGGAATACTAATCAGCTTTAAATCAAACATCCACTGTGCTGGTGTCTGCTGAGGAATTTACACAACTCAGGCTTTGTTACTCAGACTATTTTTTTTTTCATTAAAATGTCACATTTGACCTTTAAAGCCACAGTGGAAACAAGTACCTGCTCAGGAGATTTTGAAGTTAATTTAAGGTTTGAGTCTTCTGCCTCTCTGAGTATTAATTAGGAGCAGCAGGAGGCGGGTTTTGCAGTGAACTCCGATGCTATACGGTCTCTGGAAAGCAAATTAAGTTGGACTGAGACGCTGATGACGCTCATTTATAKTCCCAAAAGACAGGTGCTGTTACTGACTGGTGTTGACACCGTTTTCCACCCAGGAACATCCACAGTGCAACACACTACGAAGAATAAAAATGACTTTCTGCAGAAAAATGCTCCACTACCCTACACTACAAGGTCAAACATCACACACCTTTGAAATAAGGTTTTTTAAAGAATGTTCTGCTTGATTTGGTTTTATTGAGACAAAAATACCTTGAAAAGAGCAGGTACCACCACCACAYAGCCCCCCGACCTTCCAGTTAATGTCCACAGGATAGATACTGCAGGATGTTAAGGCAATGTAGCAGTCTTAGTCTATGATAAGGCCATTCTACAGCTACATAATCCTTTAATAAAAAGAAGAGGAGTGTTATTAAGGAGCCAGTGTCTCACTTCCTCTGGGGAAATGCAGTGAGGTGAACAGAGTGGAAAATGCCAGAAAACCGATCCTTTCAGTGAGGCAGAGGAGACCCTGGGAACTTCACACTGACAAACATTTTAAAGAGCTTTGAGAGCAACTCAGCTCACCTCTTCTTTCTGGTCCGGTACACCTCCAAGATAAAAAAAAAAAGAGAGAAATGTCTATTTCAAAACYGAGAGGACTTGATGGAAAGCTTCAAGGCCTGACAGCTTATTTTGAGGGGGTCTTTTTGAAGTTTAAGCTGCAGTCTGAATATAGGTCATTCTTCTTGCAAAGCACTGTTAATTCTGCTTCCAACCATTCTCATAAAAAGAAGGGAAAAAAAGCAGCAGCCAAGGATTTCCCTGTGTGCATGTTCACACTTTAACGCTAGTCTCTAACAATCCAAACATATTGTTCGTTTATCTGAGCCCACTAAAAACTCTCCATGGTGTGAGGCTGGAAAAGACAGCAGTGATTATTTAAACGCTTACTGAGGATTACAGAACAAACACGTATAAACCAAACGCAGGCTGAGCAAGACACCACTGTTTCCTTTTACCTGAACAGAGGTGAAGATGGAGCATTGACTTCTCAACAGCTGGTCATTTAAAAATTACTTCATGTTTTCTGCTGCGTCTCTCATGGACACAAAGTAAAGACAGTTTGTCTCAGAGCTTCATCCAAACCCACACCTCAAACTGTCCTTTAACTTTATGACATGACTGTTCTTTACAGTACAAATCAGTCATAAATGCTGAAAAATACTGTTTACGGTTTTTGGCCACCTAAAATAAAAATCTGAAATGTAAATTACACATTTTTTTTTTAATTTTAGCTCCTAACGGACTTTTATTAAATAAATAAATAAATAAATAAATAAATAAATAAATAAATAAATAAATAAAATTCAGTTCTTTAAAACAACAGTTTTTTTTATGGAAATTTTGGGGTCAGACATGGCACTTTTACCCCTTTGGATGTCCAGATGAATTTTTGACATGTTCAAAGAAATTTATAGTCCAGATTTTTTGGAATCTGCCACATCTGGCAGCTGGCTCTTTTGAGAGTTAACCTAAAAACATCTTAATTTCTCAAATAAAGCTACTCACAGATGACCATCATATACTGTATTTTCAGACATGTAGGTAACTACAAATCTTTGTCCTAAATAGTTCCCTTTTGTGAGACCAACTGGTCAAATCTCTGCCCMTGGTCAAAGAACTAACATATTCCTTGATTTTTGAGGATTGGAAGCTCCAAGTTTGTTTACAAGTGAATAATCTGTGGAAACGTTAGAGATTYTCCAACGCCGACAATGAAAATGTTACACATTTACATGCTGTGAAAGTTATTTCTGTTCAGCAGAGACTGAAAAAAAAGCATTTCCTGTAGTTTAATCACCAGGTCACTAGCTGGCGCTGTGATTTTTGTATTTCAACGTCAGGTGCAGACGCCTCAATCTCAAACACAAAAAAAGGTTGAATCCAAAATGTTTGTTTGGGTCGACAGCGTTTGCAGAATGTGAGAAATGTGTTTCTGCTGACCTGAGCACAAGTACTGTGTGTTCCATGTTATAGGCTCTGATACAAGCGCAGAAAAACTATTGACTGCAGCCGTCTATTTCAAAGAGAAACAATTTTTGGGGTTTAACCTCTATAATGAATGTCCTGATACATCTCAGTAATCCAGGTAGAAAAAATCAAAAAGAAAAAATAAGTAGGTCCTCTGGATGGGTTCTTCTTTAGTGAAACGTTTCGTCTCTCCTCCAAGAGACTTCTTCAGTCTGATGAGTTTCAGGTGAACTCAGCTTATAAGCACTGCCTCCACATGGACAAACAGGTTGGTCAGATGCAAAAGAGGGCCATCGCTCTAAATTTGCATGTGACTAAATAGAACTAATCAAGCCCCATTGTTAGGCGATGTCCCTCTTTTGCATGTGACTAAATAGAACTAATCAAGCCCCATTGTTAGGCGATGTCCCTCTTTTGCATGTGACTAACCTGTTTGTCCACCATGTGGAGGCAGTGC
>NW_013952460.1:1632659-1646202 GCF_001266775.1 Austrofundulus limnaeus
GCACTGCCTCCACATGGTGGACAAACAGGTTAGTCACATGCAAAAGAGGGACATCGCCTAACAATGGGGCTTGATTAGTTCTATTTAGTCACATGCAAAAGAGGGACATCGCCTAACAATAGGGCTTGATTAGTTCTATTTAGTCACATGCACATTTAGAGCGATGGCCCTCTTTTACATGTGACCAACCTGTTTGTCCATGTGGAGGCAGTGCTTATAAGCTGAGTTCACCTGAAACTCATCAGACTGAAGAAGTCTCTTGGAGGAGAGACGAAACGTTTCACTAAAGAAAAAACCCATCCAGAGGACCTACTTATTTTTCTTTTTGACTCTTTAATGAACTGATTTCACACTGATGTCAGGCTTTTCTGTAAACTTCCACTTTGAGACCAGAGGCATTAACCAAMATTTGTTCTTAAAATAGATGCTTGCTCTCACGAATATTTAAATGTAGTTTTTTTTTCAGTGTTTTTGTTGATTTRTCAGGATCGTATGTTTTAGTCATCTCCCTGATCTCGATATGTCATTTGCGTTAGAACATCGGTAGGATYACAGACATCTGTAAGTGCTCTCCAACCACCTGCTCCACAGTTTAACAGATGTGACGGCTCACAGGGGCAGATTTTAGCACTTATTAAAAACACACAGAGCCAGTCTCCAGTGGCTGAGCCTAGCAATGCTGATCCTTCCATTGTCTCTGTATGATGTCAGTGTCAAACCTCATTACTGGGGTCGAGCAAGCCTAGCTGTGTCCCTGCTGCATTTCCTTTGAACCAGATTTAATGACGAGGCGTCTCTGACAGTGAGACAGGGGGCACAGGATTGACTGGATGAAGAACTGTCTTGTGAAAATATTTYCATCTCATTTTTTCCCCCTTCTTTCTGCTTGGTCCAAAAAATGCCATACTGAGACCATCTGGCACTGCGACAACTTGGCTCCTCAAGCTAAGCATGACATATTTGCAGCCTTCAATCAGAAATGTGGATAATTAGCCATCTTCCATCAGGAAATGTTCCAGAAGGCCCATTTGTAAACTTATTGCTCAGCAGATCAATTGCTTTTTGTGAAAKAAGATGTCCATCTGCAGGCAACAAAAGAACGGACGAGAAATAAAAAGAACACAGGCAAAGAACTAAGAAAACAAAGGATTTAGCAGATAAATCCTAGTCCAGCATGGATCACAGAGTGAATTGCCGGCTTTTACCAAGGCTTTAATTAAGCCCTGGGATTTCCAAGACCCGCAGCGAGGTGTTGCAAACATTACAGAGCACTTCTGGAGAGATTAAGTAAGCTGGGCCTGTCAAACGGAGTTACCAAGGTTTTTGCCTTAAAGTCTCGACAAAAAGGAGCGAGCTTTCATCTCCACATGGTGCTTACCTTTTACTGAGAAGTATGGRCTGAGGGAAACACAACCGTGTAAAAGTAAGAAAAAGGACCCTGGCCTTGCTGCAGCGCAGGTCCTTAATATATGATCATATTAAAAGAATAACGTGACTAAGTACATCTACATTATTTGTCTTTAAAAAAAGAGTTACCAAGTCTGCTTTAATTGTTGGTCAAAACTGCAAACTCTCAAACGACAGTGTATACACACACTAAAGCTGTTAATGAATTTCATTCGAACAAGCTGTTAAAGCAACCAAGTGAGGTGAAAGCTTCTAATCCCAACAAGCCTGCTAGAACAMCTCCAGGTGAATCACAACTGTTCACGTTTATAAAAACCATATTCTTCATGCTTCCAACATGGGAGTGAGAGCTTAACTCTTTAATGAACTGGAAAGATTTCAAGTGTTCATGGATTATTAGGTCCTAGGAGAGATGATGAGCAGAGCAGAGCGGGCATTTTGCCAGACTCTCTGATCTAGTGGATCTGGCTGTATTATMAGAAATGGGAACAAAAAAGAACTTCCCAGAATCCCACACTTCCAAGAGTTACAAGTCAGAGATTTGCTTACACATATTTTATTTATTATAGTCTACTAGAAAAGCCACAGGAAAACGTGCTCCACATACTAATTTAGCCAAATGGTTTATGTATTAATGCCACCATCAGACACTAGAGCTCAGCGGTAGTTGCAGAGAGAGTAGAGACAGAGGATGAAGACAAGCTTCGCTCCATAGACGGTACATGAAATGTGATGATTTGGCAAATAAGAAATGACGAAATTGGAGTGGTTTGGAGTGATACCACAGATACTGAAAATCATACACTTTGCTCAYGGAGAGATGACACAAAAGGAAAATRACTCTCTTCACGGAGGGGAAGAATCCCTGAGATACCACTGACCCAAGAAGTCRTCTTTCCTGCCGAATCACTGAATCAGTGCCGAAGCACACCAAGTCATTTTCTCTGACAGTTTGTGTTTGTCCGACAGTCTTTAGAAGTGTGTTCATTTGTCTGTCYGCTTTCAGTAAACTACCTCGTGAACCAGAGAACATGTTTAAATAAAATGCTAATTTGATGAACAAATACAACGGTTTAATTTTTTGGAGTCAATCGCATTCAAGATGGTCACAACAGSTAAATGACCTCAGAAATCACAAAAATGGCTGCAACTGTCAAGACACAAGCCTAAATTTTGGTGTGGTAGTAGCTGTGAGTCATCCCCAACACATACCCAGAGCTAAAATCACATTGGTGTGCAACATGTTACACTTTTATGTGGTCTCTATCCAAATGGAATCACTCTAGAGACGTCAAAAAATGATTGAAAACCATTTAAATATTAAATTAAAAAACTGATGCATCCAGTTCTTTTCCCAATATGTGCCTTTCATCAACCAGTAGACTTGGCCATTAACTTGAACTACKAGCTGGAAAAGGATATGGATCCACAGTCTACTAGGCCGTATGTAATGATTAAACAGATGATGTGTGCCACACTAGCTGTGTCTGATAAACATTTTGTCATTATTYTTGGAGGTTTATTAAAAAAAGACCTTGGCCTTGAAAAAAGACAGCCAAGACTTGACAGATGCTCAGTTTTCAGAATATAATAATGAACACTCAGTATGTACCTGATGCCAGTGTCTCAGTTATCAAATAAGGCAGCTTACTGGTTCATTTATGAGAAGAAAAAGAACAAACWATGTGGCCATCCAATAAGGTGACAGCTCATACTGTACATGGTGTTGTCTGACATACGTGGAAGCAAATGTGAACATTACCCCTCAGCAAAACCMTTATTTTTTGTGGAACAGAACTAATTAAAGCCATACTATCTGGAGGCACAAGCTAGACTCTGTGTTATCACTACAAGTTTTTTAGGAGCAGAATAATGAGTGATAGCCACAGAGAGCTTGATCATTACGACCTTTTATGCCATCCAGTGCAGAAAATAGAGACGTAATTTAATGTAATAGGGGGATAACAGTTGGCCGGGGTCCACTGCAAATGAAAAGATAGAAAAAGCCCCAGCCTGTTACAAAAAAACAACAACAAAAAGGTTCAGAGAGGTGCAGCAAAGCTTGTCACTGGGTGCTGACAGGCAGGTCAGGGTTTTCACTCATTAGACACGACTGGCAGCTGCTTCCAAACATTTGAAAATGAATAAAGCCAAGCTCTGAGGGAGCTGCTCTACTTTTAAGTTGACACAGGAGTAAAACCGTCACAGAACGGAGGACGGTATCGTGCAGTGTGTTTTTGTTCCAAGAAGCTGCATCTCTGCCATTCAACAGATGTTAAACCAACAGAGTTTCCACTGAGTGGATGAGGAGCTCATTTAGATTCTTTTTGTTCAAACTAATGCATAATTTTAAGAACATGTTTGGAAAAAGTTAGTAACTATTTGCTGTTTTTTTTATATTTGGATTAGAAAATAAATGAAAGCCATTTTCTTGGATCATTGTCAAATTTAGGACAAAACTGAGTTAAATGATGGATGGATGGATGGATGGATGGATGGATGGATGGATGGATGATGGATGGATGGACAGATAAACAAAAGACATTTGAAGGCATGAACAAACAGATGAATGGATGAAAAGACTAACGGATGGATTAACAGTAGGGTTTGGCGATATTAGCAAAGAAAATCGATCACAACTAATTGTGGCATTTTGCATAATGATTATTATGATTAATAGATGACAGTTGTACTTGCGTGTACCAGATATTGTGGCCTTGTTCCATATTTTCTGGGTTTCCTCATACTCTGGTTTATGACTGTTTCAGGTGATTAAACGAGTTCGTAGGGTTCGGGTTAGCTACTTGTTCCTGATAGTGATCATGTGTCAAAAACACATCATCACATGGCACTAATTGCAGTAATTGCAAAGTAAATAATTKTCGACAGTTTTTCTGATGATTAATTGCACACAACAYGATTTTGCCCAAAACCTAATTGGCAGATAAAGAAATGGACAAACGACAGGAAGAACGATCGACAAAGGAATGGATGGTCGGACAGACGAATGGTTTCCAGCTGACTGAACTGCAGAAAAATATTGGTTTTTGGCAGAYGAGTATCCTTCTAACTCAAAGCAGTCAGTTCATTTAGTTTGAGAAGTTGAAGCAGATTATATCAGTTTAATCAGTCAACATGCTCAGATCAGAAACATCATTGTGCATCAAGTAAAAAAAATGCAAAAAGAAGAATAGCTAATCCAGCTCTGGACTCTGGTGTGAAAACACCACCCCTGCGTGTTAATGATGCATCTGTCTGCGCCGTACTCTTTGGTGGCAAGAAAATGTGCGAAACAAGCACTCACGTGTTAAACATAAACTTTCAGTGAAAGTCAAAYGGGGGTTAGAGCTCTGAGTCAGCAGTGGGCTGACAATGAGGAGGTGGGCTGTGATCGGGCACACACGAGCAGTCGCTTTCAGGGAGCTGTCACCTCTTCATCACCCCCCCTGCTTAAAGCCACATCACGCCACCTCTCGCTGACCCCCTTTGACCAGAGTTCAGGCCACGGCTTCGCTCCACTTTACTCTACGACCATCCAGACTGTGACCCCCCCACACCACCAGCTGCACTTTAACAAGTCAGTGGAGTGACAAATGGGCTGCGGCTCGCAAAAATAAATTTGAACACAACCGGAAAACAACCTGAGAACTCCTAGAGGTTGAAGAAGCTTGGTCACAGTACCTGGCAGACTTCATAGAGCAGTTTATATTGTTCTTCAGGCTTCCTCAGGGTACAGAGGCTGCATCCCATGGTGGAGGAGATCACACCATCCAGACTCTCCCTGCAGCCACACAGGCAGGAAGAGAACAGAAACACTTCTCTTGTTTCTTTTATTCCCTCAGCCGACTCTCTCTGTGTCCCTGCTGCCTTTCTTCCACAGCTGCAGGATGACTTTGGCTGCAGGGACCAACTTCCCCCCAGCTTGTCTCTGCGCTCGGCTCTCGCACGCTGCACCCTTCTCCAAAACCTCCTTCAAGTCAAAGCCTCTCTCCCTCCTCCTCTGTCACTCTCCAGCCTACTGCTGAGCGTTTTTTTTGGAGGCTGTTGCCAAATCGCTGCTACGTCCACCCCTTCATGTTTATTAAGCAGCCGCTCATTGATTATTCATGAAGGAGGGGCAGAGGTGCTAACGCATGAATGAGGCGCACCAACAAAGAAGATGAAGCCTTCCTAATTAACAGCGTTGTTTAATTCAAACATTTCATGACAAGGCAGGGAGGTTTCTTTTCAGAGCCTACAGATGCTTGCTTATAACCTATGCTTTTAATTTGAAATTCAAAACTCCYACAAAAGCCTGGGATGGTCTTTCTCCATCCCAGTTAAATTAGCAGTAGGTGACCTTACATGTGCTTATCCAACAAARAGACAATCATTTTTTACTTACGCATTCCTCTGTCACAGACTTTTTTCTACAGTCAGTAKTGAAAAAAGAAAGCAGACGAGTTTTTATCCTGGCCCTCTTCTGTGCAGCCAGACAGATATTCCTCTGCGGGGCATCTAAGGCCARGTGATCCACAGTTCTCTGGGTTCTTCAGTGTCCGCTGCCCTGCGAGCTCACAGCAGGTACGGCTCCTTAATCTCCTTAGATCTGGCATCTGCCTCGCTCTTTTCTCCAGTGCCAGCCAGAGATAAACRCCCATTAGTGAGAGAGCAAGAAGGCCGACAAAGGCTTTCGGCTACAATCTGTCGGTTTCTGTGCTTTTACTCGCGGAAAACTGTATTTCCACTGGTTGAAGATGTGATAAAATGTCATAACAGGAAGTCCTCACGATTCGATCGCACTTCTCGATGGATTGCTTCAGGTAAAGTCAGAGCGAGCTCCAAGCCACATACTGTAACTTCATCAATTTTACGGTGTGTGTGTGTGTGTGTGTGTGTGTGTGTGTGTGTGTGTGTGTGTGTATGCTGTTAGGTAGGGGCCAGATGTGTTCTATGATCCGTATCTATCAGGACGGCTCAGACACGGCAGCGCTACGATCGAGGTGCACAGGTTTCCCGTCAAATGCTGAGAAAATGTTACTGTAAATTGTTTTTACCAAATGCCACACCTGGTAATAACYTTTGCATAAAAAATGGGATGAATTCCATTTTTTGTCTTAGTGTCTACTCAAAGTAGAACTGTTCATCCATCTTCTTTACCCTTTTGTTCCTGTTCAGTGCGGTGGGTAGARCTATTCAGTCAGTAAAGTTTACACACTCATCACGTGCTGGCGAAGACTAAAGGGTAATCAGGTTTTTGCCTGTCTGTCTACAGTATTTCTACTGGTAGCCAAATATCCTATGAAACACTGATCATAATAAACYTTTCAGAAAATAATCACTGGATCTGCAGTTTGATYCATTTTAAGATGGCCTCCACATCAAAGTAATTTGGTGAATCAATCACTGATGACCACCAGGGAAAAGCCCTTGAAAATATAATGCCTGTTCATATAATTCAAGACGTTGTCTTATGCTATTTAAAACTGTATATAGGCTTCATTTTTTCAAGAGAAAAACTGCATATTTATCCAGAAATATCACCTATTTGTGACAAAGCAACATTTCCACTGCAACCCATTCATAGTTATGTAATTTGTCCCAAGTTTTATCCTTTCGGGATGGACATTTGTAATGTAATGTCTGAGATTATAGGGGTTGTGGTCAAGCCAGATCCTAGGTTAATTATTCTTGGAGCATCAGCAGCTGTGAAACTGTTAACTGAAGTACAACAGTGTTTAATTTCATATCGTCTCATACGAGCAAAAAAGCAGGCAAGATATGGCTGAAGAATATAACAAATTCACTCCGTTAAGAAACAATAAGATGTTTCGTAAGACAGATTCAAACAAATTGATCAAATTTGGCAACGCTTTATCTTGTGAACACAAGTGGTGCCCATCAGATTCCCTCTTAAAATKCTGGTTACGTCTTCATGGATAGATGGGCGTTTTTTTTTGGTGGGGGGGGGTGATGTGGAGGGATTTCGATTTTTTTTATTTATTATTATTAATTATTATTAAACACTGCTGTGTTTTCCTCAATCGTTTGATAGTGGTGAATGTGGACATGTACTCTTGTTTTTTGGAAAAATTCTAATAAAAAGACGTCGAACACAACAACAGCCACACGTCTGTGAATTTTACAGATATCGAGCCAATATTTAGTGTGGCAGTAGCTGGCAGTCATTCACAACACATACTCAGAACACAACACAACCACACAAGACTGAATGGTCAAATGCCTTTTCCCACTTTTGTTTTTATTCAAATAAAAAGCCATCTTCATACACAGTCTTCCCCTACTTGTTCCCACACCACAAAGCGTACAGAATATCGAAGGCTCCACACGGAGAGATCTGAAATTCAGACCCACGCAGCAGAAGAAGTGATGAAGCCCAAAAGTTGCCTCGGGCRAACAGTGAAGGTATCTGTGTGAACTCCACAATCACTCATTATTACTGTGGGCTTTGCTTGTCTGGCTCCAAAAGGCTCCAACGCTTATCCAGAGTAGCATGAAAACTAATTCTCTGTTCACATTAGCTGCACTGTTGTGCCTGGGGCTGGGATCAGTGGAGAGTTTAAGCCGCTGCTCTTGCCTGGCTAATCTTTCTTTCACACTGAGATTATCCCATTCATGAAATCAGAGCAGAGGAAACACTTGGTTAAGAACAACTGCAACCAAAGGTTACKGCAGCCATATAGCAGGTAAAATATGCAAAATAACGGAAAAATCAAGAGGAGCGGGAATGTATGGAAAAAGGCTGTGGGTTGTGCCTGTCACTGTTCAAAGATGTGTTTTGTCAGTGATATTTAAAGTTCTTATTCTCTGTGTTCTGTGGTTTGATGTGTGGCCCCCTCAGGGTGACACTCACATGTCAGCTTTTATTCATTTCTGGTCTGGACATGACACCATCACAGGCTCCTGTCTCAGAGGAACTGAGACGAAATGATAATAACGCTGTGTGGTTTGTCCTAATGAATATCAACATTTGGGTTTGTGGAGACAAGGTGGCCAGAGGTTACCACATCCCCTCCCAATTACCAGCACGGAGCTTCCAGTGTGTGGATCCCGAGCATTTGATCTCTGCCCAGCTGGATCATTCATATTCATGGAGACCGCCTGGTGCTGTGTCTCAGTCCCAGTAGAGCCACCGTAAGAGTCATGACTTAAACTGGAGGGATCAGGTGGTGACCGCTGCACACACACAGCTGCTCTTTGATTTACACCTCTTTAATGCATCACCTTCAGTCCCACCGGCCTGCTAACTTTAAAACCAGAATTGTTATTAAAAAGAAACAAAGATTTTATTTACAGCTGCAGCTGAGTTTCKTATTATTCTGTTCTTTTATTTATGTATTACTAATTACAAACACAATTACCARAGGAATCAACTGAAATCTATAAATGTTAAGTCTGCTTACAAGAAAAACATCTGAGCAGTTTCCCATAGCTTTAAGCTAAGTTAGCTTCTGTTTTAAAAWGAGTTTATGTGATAGCTAGAGTAATCTGGCATGATTTGTTAGTGCTCAGTGAATAATTAAAACAATATTTTAGCTCAGTACTAGTAAAATTCTCTGAGTTAAAGCCATTTGGTGTAGGTTAAAGTTTATTAGCTGCAGCAGTCATCTTGAACTGGGTTGATTTCAGCTGTAGTTAAACAGCAAATAATAAAATTCTGAGAGTTTCATCAAAATCCATTCAGCAGTTGTTGAGAGATTTTGCTAACAGAATAACAGAGATAACTCAGACAGTTAATGCTGAGCTCTTATGTATTGTGTTGTGCTCAAAATAGGCAATGATCAAATCAAATTTTAGCTTAATRTTTGCTAAATATGTTGATATAAAGCCATTTGTACTGTATGTATTTTAATGTCARTTAGTTGTTGCAGCGGAGTTCTAAAGTTAAGTTTTTGTAGAAATACACCTCATGAGTACTTTCTGAAGGTTTCATTAGAAACAAGCCACTAATGAGATATTTTACTATAAAGGCAGATTTGATTTCATCATCCATTATCTATACCTGCTTCTTCCCTTCAGGGTCACTGGTGCCCATATCCAGCAGTCACAGTGAGAGGGGCGGGTACACCCTGGACAGGTCTCACGTCCATCACAGAGACTCACATGGAGACAAACCACCAGTCACTCTCTCACACACATAGGGACATTTTAGAGTTACCATTTCACCTGACAGTCATGTTTTTGGTCTCTGGGAGAAAACCAGAGTACCTGGAGAGAACATGCAAACTCTACCCAGAAAGGTCCCGGGCCAGGATTTGATCCAGCAACCTCCTTGCTGAGAGGCATCAGCTCTACCCACTGAGTCACTGTGCTGTCCTTGATTTCAACAGCTAGTTGCAAAGTTTACAACACAGATCTTGTGCAGTAAGTTAACACTCTGTGTAACTGTTGGGGATGACTCTCAGCTACTACCACACCACATTTTAGATGAGTACCAGCAAACCTGACTGAGTTATAGCTGGTTTTGTGTTTGCTAAGGTCACTTAGTTGTGGTGGACACCTTATGATTCTGGAGGTTTGGTTAAATTTGTCACACTGGAACTTTTGTCTGYGTTTCATATTACTTTGTGTCTGTGCTCTTTGTTCACCTTCTTTCTGTGTCTTAAGGGCTCGACACACGGGAGGCGACGTCGCTCGCTCTYCATTCATTTCCTATGGAGCCTGTGCGGTGAGGCATCAATCACTTGCCCTCCTCCAGCTAAGCGACCGGCGAAAATAGTGCATGTGAAATTTTGCGCTCGTCCACGTACAAGTGCACACGCGAGCTTGCGACGCGACATATGAAAGTTGTAAAATGTTCAACTTTTGTCGCTGTCGATTAGCGTACAACCAATCAGCGAGGGTTTCATTGATTGACCAATGAGAGGAGAGTATGCTACACACTGCCGTTAGCTAACACTTTCACCAAGTGATTACTAAAAAGCTTTGTGGGAATTTATTGGCASCAGGGTGAAGTTTATGGTAAGTTTTTCCTCATAAAACTGTATCTTGATGTGCGTTTGTTTTTCAATATCATTAGCATCGCAAGATTTGTTTAGTTTACACGTCCGTAATGCACACCCGCCTTCAGAGTCAAGAACCAATCAAATTTCATGAAGACAAGCGATCTGAGAGCGCGATTCGCAACACTGTGATCGCTATCGCATCCCGTATGTCGGGTTTCACCCTGGCTGCGATGACGGCCGTTAATCGCTGTAGTTTGTCGCTGCCCATGTGTCGAGCCCTTTACTCACCTGTGTCTACACATGTGAGTAGTTTTCTCTCTACTTTGGGCTCCACTTCCTCAAGTGTGTCCATTGTTGTGATTAGTCTGTGTGTTTATATTCCTCTGTCCTCCCCTGAGTGTTGGCACATTAGCTTACATTGCTTTCTCCTCCATAAGTGTTTTTTTTTCTCTTCTGTGTCCTGTTTTTAGTGCATCAGTTTAGCAACAAGTTCAGTTTCCAGGTGTTTTTGAGACACAAGACTTTTATTTTTTAATCCTTGGCTTCCTGCCTATGAGTCACACTCCCTGCCTGGCCAAAAATGATGTCCACCTGGATTTAACTAAGGTCTATGATGTGGGGCTGCTACAGTTGGTCAGGTCCAGGTTCAGCAACAGTTTGTGCTCAAAGAATGAGGTCAGCTGACCTGAATATACTGAATGACCAGGTTATTCCATCAATGGATTGTTTCTTTCCTGATGCCACGGACATATTCCAAGATAACAATGCCAGGATTCATGGGGCTCTTATTGTGAAAGAGTGGTTCAGGGAGCATGAGACATCATTTTCACACATGGATTGGCTCCACAGGACTCTACCGGATGGAAATAAACAAGATTCAAATCTTGTAATAAAAAATGTTCTGCCTCCAAATTCGCCTTAGGATAATAAAATTACATCTTACTGTACATAAGAAAAACTATAACAAAAAAGAACCTGAATAATAGTAAAATACTTTCAACACAAATGAATCAAACAATTAAAACTGGTAACATTTTTCTTTTTACCATCTACAACCTGTATACACCTGTGTTATGACCTCTTATTGCTCCGATAATCAAGTTTTCTTTGGCCTTTACGTATCTTCAGTATTTTGTAGAAAAGTTATCAGCACACTTCATGCATGACCCCCTATTGTCTTCAGCCCCGATGCTAGCACCCATYCAAACCCATCAAAACATATGTAACCTGAACACTATGTTTCAACCTGCCATATGGCAGAAAGCCATTTATCTCTCAGTCATCTGAGCGGGGAAGGGGATTTAAAAAAGTCAGACGTAAGAGGGTGAGGAGATTAAGTTTGCAGAAGGTGACGACAGGGCAACATGCAAAGAAACTGGACCCTGATGGCTCACAGTGATAACACATGGAGAAAGCTTGATACGCAGGTCCAAGACATGACTTTAATGCAGTGTCCAGACGGCAGGAAGCGGGGGTGTACAGGGAGGGTGAGGGGTGTGAGATGAGGAATGATAGTGTGACAAGAAAACTAAGTTAGCTTCATTTAGCAAATCTATCAGGAAAGGTACCTAGTGTGGCTTATTTTTTTCTCCAAAATGTATATTATAAGTGTCTAACGATGGTATGAAATCATAAAAACTTTCTGCAGACCCAACTTCCACTATGAAGTCATGCTGTTGATGTGGATGAAGTATGATGCTAAAAAATGCAAAACTTTCTTTAAAAATAAATAAAAATCAAACATAAAAAAATCACCTGCATTTATTATAAAAGCCCCATAAACCTTTCTTCATTTGTGGAACCTGTCCAGATGTGTTAACTCCAAATTCCAGTGGCACTAATGCACCCGCATACCATCAGTAAGGCAGGCTTTGGGGGGTTGATAACTGACTGGATGGTCTCTCCTTTTTAGTACAGAGGACATGGTGTTAGTGGTTTCCAAAAAGAAAATTGTTTTGGCTTGTCTGTCCACAGAACAGTTTAAAAACAAACAAATTCTGGCCTACAGAAGATGGCAGCATTTCTTGATTTTCAATTAGGGCTTCTTCTTTGCATGATAGAGCTTTAACCGGCATGTGTAAATTACATTAATGTACTTTCAATGATTTCTAAAGGTGTTTTGAGTCCATAACAGATGCAGATCTGAAGATCATGACCATAAAACTGACTTCCAGCCTTGTCCTATGAAGCCATCGGCAGGCAGACTGAGTTGTAGAGCCTTGTCACAGATCATCTATTTAATAGGATTGCCACTCTGACTGAAATATCTCTCATTCAAGTCTAAATGAACTCATTGGTGGGCCAGACTGAATTCATGCGGGCCGRATGTGGTCTGTGGGCTGTGAGAAGCCTTTTGTATTTGAAAGGTCTGGAAAAATCCTTTGCAGGAACAGTTATGAATTTTTTTTAGATTGAAGCTGTTTAGAAGCAGTAATCCTCGTTGGTTTTGGCTCCATTTGGACAAGCTGTTAACTTATCATTCCTGTCAGGTTTAAATTATTTCTCCAAACTGCAACTGTTCAAACATCAACAACTGGTAAAACCACTTCAAAATGACCAAATTTATCCTTCAAATCTCATTTGATTACCTAAAAATGAGAAAAAATTACAATGTATTGGTTCTTCCAATATTTTAAGAAATACTTCTACATCCTGGGCTTTCTAATTTAACGGTCAAACACGTAGGTATACAGTAGGGGGCATAAATTACACTTACTAAAGCTACATATTTAACTGTGCATAAACAAATTATTTCTGAGTCAGAAATCTGTCAAGCATCGTAGTGGTGCACATCCTGCCAATAAAAGGCGTCTGCTGAGTTGTTTTCGGCCAAATATTTAATTTCCACCATTTGGATATGGCTTGAGCCTTCAAATTCAGGCCTTAAACCGGTCGAGGATATGAGAGGAGAAAGGATTTGCAACGCCGCCGTATTAACAGAGGTGCCAGATGAGCAAGCAGCAGCGACAAGCAAGGAGTGAGAGCTAACACAAGGAGCGTTACAGGAAAGTGTGAAGACAGAAACAAGAGACAGACGGAACCCACGGGGAGCGAAATGAAGCAGAGGTAGAAACTAAATATGTAGAAGAGTTTAATAAGTCTCCAGTTCCTCTCAACTGAACCACTGGGGCAGGAGGATCCGTGTGTGTGTGTGTGTGTGTGTGTGTGTGTGTGTGTGTGTGTGTGTGTGT
>NW_013952460.1:1646429-1659504 GCF_001266775.1 Austrofundulus limnaeus
TTTGTATGATTTGTAAAATAAATGATCGCATATTATGGTTCAAATCAACATTCACTGACTGAGAGTTACTTTTGTGTCCATTCATTTTTGCACTAAAGTAATGTTTATCCAAAATAAAAGAGATCCTTCTAAGAAGTGTCAGCTGACCCTTACAGAAGTGTAGCCAGTTTTGGTCAAACCTTGAAAATAATCTCATGCAATAGCTCTCTGTCTCAGAAATCTGCCCAGTGGTTCATGGAACATTTTGTTAACAGGCAGATAGTGTTGAGTTAGCCTGGTAAAAACCAACCCCTTGTCCTTTAATTTTGCTTTGTACAGAGGGTCTGGAACTTCGGCTTTTGACAAATGATTTTTTGCTGGAGGCGTGGACTCTGTTGAAGTTTAAAATGATTGGATCTGATTTACCCAATCAATTCAATTCAATTTCAAAAAATACTTTATTGATCCCAGAGGGAAATYAGGTACAAGGCGTGTAGGAGGGCCGAAAATCACTGAAAACCACCAAAAACCATGTGAAATGGGTGTAGGAGGGCCAAAAACCAGCCAAAATGTCAAAAACCGTCAGAAACCATGTGAAAGGGGCCTAAGAGAGCCAAAAACCAATAAAAATCACCAAAAACCATCAAAAACTATGTGAAAGAGGCCTAGGAGGGTGGAAAACCACTGAAAACCACCAAAAACCAATCAAAAGCATGTGAAATGGGTGTAGGAGGCGTGAAAATCAGCCAAAATCACTAAAAACTATCAGAAACCATGAAAGGTGCCTAAGAGGGCGAAAAACCAGTAAAAATCATCAAAAAWCATCAAAACTAATGACAATTAAAACAATTAACAATTAAAACAATTGCTAACCAGCTTCAAGGTGAAGGAGGCTAAGCTAAGAAGCTAACCAGAAATTGCATGCGCTGTAAACAACCATACTCTACTGGGAAGAGAGAAGTATTGAGCTGAACAAGATGACTGTAAATGAGAGCTGCAGGCTTTGTGAGACAAATTTAATTTAATTTAATAATTTGGAAGCCTTGTCAACACAGACTGGCTTCATTCACTTCCTCCTCTGCCATCGCTAAACTACAGACAGACTAAAATGACGCAGAAAATTGACGTCGTTCAAAACTCCAACTGTTCGCTGATTGGCCCGGTTGAAATTCTACCAGAGAAATCCTTGTCAATAGAAGAAATCCCAGGCGGAGAAGAGAAGGGAAACTAGAATTTAGCAGAACTGTGTAGGAAGGTAAGGGTCAGGCTAGACTGGTTAAAACCAGACCCCTGTCCTTCACTTTACTTTGTACAAGGGTCTGGACTTGATGCATAAAGAATCGTTTCTTGCTGGGGGCGTGGCCTCTGCTGAAGCATGTGTGTGTTGTCGGTGTGAAGGAGGCTAAGCTAAGAAGCTAACCAGAAATCGCATGTGCTGTAAACAACCCTACTGAGAGGAGAAAAATACCGAGACGAACAAGACGACTGTAAATGAGAGCTGCTGCTTTGTCAGACAAATTTATNAAATGAGAGCTGCTGCTTTGTCAGACAAATTTATTTTAATTTGGAAGHSTTATCAACACGGACTGGCTTCATTCACTTCCTCCACTGCTGTATGCTAAAATAACTAGCAGACACTGCGCAGAAAACTGACGCTCTTTTCTTTGATTGGCCCGGCTAAAAATCTGCCAGCAAAATCCATCGCAATGGGAGAAGTCCCAGACGGAGCAGTGAAAGGCAAGGGCCAGGCTAGGGTCAGGCCAGTACTGACTTGAACTGTTAATGCAAATGTTTCAAAAGCACAGATATCTCAAATTTAGTAATGAATAAATCTCTGCTACTACCACAACAAMTTTGAGTTTAACATCTGTAAAATTAGTCAAGTTATAGCCGCTTCTGTGTTTTCTAGAGTCAGTTGGCTGTGGTGGCCATCTTGAGTTGGACTGAGTCCAAAAATTAATCATTTGTAGATGTAAATTTAGAGATTAGTTTTCAAAGGATTTATTGAAATCCATCAAGTGGTTCATGAGATATTTTAYCAACAGACAGGCAGAGCTGACCCCAACAGTTAAAAGGCAAAGTTTTAAGAACAGATTTGCAACAGGAAGGATTTTTTGTAATTAATGGGTCTAGACAATTTAGCGTCTCAGTGAGCATCTTGGCTTAGTCCCCAGGAGGCTACCTTTCAACAGGTCATCATTTACTGACCCATATTTACCTCCTTAATTTCACTGTTTAAATATATAATATAACCACAGCTACCATAATACTGGCTGTGTGATGAAAAAGTATAACAAAAAGCTGTGTATATGCTAATAATTCATATGYCATGGCATTCCTGCATGAGGTAATGTGTGCTTGTCAACACAGTTATTAGGTGGGATATTGAAAGGAGTTCATTTTTCATCCCCCTCTCCTGCACTGAGACCACGGCTCAGTAATGATGACTCCACTCTGGGGCTTCGACTACAGCTCTGCCAGCTCTGCAGTCCACACAGCTCCTGTCACCAGCCTATTCACAGAAAGCCTTCATCGCCGCGTGCTGCTCCAGTGTGCTGGTGGCCAAAGTCACCGGCAGAAGCCTCCTGCTGGACTGGAYGCTGAGTGAGAAAGTGTGGGCTCACACAAAGCTGATACAGTCCAGTGGGCAAAGCTGGGAGCTTACAGAGTAAAACTGCTCTGGATGAGAGTCAAAGGGTGGTGGTGAGGGGGTGGAGCATGCAGGTCGATGTACGTAGCCGTGAAACTGTTTGTCATCAGTGTTACTTCCTAAGTGGRCAGATTGATTTCACAGGTTGATTTTCATGGAGKWATTGTGTTGGTGTTTCCTAATGGTGAACAAAACTTAATATAATATACAAATATTTGTATGTTTTAGTTTAGTTTTTTATAAATTACTATTGTTTGAATTTATTCTTTAAAAAGGGGCAGATATTAAAAGATATTTTTCTTTTTTCTGCTACTTTTCATTTTATTTATATATATATTCTTTTCTTCTGTTGTGCATAGTTTATTTTGTTTTTTAATAAAATGAATAAATTTTTAAAATAATCATATAATGTAATTAACTTAGAGCTGCAACAATTTGTTGCTATTAAAATAACATAAATTTTTTTCGTATTAAATATATATTAGAAAGCTCACTTGTAGCCATCTTCATACTGAATTAAATTTGTGCATTTATTGTTTTAGGTTTGTGACATCATCTTGAGCCATCCACATGCATCTGATCAGAGCTGCAGTGCTGCAAGCAGACAGGTTCCTGCAGGATCGCAGACAATTTTCTGAAGCAGCTCTGAAGACCATGGAGGCTCACCCAGTGCTGAACAGGACCAAGAAGTCTGATGTAGCTCAGGAGCTGCAGCTCTTCATGGAGAACAATCTGCAGGACACCTTCAGAGACTGTGACTCTGCTGAAAATTCTCGTCACATCTCCTCTGACCACAGCTGAATCTGAGAGGAGCTGAACACTGAAGACAATCCAGACTTTCCTCAGGTACAACATCACATCTCACTGCACTGACCATGCTCTATAAGAATCTGGTTAAAACATCCCTGACTTTAACCAGAGCCATGAAGAAATTTGCTGCTCAGTAACAGAAAAGCAAAATTTATGTAAAAAAATAACACAATACATGACATTGTAATGCTGTTTTATTATTGTCATTTCTTTAATAAATACACTGGCATGATACAACTTAGTACTTTGATTGCTTTCTGAGATATGTACTTTGGAGTTGTAGCCCCACCTGGAGAAAAATCCACCAGCCGCCACTGACTACTACTTATTATTTAGCATTATCTGTTGAAGTCAACACCATTTATCTGTTAGTAAAATATTTTATGAACCAATGAATAGATTTAAATTAAACCTTTATGAACATCTATAACTGATTATCTTTTGGAGGTAATCTAACTAAATATGGCCACCACACCTAATTAAACTGGCCAGAGACAGGAATTTTTATAATGCTGTTATTTTTACAATATTGATGTAAAATTTGATGTGGTAGGAGCTGAGAGTCATCTTCAACTCATTCTGAGCTTAATGCTTTGGAATATTGCATTTTAATACAAGTTGTTGAGGGTTGGGCTTTAACAAGTCGATGTACTGAAAGTGAAACATTTTAACAATGTGACAGAGAGTCATTCAATTTAAAACCATTTTTCACACTGAAAAATAACATGTTGCTGTAAGTTTAACATTTGACTAGAAAAATCATARCTTTTTATACAACAAAAAATGTCAAATCCTAAAAATAAATGACAACGTGTGCTACAGCATCTGAATAGTTTTGAGGGTTTTGTTTGACTCTCAATAACTGATTATGCAGAGAGTCCCAGCGGTCTGGAATAAAGATTAGATCTCCTCAAGAAATTTGTTGCTAATGCTTCCCATGGCACATCTGCTTGTGCCATTACTAACCAGGTTCGCCTGAAGTTAATTCAATTATCAACTCTCAGAGATTCCATGTGAGTACAATGTTCCCTTTCTCCTCCATCGATCCAACAGTGTTCCAGAACAGAGAGGCTTTTCACAAAGGACACGCTAATGACACTGGTTAAATGGAGAATTAATTAGTGACATGTGTCAATATTAAAGTGACTGTGCAAAGTGGTTTGGAGATGGCAGTAAAGACATTTAAGGTGTCAATGTTGCATTAAGTAAATCTCAATGCAATGCATACAAAGAAAGGAAACGTCGTTCCTGTTTACTTACTAATTTGTTAGAGCTTTTATTAAATACCTTTTATGGAAAAACATGGTAAAATACATACGTGCCTAAAAGGAAAGACACTTTGAAAGACAATTATGCAGATGCACTCAGCTGCCAGGACAAAAGTAAATGACTGCTGTTAACAGAGTGTGCAGGTTAAAAAAAACATCTCATTTCTGGCTCAGTGCCTTTCACTTCAACTTGGAGATTGCCCCAAAGTGCAGTTTTCCTTTGATGCTCTGTCCATCATTAACCCCAAATTTAATTTTTTCAACACTGTTGCCACGAAAACACCTTTAGAGGAAGTGTGTTTGATGGAAAAATACAAAAAAAAAAAAAAAACCAACATATTTTCTTCCTCCTACACTCCTACATTTACACCTTATTCCCTTCCAAATGGAAGGGAAGAAAAGAATGCTTTTAAGGAAGCGGAGCTAGTAATTTCCATCTCTTCCAACCTCATTTGCAGTGAAGTACCCTCCAAATGCCGCCTTTACACAACACAGTGCTGTGGTGGTGCTAAGAGGACTCAGACCACTGGGTCGGCGAGTGAGAGAAAGCCATCATCTTTTTTTTTTGCAGAGGTGCTGCTGGACTCAGAGGAACAAAGAGCAACAGACCAAAAAGGAATGATGGATGAACAGAGAAAGGGTGTGGGGGTGGAAATGCAGGATGAAGATAGGAGCAAGGAGGAGAAAAGAAGAAGAAGAGTACAGCCTAATGAGGAGACAGTGATTTTAGGAGAGAGAGGTGTGGGGGTGGGGGCGCTTTGAGCTTTGACCCCTCAGATCCCTCGATGCGTGTGACAGGCCTGAGTTCAGAGGGAGGATTAAGGTAATCAAGAGAAGTAATGAGAACAGAACACACATTCATAAGCCTCAACACTCCCCAACAGCATCATTAATGCTCCTCCCCCCCTGCTCCCCCCTTTAGTGTTGTCTGTACCTGGACATCATCATTCTGTCTGTATTAAAGCAGCCTCCATCCTGCTGTTAGTGGACAGGAATGAAGGGATCATTTAAAATGTAGAAAGTAGTTCAACTTTCACTTTAACGCAGTTACAAAAACCAGCAGTGTACACTTTCCAACTCATCATATAAGGTTTTATTGTACAGCAAGGGCTTCAAAGCTGGCCTCAGCGTGTTTGCATTAGCCCTTATGGCCTTATGGTTCCACCCTGATTTCTGGAGGCACAAAACCCATGGATGTTGACGTCAGCAACAGCTGCTCATTGATTGGTTCACTGATGAGGTAACATCACGTGATTCGTTTACAGCGGCTAAAATATTTTCTCCACACGAGTTTAACAACACAACAACAGTGGCGGACTATAAAAACGACAAGCTAACATCAGCTACCATTAGCCTACTGCAGGGCTATGCAACTAAATTTCTCCAGGGGCCACAGTTACTGCAGGTCAACAGCTCAGGGGCCGAACATCCAGCAATTAAAGTCATTTTGTAAATAAACTAAGAGTTATAAATATCTGTTACCTTTGAAATAGTTTATTTTGCTGTATTTAAACATGGATATAACAAACAGAACCCTATAAAGGTAGTGATAATCAAACATCAAAAACAAAAATAACGTTATGCCTCCTATTTGACACAAATATTATTTTGTCRTCTCTGACTTGCCAAAWTTTTAAACCATTTTTAATTTGACTTTCATWGTTTTATCTTCAACTGCTTGTAGTTTTAACTGTCTTGAGTGTTCATAGAAATATTTTTATCAGCTTCTAGACAAGATTCTGATGTTTCTGTAGATACCAAACATGTCTATGTTTAACTAAAATAACTTAGAGTMATTAAAGTAGAAAACTGGGGGTTTGGACTTAAGAGATGAATGAACCAATTGGCGGSTCAAACTTTGGTCACTTRCAGGCCAGATGTGGCCCGCGGGCTGCCAGTTGAACAGCCCTGGCCTACTGTTTTCTGTCGTCCTGCCCTCTTGTCTAAACTGTCAAAACTCCTGGATGGTCCGGTTCAATCTTCTGTGCTTTTCTTTCATGTTTAGTGTGTCTACTGTCGTCGTGTCTCATTTAAAACAGCACGACGGCTCAGTGGTTAGCACCGACGCCCCACAGGAAGAAGGTCCTGGGTTCAATCCCCGGTTCAGACCTGGGGTCTTTCTGTGCGRAGTTTGCAGGTTCTTCTCGTGCTTGTGTGGGTTTTCTCCGGGTACTCTGGTTTCTCCCACCCCACAAAAACATGTACAATAGGTTGCCTTCAGGCCCAGGCCGCCCTTGAAAAAAGATCTGAGATCTCAAYGGGACTTGCCTGGTTAAAGAACGCTGAATAAATAAAACAAAATAACATTTGAACGTGTTTAATATTATGATCCCGCCCACACTGAGGTGGCTCTCTGCTTAATGCAAACACAACCAGGGCCGGGGTATAATTAGGCCAGGTCGACTGGAGCAGGTGCAGGCTGAGTCAGGCTTTACAATGTAAATACGCCTGTGCTATAGCATGTTCCAACCAAGTCCTTGGCATCTAAAATAAACTTTCCATACATGTCTACAGTAATCTACAGCTGTCCTCTACCAGCTGAAAAATATGACAGTATAATACTGAWGTCATATTCCTTCACTTTTAGATTTTATTCACTGGCTTCTTTCTAAAAATTCAGAATAACATTTTTAATTTTTTCCATTAACATATAAAACTCTCARCAACCAAACAATCTTACATTAAAGCTCTTATTGTTCCATKTTTCCTAACAGAGTACTTCACTCTTGGTTGGCAAGTTTACTTGTGGTTCCTAGTGTTTCYACAYTGTAAAAGTAAAACGGAAGGCAKAASTTTTGGTCATCCGGCTCATATMTTTGTAGCAATTTCCAATTATCTGTCCCAGAAGATGTCACCCTGTCAACTAGTTAAACTTGTGCCTGTGGTACAGYGCAACGTTCTGCGGGAGAAATATAAAAACTCTAGTGATCTATAGACACAGGAGAGCAAAGTAGCACCTGTCATCTCAAATCACACAAGGTTTTCACAGGAGTCACTTTCACAAACTCATTATTACTGAGTTACTCATTTTTACTCTTGTTACCATTTTTAGTTCCATTAAGACAGTAGCAGCACGATGGATTAGTCAGCACTGATGCAGCCTCTAGGTTTGAACCTTGGTTTAGGCCTCGAGTCGGTCTGTGTGGAGTTTGCATGTTCTTGTGATTTCTCRTGGGTTTTCTCMAGGTACTCCAGTTTCCAGTTCAAAGAATGCATGTTTTGCATGTTAGGCTGCCTTCAGGCCCAGGCCTCACTTGCAAAACAGATCTGTGATATCAGTGGGATTTGCCAGGATAATAGGGATGCACGATATATCAGTATTGATAACGGTATCGGCCGATATTGGTCATTTTWAAGAATATCKGTATCAGTCCGATATGTAAAACTGGGCCAATATTAACATCCAATATTGATTTCCCACTTTTTAGCTTTAGTTTCTGTTTTGGGAGGGGAGCTGGTTGGTTGAGCGTCATCTGTTTGATCATWATAGTGATATTGATGCTGTGTAACCAAGAATAACTGAAGTAGAGCCATGTCAGAGGTCTGGTCGTTTATTCACATTATCAAAAAAAAAAAAGACCCAAGCGTGTTTGTGCATATTTGTACAATATAATTTGTGTGTTTATGTAATATCGGTAAATATCGGTTATCGGCCATAACAGCAATGATTATATCAGATATCGATATCGGCTGAAATTTTCATATCGGTGCATCCCTACAGGATAAATAAAGGTTAGTAAATAGATCACAGAAGGTAAAAGCCCATAATATAAAAAATCAACACAAAATGCAAAACCTTGGTAATAAAAATGATGCCAACCAATTAAGAACAATTAGTAAAGAAGAAYGATTTGGTAAAATACTAATTACTCKCTGGTTCCAGTAACTGGACTCAAAAACTAATTTTACTTTCCGATTTGGAGTAAAGGAATGATCTGCTATGAAAGTGAAACCCCAAAATTTGTTTTCAGTTTACAGATCCCTGGATTAGAAACTGGTGGGACATCCAATTCTGCAGAATGACGTGGCTGAGAAAAAAAGACTGTTCCCAGAACAAATCTGACCAATGAGCASATAAGCTACAGCTTAATACAGCATCTACTGCACGATTCAGACTCCACAGACAGGTTGAGAGTAAACAGTCTAATAAATGAAGAGAAAATTATGCRAAARKTCATTAAAAAATGCAAYCATTAATGAARAAGWGGAAGTGAGCAGATATCCGATGTTCTCAGCAACATGTAAAGTCATCCCAGCAGACAAGGCCAAGAGTGAGGAGGCACCTAAAAGGTCACACTGTCTGCAGCAGGCAGGAACACGCTTTTAGTCTAAGGTCGGCACAATCCTTGTCATTCACTTCAAAAAGCTCAACTCTAGCTCAACACCTACAAAGGGACATTTAAGTCCTCATAATGAGGATGCCACATGTCAACGTCATTCCCAGGCTTCACTTGACCACTGCTCCTGTTGGATGGAGTCATGTTCACTGGAGCACATCGCTGCCTTCTTTTTACAAAAATCACGTTTGCAATTACCTCAACAGTGCACGAAACCAACCATTTCCCCCCCGTAATTCAATAAGGACACAAAGAGGCAGGTCAGGCGGGCCGGAGGGGGGARCGTCGTAGTCCGGAACAGCTGAGTGACAGGGGTGAGATTAGGACCTCGGAGGACACAGAGGCTACTTTGTACCTGTCAGTCAAGCTGCGACACCAGCCGCCCGCTGGGGGTAAGGAGGGGGGCATGTCGAGAGGCGAATGAGGTGAGAGGTCCTTGACCACAAGGCAGACCCCCACCAGCAAATGAATCCCACAGACTGCCTCGATAAAAAAAGAAAAAAAAGTGGAGCAGAAGCAGCTGGTTGCCACAAACACAACTAAACATGTGGGTACTGGGTGAATACGTCTGCTGACATATTGTAYTTTGATTTCTACCACTAATAAAGATATAGTTTATCTGTCAGTGATAATAGTAGAGGTATAACAGATTGAAGAACAATGTGTTTTATTCTGCTGCAGTTTTTTGTTTCTATTTATTTTTMCTTGTACCCARTCCATCACTTGCTGCCCGAAGAGTCTCCACTTTCTTTTCTACAGAAGTTAAAACTCTTTCAGCTCCATCTATCTATGTCAAGGCRCCTTCACAACAAAGTACATCTTCCTCAGTCCACTACTGACTACTTCCTTATCAGCTGCTCTCAGCCAGCACCCCATCATTTAGAAGTGCTGGGCCAGTCATCGATTTTCTTTGGGACTGAGCGATGGAGGGGAGGAGGTACATCGGGCTGATACGGATGGCTGCGCTGTCCGCTGGAGTGAACCGTGGTAACCAGCAGATCTCAACTTTAATCTCTATAACAGTTGACATATTTTTATGTCTTTAAARTGTTTATTATTGGACTATTATCTGGCTGATATATATTCTATATATTTTATGGCAGCTGCCCCAAGTCAGGGTTATTATAGTTAACTAAAACTAACAAAATAACGAAAACTGAAATTGAAAAAAACATTTGAGTTAACTGAAATAAATAAAAACTGTAATTAAATGAAAAAAAGAAACAATAACTAACTAAAACTGTATAATATTTTACAGAACTAACTAAAACTTGAAATAATAGGTAGAATATCCTTAGTTTTAGTGTTTGCCAAGTTGTTTTGAGCTGTGTGAACTGATTCAAATCATTATTTATTTTTTTAAATTGAGTAGTTTCACATTAGCTGTGTGCAGCTAACAGCACCTCATGTTCTGTAACAACACTTGTTTACAGTCTGATGTTCAGCATCATCTGCTAAATGACGACAAAAGTTCAGAGAAAGCAGCAAAGTCCTTTTTTATTTCATTGAATATGACTGTGAGAAAAATAAAAACAAGTGTCTTGTAGTGGAAACAGGTGATAAAACAGGTGGAACACTTCTCAAGGAAAAACTGCATGAATCAAGCTCACACAAAATGGTTAACTATGATCTAACTATCCTGACACGCTAACTTCTCTCAGTAGCTSCCATGAAAAACAAACAACAGGTAGCACCAGGCTGGAGACAAATGTTGTCATTTTCCTAAAATAATCACCCAAGTTTTAGTTGCRAAATTCAGTTACGCAATTATTTTAGGAAGATATCGCTATAATGGGTGCTTTAAGTAGACCAAATACTGTAGCTGTTGGTTAGTTAACTACAGGAATATCACAAACTGGAGGATGCATATTTATTCAAACTATAAAAAACTAATACTAGAACTAATAAAAACTAAACTAAAGTAAAACTAAGCATTAAAAATGCAATAATAACTACTAAAATCTAGCAAACCCACGCTAAAAACTAATTAAAACTGAATTAAAAGAAAAAAGTTTACAATGAAATAAAACTAAACTATAATGAAAAATCCAAAACTATTATAACCTTACACAATGCTTCCATGTCTCTTATTTATTATGTTATATTGAAGGAAGTGTCTCACTACTACGACTGTTAAATAATAAGAAAAAAGAAAGATAATTTTAAGTGTTTGAATCCAAGCCATCAATGAGTCATACAAGTTTTGTTAGGCCAGTTGAAAAAAAATGATCCCCTCATGTGCACAACAAGCAAAACTGTATTCTAGTCCACACACAGTATCTTTGTTGTCCACCTCCACCCACCGTCTCAGCCTGCTTTGTATGTACAAAACAGGCTGATCCCACCTTAGTTGGGGTCAATTTTTGACACTTTTCCTGATACACACAGCCAGGTGAAGACCCACTGTTCCTTATGGGGACAAAAGTCAGGTCCTTATTGGGAGAAATATAAGTGGTGGGTCAGGGGTTTGCTTTAGGATCGGGGATGGGTGAAATGTTATCATGTGTGATTATACAGTCAAAGAAATTCATTGTGATATTTTGGCCCAAGGTTATCATACCGTCATAATTTCATAACGTCCCATGCCTACTGATTATATATATTTTATTGTCACTTATCTTTACCGTGATAAAACCTAAACCTAAACTGTATTGTGATACAATTTTTTAGTTCATATCTCCCATCCCTCAGGACCACCTAAGAAAGATGCCTGAGAGGACAGTATCAATACAGCTAAAGCACACACTGGGCAAAACCCTTGTTGCTAAGGAAACACAACCTGTTTCTGACTGTTACTATAGCAACCTGTATCCACAAAGTGTAAAAGGTTCAGTGGACAATGTCCTGGTAACAGATATTTCATCTGGAGCAACATCATAAATGTGTAAAGTTTCATGAAAACACTCCATAAACAAGCCCAAATGAACCAATGCCTGAGCTGAGGTTAAATGTTCCTTTTTTACAAGCAGCAGTGGTTTTATTTGTTACCAGGAGAGTAATGTTTGCTGTGTCAGCAGGTTGTTTCTGAGCTGCAGCTTTGATGTTTTAAAGCAGCTGAACAATGCACAAAATCGTGTTACACAACCTCAGCTGGATAAAGATTTATAATACTCAACAGGTGTTCCTGGCTTGTAATAAACACAAGGTGAACACGGAGCGTTCTCTGGTGGTCACTGATGATAGGATTAGTGCTTTAGATGGGACAGGCTACAACATGTAACAGATACGTACCATGTGAGTAAGTACGGCTACGTACATCGACCTGCATGCTGCTTTGATGCCGCTCTGCAAGCGCCGGGGGAGGGATTAACACCCGATTACATCACAAATCAGCCCCGAACTGTTGCCCTCAGCTAATACTCTCGACGCAGATTTGAATTGTAGAATCCGGCCTGACGACAGAAAACCTAAACGCGGGGATGCACGTGACGGTGTACCTACCCCACAGCTGCTGGAGCACCTGTCCTAAACGTTCAGTTACTGCCAGCCACTGAGCTGTGATCCAGACTGAAACGGCTCTCGATAAGGTGGGATCACCCTGCTCTGATCTTACTTGTACAAAAGATGATGTAATTTAAGAGGGACCGAGAGAGACGCCACTACTTTGTGTTCACACGGACCCACAACAAGAATCAGAAAGAATAAAGACAGAAATGTGATCCATCGTATCGAAATAAGGATTAAGTCAAATTTGGTCAAAATGACCTCATCACATTTTCAGATTCCTGCTTTAAAAAGCTACATTTTGAGACCTGGATCATTCTGGTATCATAAGCTTATCTATAGATATGACTTCATTTATCTTGTCGGTTACAATAATACATTAATTACGTTATTGAGTAATTTTAATGTTAATATAAAAAGGAAACCTGAAATATCATTATGACCCCCGCACGTGAACCGTAAGCGGGAGTCGTATTGTTTTCGTACTGTTTTTTTTCCAGTGATTTTTGGTCAACTGCAGCACAAAAATGGCTGCAYYRDTCAACATGAAATTTGGCAGGACTGTAGATGAGTCTGACCTACACTGC
>NW_013952460.1:1661953-1663099 GCF_001266775.1 Austrofundulus limnaeus
CTACCCACCCGCAGACCCCCTATTTATCTGAAAAAGGGATGCCTGGACATACAAAATTGGTTATAGCTCAAAAGCTATTAAACGCAGGAGCTTCAGATTTCTTTTGTTGTTTAGCTCTGATGAGGGGCTATGCATCAGGTCCAAAAAACAAACAAACAAACAAAAAAACACCCAAACCACTAGAATTTTTGGATGCACCTAGTAGCATGACATTTATTAGAACAAAGACTTCTGAGTTCTGGTGCATTTGTGCGTGCGGGGGTCATTATACCACTGTGCTGTATCTAGTTTGTATATTAAGATTTCCCAGCTGGAAAGAAACAAAAACATTGCTAGCTCACAGGGAAAAACTCAAAATTTTAAAGGAATTTTTCCTCCAAATCATGTTTTTTTGTTGCTACTGCTAAAAAAATGCTTCAAAAATGTTTTTAGGATTATATTTCAGACAGTTCATTCAAATAATAAACTGATAAGTTATTTATTCATTATATTTTGATAAAATTTAAAATCAAAACACTATATCTGCCTGTTTTTCCACATTCCACTTTTGGATTTAATTCTCGTTTCGATGTGATGGGTCACAAATAAAGATGAAGGGGTGACCTTTGACACATGATCTCCCCTTTGTCTTGCCCAGTATTCCTTCATGCTGCCTTTAAAAAACAACAAAGGCAAATTTAGAATAAAAAAAAAACATTAAATGCTAATTTAGATCATGTAATGTTGCTGATATTAGTGTGAGACTGAGTCAAACCAAACAGACGAAGAGTAAACAATCACTTATTCTCTTCACGGTACGTGAATTTCATATCAGCATGCTTCATTACAAATTCAAGCATCTCATTAAAAACAAAAACAGGAGATAAACTGGAAGCCAGTGAGTAAAATCAGAGACAGACGCTGTGTTGTTGCTGAAGAGAAGAGGTGGATCAAATAAAGAGATGATGAACAACAAAGGCTGCACTTCTGAAGAGTCACATCGCCACCTACTGGTGAAATCTAAAAGCCCGGGAGCAAACAAGCACAAAGAAACACAATGTTCAAAGCTTTCTCTTCAGGCTGAACGGCTCACACACACTTTAATGACTTACAGTGCAGTAACAACGAAATGACAAAAAGGCAAGAGGTGGAAACTTGGGGGGGGGG
>NW_013952460.1:1664529-1676732 GCF_001266775.1 Austrofundulus limnaeus
CTCCATTAGATCTGATCCAGCCTGTGTTTTAGCTGCTCCTTTCTGCTGGGGTCATCAAATTTGCACCGGATGCACTTCCTGACACCAACTGAGCTCAAACCCACAACTCTAGGTTTATGGACATTTCTGGACACTTATAGTTGATTTCTTTGTATGTATGGATCACTTGGGTTGTTACCAACATCTGGTGAAAATTTCATGTCATTAGCACCTCTAGTAATATATTTACTGAGAAAAATGGTGACGTGTTCAATACTTATTTTACCTGCTGTATTTATTTATTTCCTTTATTTAACCAGGAAAGTCCCATTGAGATTAAACACCTCTTTTTCAAGGGAGTCCTGGCCAAGAGGTAGCAAAAAGTATACATTTACATAGAGTTACACAATTAAAACACAATACAAACAATCAGTATTAAAAACGTTCACAATTCAAGGAAGTCATCTCTAATGCCCTCAATCTGGACTTAAAGGTGCTCAGTGGGATCAGTTCAGTTAACTTCCAGACTTTTTGCAACATGTTCCATGTAGATGGAGCAGAGTAAACAAAGGCCCTTTTCCCCAGTTCTGTACGGAGAAATGGGACAGAGAGCAAGAAATAATCATTTGAACGCTACTGATGTCAGTCAAACCGGGGAGGTTCAAATTAAAAGCGGTCCACAGTGGCCTGTTTTAAAGCAGCACACAAACAGACAGAAAGGTTTTACACTGGCTGAACCCTGCAGAGGTCAGAGGCCTGAACAGAGTGCTGGAGGCAAGAGGAAGAGAGAACGACAGGACAATCATTGTTCAGGTCACTGTTCACACTGAGGCACAAGATGACTCTGAGGAAAGCTTGTTTTAACCCATTTGGCCTCAAAGTACTGTCATTTTTAGACAAACAAAAAAACAAACAAACCAGGAAATAAAAAAGAAGAGAAGCTCAACTGGGTAAAAAAGAAAAAAATTGTATAGGTCTTCTGGACGGGTTCTTCTCTAATGAAACGTTTCGTCTCTCCTCCAAGAGACATCTTCAGTCTGAGAGTTTCAGGCAAAATTCAGGCTTTTAAGCCCTGTCTCCATGTGACTGATACTCACATCACATGGCTATCGTTGACACCTAATTAACACTTATTGTTAACGGGTGGGGGGGGGAGTGGTACTGGCAATGGCAGCACTGTAGGAGGGGGACAACTGAAAACGGAGGCCTCCACCTCTGTTTAATGATGGACGGTCTTAACCCTTCCAGAAGACCTATACAATTTTTTTCTTTTTGACTTTTTTTTACCTGGATTACTGAGATGCATCAGGACGTCAAACTGGGTAAAAGTACAAACCAAATGTAAAAGCTGTTAGATTCTGCTTTTAAGATCCAAAGTACAACCGACGTGTTGTGTTTTTCACATTCGAACGATTTGTTACATGGTGTCTGTGATTTATTGAGACTGCAGGGAAATACAGTACCGGTAATTCACTTTGTCATGATGGAACAGCATTACCTAAATGCCTCACAGACAGTCCCTGTCTCTTCCCAGCCCGGCTCGGCCTTATCAGCAGACAGTTGGCGTCTAACAGGGCCAGACTGCTGTACCTGGAAATAAACACTGATTTAACGGCACTTCATCGCCATGAGAACATCCTCGGGGGAAGGTCCGATGAAATACCTGATGACGGGAGAGGACAGTCTGCCAACCGGTGCCATCAGGTTGTCCTAATGTGCGACTAACGTCCTCCCGTGCATCTGTCAGGGCTGTTATTAACAGCGTGCACCGGGTCTTCTTACACAGACTCACTGGATGAGTCATGCGACAAATGGGAGGAGGAGAGGCGCTGGCAGTGTGTTCAGTCACCCGACTGCTTCACTGCAGGTTAAAATGCCCCCCCCCCCCCMCCCCCCATCCTCCGGATCGGTAGGTGGCAAGGTGCATCGCGACTCTTAACTGGTCCCTGCAAGATCTGACAACTGAGAGACATCTAGTTGTTTTGTTCCCCCTGAAGCCTCCACCACAAACCTCAAATTACACCTTTCAGAGAAGCCATTAATCAGAACTTGTTGGTTAAATGCTTTCGTGGCAGACGTAAAGCATGAGCTTTGACAGGTGAGGAAAAGTGTCAGCCAGTAAAAGGAAGGGAGTGAATGTACCTGCGGTGGGGAACAATCAGGCTGGAAAACTCTCAGGACCACAGGTGACACGTTTCTGTGCGCCGGATCACTGTTTTTGACAGCCAGCGTTGAAGAGCGACACGGCTCTGAAAGTGCACACGCCGGCCACCGGGGGTCGCTCCTTCCCTCTGCTGCTTCACAGATCAGGGGCTCCAGCAGCTGGGTGGAAGTCGGGGAAGGATTTTCACAGAACGATCCAGATTTAAAAGCCGGCCTGCCACGGTGGGTGCCACTCAGGCAGGTCGACCTTCTCTCCTCTGGCAGACAACCGCTCCAGTTACACATAAAATGCATTTATTAAAGAGCATATAAATGCCCTATTCAACTGCCACAGCTGCCTCGAAAACTTGTAAATCCTCTTTCGCTTGCGAAAAAAAAAAAAAATCTGCCAAAATATTCTTTTGTCTCAGGATTAATGCTGCAGTGGAGCTCTAGGGCTCGTTTAGAGAACAATGGAAAAGAAAAGTGAACACAAAACAATATAATTTCAGGGTAAATTGTTATTTTAGTAGTAATCTGCTTGGTTTTGTTGGTGCAAAAGACCACACAAGAGAGGAGGGGGAAACCGTAAGATGAGAAATGCGGAACATTGATGCTTGTTTGCAGGTGTTGGAGTAAAGGTTTTTTTTTTTTTTTTTTTTTGTAGAAAAGAAAAAAAAAGAGAGAAGTTTGCTGCTCCCATAATGCACTGCAGGACCAACAAGGCTGACTTTACCCATCTTGGCTACTTTTCCAACAGGCAGACAGGAAGCACCTGGGTCCAGAGGCCGGAGGACAACCGGGTCAGCCACTGCTTGCCCCCCCACCAAAAAAAAAACCACAACATCATCAACTCCACCGGAGGGATTCTGTGTAGCCTCTGTTGCTCTAAACACAACTCCCTGGCTGTCTGTGTGTAAACAAACATATTCTCTGCATACGCGGCACAGGGGAGTATGCTCTTTCATTCTGTTTCTACCCTTAGGCACAGAAAACAGAGGAAAACAGCATGCGGTAGAACTGCTACCTCTTTACACTGACGTTCAAAACATTAAATGATTTTCCCTCAGCTGGGCTGGAAATACAAACTGCAGTGAGCTGTCACCAGAAAGTACAGAAAAAAAAGAGGCGTTTTGCATGGTGTACATGACTAATGGAGCTCTATGATTATTAAAGGAGCACATGTGGTTGGGAGGGAGCCTGGATGATCCGAGCCTGCTGGGCACCATGTTGCATTTTGGTGGCTGTGTGGCTGCAAACAGTAAACGAGGGGCTGGCCACACCAGCCAGAGGCAAGTGGCCAAAAGTAAACAACTCATTTCGGTGCTTAGATTGAGGAGTTTCTGTAATTACTACTGCTCATGAGAAGAGAGGTTTAGAGAAAGGGAGAAGGAGGAGATGTGGAGGAGGAGGAGGAGGAGATCCGGGACATGAGGGTGGAAGCAGAGGGCCGGGGCGGGGAACCTGGTTGTAACCCTCACATCGATCTTTATCTGTAACAGATTCCCAGGAAGAGAAAGCCCAGGGCGGTGAGCACGGTTCACACCGGCGCAGCACTCAGAGGTCAAACACTTACTGTTGCAATCTCAGCTCCAGAGGCTCTTGGCAAATCATCTGTAATACTTCACAAGCAGAGTTTTGGAAATGAACTTCTTAGGAGTTTAGGATAGCGTGAAATCAGATTCAATTCAAGAAAGAAAAGTTTGCTACCAAGTTTTGTCTCTGACTTCCCCGCTATAACCTGAAGTGACTTAAAGAAAACTCCTTCCTGACAGAAAATCTGAAAGGAATTGTCCAACCTACCTCAGGTTCAGTGAGGCAAAGGAACACTAACAGCACCGTATAGCTACCCAAAGATAAAACCTTTGCTGACTTTTGTCTGCTCATCCTTATCTCTGTATAACAAAAATGTCTTGACATTCCTCACAACAGAGTTCAATCAGTGTCCTCTTTTATGCAGCTTGAAGCCTTGAAAAACAAGTGAGTGGGTTTGTTACAACAAAGTATTGCCGGCTACTGTTTAACTTTGAGCAACAAGCTTGAACCTTTGTGTGAATCATACAAGAAGCCTACATGTCAATCATTTCTCTGAAAACTGATTATTATAGACTATCCACCGCCAAAACCAATAAAACAGTCTTACTAATGATAGAGACAGCGCCTATTAGGTTATTTTTTGCCAAGTCTTTCTTTTTCAATATGTGTGCCTAACTGTCACATACTGTCATGAAGAGGTCAGGGGATCTAACTCACGATTAACCAATCTTCTGATCATCAGAGAACCTTCAATCTACCTTAACATCTAACAAGCTTGTCCAGTTTACAACTTAAAGTTTTCAACTTAACTGTTGGGGATTGATGCTAATTTATGTGCAGATTACAAAGCAGTTAGCGTCTCCAGTGGACAGAAAAGTGGCGACAGTGTGAGGGTTTGAAATGGGGAACATGCGTTCCCTTGCACATTAGAGTAAAGCTCTTGATCAGAGGGTTAAAGTCACCATTCCCACTGAAGACCTTTTAAACAATGGAAAAAAAGCCCCCCTTTTTCTTCCCAGAGCTTCCCAGACATCAATGTATGGATTACAATGATCCAACCTTGATTTCTCTCCTACTATCTACGATACGTGGCAAGTAAAATAAAAAAGTGTATTTTTGGAGTACACAAACATTTAATTTGTTTTCTTGGACAAAAGCAAAAATCCTCCCTTGTGCCTGAAGACGACAAACAAAACCTTGCTCTTATCGTCCCTCTCCCCTTATTGAGTTTTCTGCTATCAGCAGGTCAGTTTCAGTTATTGAGGTTTAGCGATACAAGAAAAAACAAAACTGCTCGGATGCGTGAGAAGATGCGATACAAACATGGGTGGATGTGCAATTTTGGCGGCTGCAGAAGATGCCAAAGCAAACAGGAAGCAAAGTCTCCTCTGATGCAGACTCGCACCCATTACATAAGAAATGTAAAAAAAAAAAACATGTTAAGACCCAAGGCAAAACATGAGGTAAGAGAAAGGGATCCAAGGGCGCAAAACTAGGAGAATAAATGATAAGACGTAGCCTAGAGCACAGAGGAGGAAAGATGGAGGGAGGTAAACAGGCAGAGAGGTGAAATGTGCRTCAGAGCTGTGGCTTGGGGCTCGCCTGCTGAACAGAGAAGGATGCCACTGATGGACGTGTCTGACATTGTACTAACAAGCAGCTTGCATAAACACATCAAAGCACACACACATTTCATAACACACTGTGTGGCACACATACATCACTGCATTTATGTCCTTATGAAAACCTACTGACCAAAGCTCTTTTCTCTCCCTAATCCCACATAAGTCATGAAGTCAGAACCGTAAGAATCGAAATGTATTTATAATTTTACCACACTTTCACTTGAGAATCATTTATGTATCCTGCTAATAAAACCATAAATAAATTGTCTAACTTTGGAATGAGCTTGAAATACTTTTATTTCACTACACAAGGGAAGTCTAAAAGAACAAAGGCACCAAAGTGCACTTCCTGCTTCCAGTGTTAACAGTGTATGGCTGTACGAGCTGTCGTCATTCCAAAACGACAACAACCAGAACACACGCAGACACCAGAGGTTTATAAAATACTTGAAAAAATTAGTAAAAGTAAAATTCCATAAACAGAAAATTACTTTGATAAAAATAAAATTCACTGATGAGAAAACTACTTAAGTGAAAGTTCTTTTACACACTCTCTAAGAAAAAAACTGTTGAATTTACAGAACCAAACTGGTTCCACTAAGTCAGGTTGAGTAAATTGAGCAAAAATATGTATATTCTTTGCTCAGTTTACTCAACCAGGCTTAGTGGAGCCAGTTGACATGACTTCATTCTTTWGAGTGCAGAAACATCTTTTATGATGAGTTACAACATTTTTAATTTAGCAATGAGTAACTAGGTGTTACATTTTAAAGTAAAGAAGCAAAAGTATCAGTTTTAACTTTAAAATGTAATGAAATAAAAGTAAAGTAGTTAGTTATTAGTAGTAGGTTATAAACTTTGTTTATAACAGTGTAACAAAGTAAATGTACTATAAAACTCTGGCAGATACACATTTGAGCAACTTCCATCTGACCAAAAATATTCAGTTTCTGTATGATATAGGCTTAAAATAAGAAAAACCTTTCAAATCAGTTCCATGTCTGAGAAAAATAAGAATGTTCCCCAGTGTGAGTCGCTCCAGCGGGGGGTCTACACAATCGTAGCAGTGGGATTTGTTTCTGGCCAACAGAGCTCCCTCCAGCTGCGCACAAGCTATGCAGCTCACTATAATGGCATTTCAGTTACACTTGCAATCTTTTTTTTTTTTTTTGTTACAACAATCTTGTTCATTTTCCTCATTTATCTCCCACAGAAATGTCACTGACCCCATATTAATTTCACAAAGACTCTAATTAAGAATGCTTCACTGACTCTTGAGGTTGCGTTCGCCAGTTTGGAGGGGTGAAATGGTTGGAGCCAGCAAATGTCAGAGTGCTGCCAGTCGTCGTGGCTGGCGCTTACGACCCCTTTCCTTTCAAATGCCACGGTGATGCCATCATGCGCCCTGACGAGCTGGAACGGCCAAACCATTATGAGCCAGAGTTGTAATTCCTGTACTGCTAAGCCATCAGCTGATCAGCGAACGACCCCCACCTCCACTGGCAACTTCCCCTCAAAGCTCTCAACTTCGAGGGGATTAAGAGTCGCAGGAAATGACGGAAGAAAAACTGAAAACGAAAACAATGGATTCAATGTGAGAGGGTTGATGAAGAACACATGCTTATTCACAGGAACAATTCAGAGGAGAGGAGAAGGCGCCGTCCCATTACTCTATAMGCTGTAGATGAGGCACAATCAGAGCAGCAGATGGTACTAATAGCATGCTATAACATAATAGTTTGRCGAGGGAGGTGGAGGGAGTAAGGCAAAACTCATTATCACTTTTCTCTGCATCACATGGCCCATCAACCCCTCCATCTTTCTGTTTCTCATCTAGTAACACTGAAATTTAAGACCAATAGGCTTTGGGCTTTTAAGGTGATCAGCTGAGAGTTTAGACCCACAATAGCATAGTGATAAATTTTTTTGCCAATATTGATCAACCCTGATCACGATATATCTGGATAGTTTTTATTTTTTTGAGGAACAACAAGCCAGAATGAAAACTAGCTAAAATATAAGTAGAAAGTACAGATATTTACGTAAAAATGTAAGGAGTAAAGTAAAAAAGTTGGCTGAAAAATAATGAATCCAGTAAAGTATACATAACCAAAATTTCTACTTAAGTAACAAAGTATCTGTACCTTGTAATTTTACACCTCAGATGAAGTAGTGGATTGTGACAAGAGGGTTGAGTAACTGAACTCATCGTTAGATGTTCACATACTCTGAACACAACAGACCTGAATTTGTCAGTCCTTGAAGAATCAGCCTGAGTTCTACCCATCATACAGGGAGCTATACACRCACTGCAGCATAGCAGCTGGTATTCTTTGTTTCCTCCAGCTGAAACAATCCCCTCAACATAGCAAGTTAAAACTTGTTTATTCTTGAAGACATCTTGAGGACAGTAGACTTGCTGGGATTATGAAGTCTTGGATGACTGAGAATCTCCACCAGCCATCCATGTACCAACTTTACTGGCAGTCAAGCCAACATAACCTCAATCAGCAACCTCATTCCTGTTGACCTTCCAAAAAAATCACCATTTTAAATCTGTTCAGGGAGCAAATGCAATCATAACTGTTCATAAATGCTGAGTGGTGCCTCAAGTTCAACCTGGTTGTAAACCCTAAATGCAACTGAGGGCAGTTAGCAGCCAAGCGAGGCTGAATTTGATCCCTATCTGAGGTCATGACTGAGTGGTTGAGTGTAAGGGAGAATATCAGCAAGCCAGCAGAAGTATCAACGTTTACGGATGTGTGGTCTGGCCAAAGTGGATGAAGGTTTGGAAGGGAAATGGGGTTGAATGTGAGACTGCAGAACATGCACTGGTTTTTTTAATTCCCAATGGTTGGCTTGGCTGGTCCTGGACAGAGCTGAGTTTAAATGTTCTATAAAACAGAAGCAAAAGCACACTGAATGTGGTCTGTGAACGATGCAGCTGTTTCTTCTCAAAAAGGACAAACCTAGTTGGCGAAACAGCGGTCACGTCAGTCATCGTTGGCATTGCACGTGAACCATTTGTTTACAATGGACTGTCTACAGTCGTAAAACAAGATGAAATAAGATGTAAAAACAATGAAAATTTGAGGTGGTTTTTCAGCACATTACTCTTGTACTTGACATCTTCAACTAAATGAAATAATGCTTATCTCAAACTGAAATAAATAGATTTACTGAATCCCTGCACTGGATTAAACTAATGAGCTATGTAAACAGTTTAGATAAAACTTTGGGAAACTTTTGATTTAAATTCTAAGATATTTCACTGCATGAACTGATTACCACTATATAATTGTAAACTTTTTTTCAAATTAAACTCCATAATTGGTTCAAATGKTCATTGCCAATGAGGGTAATTGCAACACGGATTTTTCTTATCCTTTGTCAAACTCTTTAAAGCAGTGATCCGATATTTTTGCGCTATAAACAGGTATTATACAGAATATCTTTCCCACAGATGAGTGGAGGAAAAGAAGATCCCTAATAGTTATTTTAACTCACTTTATAGGGCTGGACTGTAAGGTTGTTAGCTTGTAAGTGTGCCAGGGTTAGCTTGTAGGTTTCCTGGTACATAATTAACTGGGAGGTCAAGTGTAGAAAAAGAGAAGTGAACAAAACTGGTCATTTCAAAAAATAAATGCAGACAAATGACTATAAAACTTGATATAAATTCTGTTTTGYAATAAATATTATTGAATTATTTCTGTGTACCCTGGTCCCAAATGAACTATGGACCAGTATTAGTCTTTGGTCAGGTGGTTGGGAAACCTTGCTTTAAAGCGTTGCTGATCTCAACCAACCCTAATGTCGGCTGTTCACTCTGATAAGGATGTCTACAACTTCCCCACAATGTTAGAGTAAGCGCTCTTATCTTAGTCCCTTGTCACGTGCCCCTGCTCTGTCATTTGTCACCTTTTCTGCCAGTAGAAACATCCAGTTGTTGATCACGTGACTTTCGTGATACAAAAAAGGTGTTTCCATTGCAGTTTTGTGTTATCCACCAGTTTCGATATGGCTGAAAAACCACTATATCCTAGCAGAAAACCATTTTGTCAAAAACACACGTTTTTTTGAAATGGACTTGTTTCCATTAAGCAAATTTATTTTTGAAATTSTAATTTGTGCATTTTTATGGTCAATGGAAACGCAGCTTATGTTTCTGTCCTTGCCAGTCTGTGGTTCCGAGTAGTCTTTACTACACACATTCACTCCAACAAACTTTTTTTTCTTCTGTATTTTCAGTTTTGACTTTTAGCAAACACTAGAGCCTTAAAGTCAACGGCATGAACATGTGAAGAGGATTTGGCAATAGTCTTACATTGGATACCCTTCATGACACCACATGAGTTTGAAGCGCCAGCCTCAAAATTACAGTCTCTTAAAATCCTAAATATGGCTCATTTTTGAAATGCACAACGACAGTCACTCATTTATTTATGTCAGCATTCCAACTATGTAAAAAGCTCCCATTTGAACAAGTTCAGGGATTATGAAAAGGAGAAAGCCAATACAGGTTAAGTCTTTGTTATCTCACAACTAAGATTCCTTCTCCTGACGCCAAACTGCCGACGTTGAGTGGTGTCTTTTGTGGTGCGTGCATTGTAGAATGAGGAGAAAAAGATAGCATCGGCTTGCATCTGCAATCTGCAGCCAGGTTTTGACTGACGGGCGGCGTTATTAACACGACACAGGCTAAGGAACGGGAGCTCCCAGATTACAATTTGCACATTATCTTGTAATGCTGCTCAAGTGAAGAACCTGTCACAACAATAGGTAGCCCGGGGATCTCTCTCTCTCTCTCTCTCTGTCTCTCTCTCTCTCTCTCTCCCTCTCTCCCTCTCTCACACACACACAGACCCAACCACACATATACACACACATACACACAGAGAAGTAACATCAAGCTGTAGCAAGAAATAACACTTAAAAAAAGCCCATAAAATTGTGATGTATTTACTTACACGGCACATCAGAAAGGATTTTTTGGGGGCAAAGGATGATTCTCTTACCTGCAGAGACAAAGAGAAAGAGAGAAGAAGAATGTTGAGTGTATTATTTCAGTGCTCAAGTTAATTATTAGTCACTTAGTTTTCTTCTTCTTTCCTGCAGGCAGMAAAAAGGGACTGGATGTCAACATTTGGCCACGTGGATTTTCACCTAAACGGTCTTTGTTGCGTAACAGCACCCAGGATTGATCTGGTTGGGTTGATTGGCAGAATTACTCTCCCAGCTGAAAATGCTTCTTATCTTAACGAGTAATGCCACCAGTGWTAGAGGATATGTGCAAAGAAAATTGTGTCAAAGACTGCTGCCTTTACAACAGTAACAACTATTTTTGCTTTTCATAAATGGATGATTTGTTAATTGTTAAAACACATTCCCTCCTTACAATTTTTATGCTGATTTGTTTATAGGATTGCTGCTTTCAACATTTTCCCTCTTACAAAAAAAAGGTCTTTAGCTCACTTCTTAATTAGAGTGTTACATTTTGCATGACCAAAAATGTTTTTATTATTATTTTTAAACAGTATTCATGGTCAGCTAACGTTGCTGCTGGAGTGACCCTTGCAGAGAATTGAGGAGTTGGTGGCGATCAATGTAAGATGTGAGAGAATGAAAGTTACTCTTAAATTTGCAGTGAGGCCAATCTCATCGTCAGCAGTTTTAAGTTTAGTTTGTGGGTAAATGCTGAGATTACAATTTGTTGTAATTGCCTCTGTTGCCAATGACACTGGCACCTTTCACACAGCACTTTCAAGTCAGGCCTGGGATGACTTCTTTCTGCATCAGTGTCATGTGAAATATTAAAAAAGGGAGCTAAAGTAGGACCACCGCCTTTATATATATACTGTATATATATATATATATATATATACCTTAAAGCCTGACTTATTAAGGACCATCCTTGTGTCTCGTCTATGTGGGTGAAAGATGTAAAATGTATAGTTTTCTACACTTCTAACGTGCTGAGACCCCGTGTTGTGCGCTGCCCGCAGTTTGCTTCTGTAAAGTAGCTGCAGTGAGTTTATCTCTGAGCAGCATCTGCTGCTGTGGGCAGAGTCTGTGAGAAAATACAGGAACAACTGTTCCAGTGAAAATGATAAAGTAAAAAACAACAACAAATTATAAAGATCACAAAACAACTCATGGATAGAGATTGGACAGATTTGTGCATGCAAACGTCAGAAAGGCGTGGCTCTCTCTCCGTGGCTGTGTTGACCAAGGGGTAGAGCGCCTCGGCCGGACAGCGTGGACACGTTCCTAAACTATCTGCTGTCAACGGTGGCGTCTTAGTGACAAATTTACAAAATTACGCTTCTCCTTAGTTAACAGAAATATCCGATCTTTCTCCTCCAACTCTTATCGTCAACTGAAAATTAAAATCCACTTCAGTCTGGGATGTCTCTGATTAAATATAATGTGTGCTGCAGTGTGAAGACTCCATGCAGGTTCCCATTGGAATCAACATAGTCCATTAGAAAAAGATGGTCTCAAACTACAACAGCAAGATCCAGCATCTTGTTGAAGTGTAGTCTTAAAMCGCTTTTTCAAAAACCCCTTCAAGCCAAACCTGAGTGTGATTTGTGAAAAACCAAAGGTGGTCAGGAACTGAAGTCAACCTACTGCTGTTGCACCTTTGAGCTATAGCAGGAGAGGTAGTCAGAGGTAGTCACAGAACAGAAATTGTCAGTATGTGTGATGTAGGGATGACAGATAGCTGGCTTGGGGACCTATAGTGGAATGAAAAAAAAATTACGTCCCCTACTGTTCTGCAATGCTGACTTCATTACTGTAAGCACACATTTAAGGATGTGGTGCTATATACAGTGGTTTGCAAAAGTATTCATACCCCTTGAACTTTTCCATATTTTGTCACATTACAACCACAAACATAAATATATTTCACTGGAATTT